>NC_140449.1:34273688-34611188 GCF_963576455.1 Neolamprologus multifasciatus | reverse complement strand
GTCGTTGTATCCTTGGGCAAGACACTTCACCCGTTGCCTACTGTTGGTGGTCAGAGGGCCCGGTGGCGCCAGTGTTTGGCAGCCTCGCCTCTGTCAGTGCGCCCCAGGGTGGCTGTGGCTACAATGTAGCTGCCATCACCAGTGTGTGAATGTGTGTGTTACTGGATGTGTAAAGTGCTTTGGGGTCCTTAGGGACTAGTAAAGCAAATACAGGCCATTTACCAATTCAGCAGACATTTGTCACCAGAGCAAAGTCACAAACTGAAGCTGTTGTGAAAGCAAGTTCTATTGTAGCAAAGGAGCCAAATCAGTCCGTCCATTTACCGAGGGAGAGTTTCTGAAGAGCTGCATGATGAAGCTGTGCGACGTCTTGTGTCCAGACAAAACGCAGATTTTGGCAAATGTGAGCCTGAGCAGAAATACGATTGCTGATCGGGTTTGTGAGATGGCCACTGATTTAAGAACACAGTTGTGTGAAAGCAGCAAATACTTCATTGCATACTCTCTTGCTGTGGATGAAAGTACAGACATGATGGGCATTGCACAGCTGGCCATCTTCATCCATGAAGTGTAAATATTGAATATTAAATCAATGCACGGGACAACGACAGGAAAAGACATTTTTGAAAAGGTATTTCAAAGTGTAACCGACATGAAACTGCCCTGGGACAACAGATGGAGCGCTGGTGTTGTGCAGGATGTAGGATCTAGTAAAGATGCAGGAGAAATGTACCGGTGAGTTAACAGCATATCACTGCATCACACACCAGGAAAGGCTGTGTGGTAAAGTCCTAAAAATGGAGCATGTAATGATCACCGTAACGCAGACCGTAAATTTTATCTGAGCTAAAGGTTTAAATCACCGTCAATTTCAGTCTTTTATGTGGGAAATAGATTCAGAGTTTGCCGACATTCCTCATCATACAGAGGTCCGTTGGCTGAGTTGGGATAAAAGTTCTCAATAGAGTTTTTGAGCTCATCAAGGAAACCTGTCAGTTCATGGACATGTTTGATGCGGTGAAGGCATTTCAAGTGAAGCTGTCACAAATGCACCAGTGCAACTTGCCTCACTTTCCCTGTTGCCGAGTAATGTTGAACAAAGTCGGCGCACTTTGCTCGTCTACATGTGGCTCCAACCTTGTGTATGCTTTCATTTATTTTTTCTGGGGTTTTTGGCAGCATGTTCATATTTCTAATTTGCATAATTTTGACAGGATATATTTTTATGGAGAGCAAAAAATAAAATAAATAAAATAAAAAGTTAAAGTTTATTTTTTAAGTGCATTTATTCTGGAATAATATTCCTGTCTGTTTTTATTCATATTTATGTTTAAAAAAACATGTTTTAGTGTGTTCAATAAATATTTATCTTGTTTGGCCCACGACGTAAAGTGTGCCTTGAGTTTTGGCCCCCTGTGCAATTGAGTTTGACACCCCTGATGTACAGCAACTAGCACCTGTAATTATTAACAGAGTAAACGTTCCTAGCCTGTATGATGTCACCAGGTCCAAATTATAACCAGTGTTATAAATCCGCCCACTATCATATTAAAGCATAAAACAAAGAGTCTGATATTTCTTATGTTTATTTCAGAAACACAGAAACATAATGTCAGCATTTCCCTTTTGTAAATACTTTCACTGTAGAACACAAAATGGATTTCAGCAAACGTCCTTTCATCAAACATTTTCAAACACTGGAATGAGCAAAAGCTCACTGTAAAACTAAGTGAAATAAACAGAATTAAAAAAGAATCATATAAAAATACAAAAACTGTAAAAGTCTGATAACTAACAAACAGCTGCTTCTTCTACACACATGGAAGTTTCTGTTGTTCTGTTGACAAAGTGGAAAGTGGGATGAAAGCTCAGCTGCAACACATCTCCCAGTCTCATCATTTCTTTCCTGTTTTCAGGATTCATGTACAACAACCAGCACCTGTAATTATTAACAACAGAGTAAACGTTCATATTCAGCCTGTATGATGTCACCAGGTCCAAATTATAACCAGCGTAATAAATCCGACCACTGGCTGATTCTGGAAACTGGGCTGAAGGTTGATGGGCAGATAGCTGAGCTGGTGGCTGCTGGGCAGCTGACTGCACTAACTCGGTGGAGCTTTTAAATGACTCGAGAAATGCTGGCTCTTTAGCCTCTTGTTACGGCCCTAGCTGGGCCTCCTGATACTGCCCTTGTGTGGGCGTGGTGTTTTTCTCTGCCTCCTCCTCTCTTGCCACTCCTACCCCCTCTGTTTCTCTCACTCTCCTCTCTCCCCAGGACACAGCTGCTCTTGGTTAGCCTCGTTTGCCACCTGAATCCAGTCAGCAATCACCTCTGAGGCTATTTAAGCTGGGGATGAGCTATGAGCAGGGTGGTATTTCTCTGGTGTTCCCATGTGGGGTGTTCTCTGGTGTTTCTGCTTTGTGTTCTTGGGGTGTAGTTATCCTGCCTGAAGTGTGGAGTTGAGGAAACGGTATAGCTGCTTTACGTGAGTAGTGTGGGCTTGTGGGCCTTGGCAGCAGTAAAGCCAGCTGCTGTTAGTGACAGGGTGAGCTTGTGGGCCCCTGCAAGTGCCTCCTCATGGTGTGGAGTTTTTGTTTGGTTGTTGTGTTCTTTGTTGTTGCAACCTTTTTCCCTTTTTCCAAGTGTTATTGGTAAAACGGCGTTGCCGGCTCTTTATGTTAAGATTATCTATAATAAAGACTATTTTATTTACTAAAAACACCTGTCTGTTTTCCTTTCATTCTGTTCTGGACTCATTTGTTACTGGTCCCCTCACTCGCATGCCTACACCCCTTCGGGGGGACGTAACAATGTGGGGGCTCGTCCGGGATATGAATGGAAGGAACAGCAATTGAGTATTAGTCAGTTGTTTGCCGGTGGCTTGTTTAGTTGTATTGTATCTGCTGCGCTCTCTCCAGTTAGCAAAGGAGAGTGTCTAGCTGAGCGTAAGCTCCTCCTTCAGGCACTCATTTTTTATTTTGCCTTTTTTATTTTCGGAGTAATCCTGGGTGGGGATTAGTTCCCTGTCGGGGGTAGGCTTGTCGGTGCTTTGTGCACTTGATGCTTAGCCTTTAAAGTTGCCTCGAGCCTGGTACACTCCAGAAGCTAACTAGGCTAAGATTTTATAGGGAAGTCTGGGGAGAGGGTTGGTGGGATTTTTATTTATTGGTTAACCTGTGGCCACACATTTCCCACCTGTTTTTCATTTGTGTATTGGAGGTGGTGCTTCTTTGTTGTTACTGTTAGCCTCAGGTAGTTGTTTTAGTTTTAATGGCTACCTTTGATATTGCCGTGTTTAAGCAAAACCCTTCGCTTGTCCAGCTGGACGCCTGTAGGAAGAGGGATTTGCATGAGGTGGCGTCATTCTATGGCATTTGTGTCTCCACAGCTCTGCGTAAGGCTGAGCTGAAAGCTGCTCTTGTGTCTGGCTTGGTGGAGAAAGGGATAGTGGCCTTGCCAGTGTCTGCCAGTCCACTTGAGCATGGTGTAGCGTCTCAGCCTGTTCCGCAGGTGCCAGCTCAAGCTGTAGGTCCATTGGTGTCGATACCTGTTGCTCAGGGGCTGCCTGAGGACAAACCCATGACATTGCCTCGCTTCGAACCTCTCTCCATTGAATCAGGTGTAGGATCGAAGCAGGACGCTAAGCTCCGTGTCCGCCTGGCTCGTCTTCAGTTGGAAAGGGAGGATCGTGAAAGGGAGTTCCAGCTAAAGAAGGAGTTGGAGCTTAAGCATTCAGACGCAGAGCTTGCCAGAGCCAGGGAGGTTGAATTGAAAAAGGTGGCGGCAGAGACAGCTGTTAAGTTGCGACAGTTGGAACTCCAGCAGGCTTCCCTTCCTGCGACTGCTTCTATTCTGCAGGCAGAGGCACTATTTGATGTGGGGAAAAACATTAGTGTGGTTCCAGTGTTTCGCGACACTGAGGTTGACAGTTATTTTGAGTCCTTTGAGCATATAGCCACAGCCTTGCACTGGCCACGGGATTCGTGGGCTATTTTGCTACGATGTAAGCTGGTAGGTAAGGCTCAGGAAGTTTGTTCCTCATTGTCAGCTCAGGACAGTCTGAATTATGTTAAGATTATCTATAGTAAAGACTATTTTATTTACTAAAAACACCTGTCTGTTTCCCTTTCATTCTGTTCTGGACTCATTTGTTACTGGTCCCCTCACTCGCATGCCTAGACCCCTTCGGGGGGACGTAACACCTCTAAGGGTCCAAATTGGCGGAGATGTGGATTTCCCTCGAGGATTGTTCTGATAGGGTTTAATCCGATCGCCATTGCCTTAGTATCCTTTGTGTGGGAAATCCGCTTTATTAGGCCCATGACGCGGGTGAGATTGCTCTCCCGGGATGAGCTCGCTGGGTCTAGGTTATGGTCGCGTCATTCTGTCATGTCTGTGTGAAGGCAGGCAGGAAAAGTTGGACCCAAGAGCTGGACTCGAGGTGGCACAGGTGAACTCAACAACCCTCGGCTCTATTGTGAGATTACAAATAGAATGAAGAACTAACTAAACTGGAAAGCAACTAAACTGGCAGGCAGGCAAACAGAACACATAGAGGAAGTGAGGGTACGACGCAACACTGACATGAAGAACACGGACTCAACAGAGTAGGACAGACTAGACCCAGGTGTCAAACTCCAGGCCTCGAGGGCTGCTGTCCTACTTGTTTTCCAACTAACCTGCCCTTGTAGCTTCTTATTGGCAAAGCACACCTGATCCAGGTAATCGGCAGCAGGTAGGGCAGGGATATCTCAAAAACAAACAGGATACTAGCCCTCGAGGACTGGAGTTTGATACCCCTGGACTAGACGCTGAACTAAACCGGCAATAATAACAAAATACAACCTGAACCTTAGTCATAATGCAGAAACATACCAGAATAACTGAAACACAGATTCATAATAAAAATCAAAACATCAGAGAAACATAAAGAACAATCCATCATTCATAAAAAACCCAAAACATAAGGAACTTAAAATGCTGGGTCGATACGACCCAGGACCGTGACAAAAAAATGGATTTCAGCAAACGTCCTTTCAGCAGAGGTCATTAAGAAGGAGTCTCTCATGGGTCTGAAGGATTTGGTAGAAGACATCTTTGGAGGCACTGCCAGCTTTCAGAGGACCGCTGTAGAGTTCCCTCATCTTTTCCTGAGAGGTCTGCAGAGCTCTGATTCTGTCATAACTTTCCTGCTGGATAACTTTTGCTTTCAGGAGCTCATCCAGAATCGGCTCGATGTTGCTCACTCTCTGGATCAGCTCCACTCTGTGTTTATCCACAAAGTGGTTTTCTGAGGAAAAGATTGCAGAGATTCATCACATATGTTGATAATCAAAGACTAAATCCATGCATAGCTTACAGCCTCTGTTACTTATTTCCAAACAGAACTCACTGATATGTGTTAAAGATTAAAGACTGATTCATGGTTGTGCTTCTTTTTACTTTGTACATAATCAAATCTAACTCGGTATCTTTCTGCTTTTTTCCCCCTCTTCACCCTCAAACCAGTCAAACAGATGTCTGCCTCTGCCTGAGTCTGTTTCTTTCTTCCCCTCTCTGACACCGTCTGATTATTGGATGCCAATATTCAGCATTAATGTTGTCACACCAAAGGGAATCCACCACAGCCAAACACAAAGTGCAGTTCTTTTTATACACAAATAATGTGAAACATCTTACCTTGTACTTTACCACTTCTTTGGTATTCATCTGAAAGTGAAAAAATGAACCAGTAAAAACACAGAAACACCGTATTTACTGGGCTGATCTACCAGTAGGCGTTAGCTTTAATAATAACTGTCGTCTAGCTGAATACAGCCACAGATGATGTCGTCTTCACTGCCCTGCACTCTCTCTTCATACATCTGAAATATAACAAACTCTCTCTCAGCAGGCTGTTTGTGAAGCTGACTGGCAGACTCGTCACTCTGGTCTTCAGTAACACATTGTGCAACTGGATACTGGACTTCCTGTCAAACAGACTGGTAATCACAGCTCCTCCCCTCTAGGGCCACACTGGAGCCCCCCAGGGTCGTGCACTCAGCACCCTCCTGTTCATGTTGAACAGCCATGACTGCGCTCACAGACATGGCGAGAATATCTTCATGAAGTTAGAGGACAACACCACCATCATCACTCTGTTGGAGGAAATCAGCCGTGCACAGCTGTGCAGTTTGGTGCAGAGACAACAACTCACTGCTCAGTGTCAACACATGTCTGGAGCTAATGGTCAGACAGCAGGAGAGTTTACTTCATGGTGAGAATACATCAGTTACATACTTCGCCATGAACAGGTATTTATTTTATATCTTCATTCACATTTTAGTTACCAGCATAAAGAGATCACAGGAACTGTCATGACTGTGTGAAGGCAGGCAGGAATGGTGGACCCAAGAGCTGGACTCATGGAGGCCAAGCGAACTCAAAAAACACACCTTTATTGAGGGATTGCACACAGAACAAAAAATGTATGGTTACATTGTAACCTTGGTTCTCTCTCCACTCCGTTACATATTCCAGACCCGCCCTTGGTCGTGGCGTGTGGACACTTCTTTAAGACACTCTGGCTAGCCCGGCCACACCCCACAGCTCACGCTCTCACGTCCCTTTAGGGCATGCAGCTGACCCCAAGAGGGAGCCCGAAGGGGCAACCAGAGGGGTGGAGAGATACTCTTGATATGACAGAGAACTAGCTAAACTGGGAAAGCAAAAACTAACAGGCAGGCAAGTTGGCAAACAGAACACACAGAGTAGTATGAGGGATGAGGCGCAAAGTAAAGCAGGAAATGCACAGACTCAGAGACATGGTACAGACAGAGAACAGAGGGAACACAGAACCAAAACCCTAAGAACTAAAAAGTCTAAACCCGAACACATAATCAGAATGAAATTGAACAGAAGATCAGGATAACAATAATAATAAGCACAAAACGCTGGGTCAAATGACCCAGGACCATGCCAGGAACATTTGCCATCTGTGTTGCATAATGATCACTAAAATAAATCTTCAAAGTGAACATGGTACAGTGATGATACAGTTTTGTAGACGTGCTTTAATCTTACCTTTTCTAACAGTGCGGGTCCAAACTGACTGAAGCTGTTTTTTTGGCGTCAGTCTGAGCTGGAAGTCACTGTCTGGATTCTTCATGTACACTTCAAAGAAATTTGGAGTTCTGCTTTCATATCTGAGCTTTAACGCCTGTTAAAGAATGAAAAGATAAAGTCAGGGAAGAACCTGTAAGATATTTTTCCACTGAGGGAGAGAAATCTGATGATTATTCATTCATATAATTTAAACAGACTAATATATTTACTGACCTTACACAGTTTGATAAATTGTTTTGGGATCAAATGAGCAGTAAATAAATTCAACATACTTGAGAACAGATTTCTGCACCATCCAAATCTGCTCTTAGGGTGAAACAATTTAACATTTTCAAGGACTTTTCTGGATGTGGCTTTCGGATGACTTTGTATCCACAGGATTCTTCTCTCCGGTCCATCGTCTACAGACAAGAGAATATATATGTTTATATGTGTGTGTGTAAAGATACTACAGGGATCAAATATTATAATATTACTGTCTGCTGATTTATTTGTTGCACATTGTCCATCTTATACTGTGAAACATGTAATAACCTGCTGTAGCCCAGGATCACGTGGGATCAGATAAACATGCAGTGTGAGGAAAGCTGTGTTGGTCTGATAGATCAACACGTTACAGTTGATTTTCACAGGAACGCCGAGTTTCATCAGGACCGCTCTTGGAGAGAAAATCAGACACTTTTTCCACAACATCTCCACAGTCATCTATGTGAACGACTGCAAACTTGTCCAATATGTCAGGGACGTCATCTGCACAAGAAAACTTGAATCATAAATGTCATTTATTGTTAAATAATAAAGCCATCGTGTCCTCTTACCGATGCAGATCCAGTGTGGCAGCTGAACTTCATTTAACTTTCCAGCAGTGACTGTGACGTCCATCAGAGGACCTGCAGGCATGTATTGTCTGCTCTCCATCCTCTCCATGTGTCCATTTTTCACATATTTATTTGTTTTTGACTTGTATTTGAGGTGATACCTGATAATCTCTGCACCAGATTCTGCTCATCTTCATTAAAACCTTTCTGGTCACCTCCACACACTCTCGGCTGTACTTCTCCATCATCACATTCACTACATCCTGAGTGTTTGCTGCTTTCAGTTTCAGTACTTGAGATGAGGAGTGAATCTTTCTGCTATTCAATCACTGACTTGAATTCAAGTGAGCAGCTTCTCAGTCGTCATAGTTACCACCTGGAAAATGAAAAAATCATTTTGTACCTGCAGGACTGAAGCAGCCTGTCACTTCTTATGCAGGAGGTGCAGGGCCAGCGATGGTGACACACAGCAGATCCTGACACGTATCTACACAACTACATGGATGTTTGCTCCTTCATGTTGAAATTAGCGTCACATGTTTAAATATAGTCATTAAATGATTTTGAGCAACCTTTGAATGAAAGATGTCCAACATCACACATCACAGGTTACATTTTCACATCGTCAGTTATCTCCACCTGCATTTTGTTCCTATGAAGTTACAGCTGAATAATTCATTTTGTTTTTTAAAGGTAAACTATAAAACTTGCTAAGGTTACAGGTTCCATAATTTCCTTCAGGATTAATAAAGTATTTCTGATTCTGATTTATTATCTATTAAGGACAAAACGGGGGGTAACACTGTCCCGGGTTCGACTCCACCACCAGACCTTTCTGTGTGGAGTTTGTATGTTGTCTCTGTGTTTGTTGGGTTCTCTCCGAGTACTTCAGCTTCCTCCCACAGCCCAAAGACATGCAGTTAGTGTGGTTTAGTTAACTGGTGATTCTAACCTGCCCATAGGTGTGAATGGTTGTCTGTCTCTCTGTAATAGACTGCCGTCCAGGGTGTACCCCGCCTCTCGCCCTGTGGTAGCTGGGATAGGCTAATAAGGATAATGGATGGGTGGAAAATGTAAACTGGGTTAAATGATTAAGATAAACCTCACACACCTCACGGACACTTGTTCTTCGTGTTGCTGGATTAAAATGGAGTTGATGGAGTCGATTGTTGATCAGCCTCCAGAAAGGCTGGAGTTTAAATGAACGAACGAACCAGAAAACAAGGGTAAAAAGGAGTCTTTAATAGCAATTAAACCTTATAAAAATTTGTACGTACGAGTCAAAATATAAGGACACATTTAGGAACAGTTTGAGTTTCTTCCTTAGACGAATAAAGTCCTCAGAGTCAGGAAACATCCAGTTCTGTGTAAATAAAGCCGTCTGATCCCGGTCTGACATTTCTGATGTTTGTAACGTTTCTTATTGACTGCTTCCATCATTTTAATGTACGTTTAGTCATTCATTTAACTATTCCTGATTCTTACTGTTATTTATGTGTTGATCTTTCTCATTTTGTGATATTTCAGTTTTACTGACTGATGCTGCAAATCAGGAAAATGTAGGAAAATAAAGACTGACCTGAACATCTCATCTCTTAAAATACAAAAGCACAGTAATCATCTTACTGAGTGATCTTCATTGTTTCATTGTTTTTAGGCCGCTTCATTCCAGCAAAAGTTTCAACGTGCGTATAAACATGAAAGACGTGTTTTTACAGATTTTAAAAAATTAACGTGTTTTTGACAGTAAATAGTTAATAGACACAAATGTTGCTCCCTGATGTATCCGAAAAAATATTTAATTGATAAAGAACAATTGTATTTATGCGGCTATATTTAGTAGAAAGCCAATATAAAATGTTTAGTGACGTGCTTAAAAGGGAATTTAAAAAAAAAAAAAAAAAAAAAAAAAAAACACAAAACAATGCATCAACCTGAGAACACACACACACACACACACACACACACCACACACACACACACACACAGTAATTTTCAAATAGATGTTATTTCCTGTATTTTAACCTCAAATCTGCTCCTACATTATAAACTCTCCCTCATGTCAGAGTCAGTTGGACAGTCAGTCAGACTCTCTGCTACTTTCCATACTACAATCATGTAGTGCACTGAAAAGAAATTCAGAAGCTACAAATCTGCACCAGATCATTCCTGTTAATTTTCTTTAAAACCTTCTTGGTCACCTCCACAGACTTTTCTGTGTAGGTCTGCACCATCAGGTCCACCAGGTCACAGGTGCTGGCCTTCTCCAGTCGGCTCTCTGGGATGGGTTGGAGCTCCACCAAAACATCACGGTCCCGCAGGAACCACTTGAACTTTTCAAGCTCCTCCTTTTTCAGATCATCCAACATTTGCAAAAGCTTCTCTCTGTCTGATTGGACTGTTAATGCCTGAGAACAAACAAAGTGATTTAATAATAACCTTCTTAGAGGATAACTGATTAATAAGTAAACAAAACCATCACACATGATCATTTTTAATAACAGGTATAAGTATTGAATTAAGTGAAGCTGTGGTGTGAGGACAGAATCATTTGGTTCTACTTACTTTCTGCATCTGTGCAGACAGATGTTTGTCCACAGTGTTTTCCTCTGAGAAAGGACATAACAAATTAGATTATCTTTACTGTAAAGTTTTGTAATAAAATAAATACATGATACATAATAAATGAAACAACTTTTCTCTGTCACAAAATGCCCAATCAGCAAATCCTGAATCCATCACTCTCTATGATTCAACAGCCAAGACCGACTCCAGACAAAGTGAAGGAAACTTTGCTGACAATCAGCTCACATCCAGGTGCTGATCACATCAGACCCTTCTTTAATGATTCAGGCAGCCTTTCAAACATTTCCTGTCCAGCTGATTCTTAGTTTTGTGTTATGTAAATATAAGAATCCCAGCATCAGCGATATTAAATATGAACACTGAGATGTAGTCCACAGTAAGTAACCCTTAATAAGGACTGCCCCAGGTTGCAGTTTTTGTTGCTCTGCATTATTTTGATGAGTTCACAGGAAGGTGAGTGAGACAGAGAAGTGTACACAGTGTGAACACTTCAGTGCACCGTCTTGCTCCTCATCTTCTTCAGCCTCAGATTCAAACTCCACTCCAGTGTTTACTGTGGATCTTTCAGCTGCCACATTGCATGCAAGTATTGATGACATGATCAAACAGCCACAGACAGCTGTGAAATGTGTTGTTCTTGCAGAAGACTAAGGCTTACAGAGTTGCACCAGGAATGGTAATTTTTCTAGTACTGCTCATGTGATTAGGCAGAGGATCAATAGGGGTCCATGACCCTCTTGGGGACACTCCCATAGGGCTTAAAATCTGGGACGCTCCATCAGTCGCTCTTAGAACTGAAGAAGCTTCTCGGATGAAACGTCTTCAAGAAACTGAAAGACGTCCGGACGCTTTTCTTTCCGAGCTCCTTAGAACACCTGCTGACACTTCCAGTTTCCTGAACATCGTCCCCATTAAGGATAAAACTCTATCCCACCTTCTTCAGTCAAGTCAGGGACACCAGTTCAGTGCTGCAAACAATAGATATCTGAGAATATCTCAAACTGATCTTCCTCATGTCCACAGAGCCAGCAGCTTCATACAGAAAATGGCACTATGTGGTACATTTCTATATTTGGTATTTTACCACAAGTTCTGTTGAATTCTTTAACATCTAAAAACATTCGTTAACTGGTGCTAAAAACTGGTGGTAAAAATAGAACTGACTCGATTTTGACAGTCCAGTCAACAGCATCAGTAGATTTGGATAAGCTGGTTGGTGCCATTGTTGAATAAGAGCTTATTCATTCATTCCCTGGCATTTTGCAGTACTTCAAATATGAGGTCAGCAACCAAAGGAAACCCACCACAGCCAAACACAAAGTGCAGTACTTTTTATACACAAATAATGTGAAACATCTTAGCTTGTACTTCACCACTTTTTTGGGATTCATCTGAAAGTGAAACAGATGAACCAGTGAAAACACAGAAACACCGTATTTACTGGGCTGATCTACCAGTAGGCGTTAGCTTTAATAATAACTGTCGTCGAGCTGAATACAGCCACAGATGATGTCGTCTTCACTGCCCTGCACTCTCTCTTCATACATCTGAAATATAACAAACTCTCTCTCAGCAGGCTGTTTGTGAAGCTGACTGGCAGACTCATCACTCTGGTCTTCAGTAACACATTGTGCAACTGGATACTGGACTTCCTGTCAAACAGGCTGCTGTTCAGATTGTTAATTTTCATGAAGTTAGAAGACAACACAACCATCATCACTCTGTTGGAGGAAATCAGCTGTTCAGGAAAAAGCCTGGGACTCACAAACCCCTCCAGCATGATAAGGAAGTGATTCACAGAGGGCTGAATACATGAATATTATATTTATCTCTGTAAAGAAATAAATATAAGCAGGATTGAGTTTAGTGACTCGCTGCCACCGAGAGCTGAGAGACTGAAAGCTCCTCCTTTAGAATGAAAACTTGAAGACAGAACAAAGTATGTAAGCTAACGAAAAGTAAAATTGTGGCGGGAGAAAAGGTGTGATTGACTGTTCACTAGGATTCATCAGTGTTCTATGTGTCACATTATATAAAACTCAGTGAGAGGACAGAACAGGTAATATTGATGAACCTACCAGCCGACTGAGAGCTGACAGCAGCTGCTCCCACTGAGGATCCTGCAGGTAGGAGCTCATTAATGAGAAATTTCTCATTTGCCAAAAGGATTTGATAAAAGATGTCTTTGCATTTTTCAGCTCCAAGGGGACCACTGTAGAGCTCCCTCATCCTGTCCTGAGAGGTAGGCAGAGCTCTAATTCTGTCATATTGTCCTCGGTCGATGACTTCATTGTCTAGGAGCTCATCCAAAATGGGTGCGATGTTGCTCACTGTCTGGATCAGCTGGACTTTGTATTTTTCCACAAAATGCTTTCCTGGAGAAAAAAAAGGAAAGAAATACAATAAAAATTTAGGGTTGTTTTTCATCTGAAGTTTATAATCACTTTAATTAAAATTTATTAAATGTTAAACATATTCGTTCCTTTTGTTCGACTATTTAAAAAGAACATAAATGATATCTTTCCTTTCTTTCATCCAGACATTTAAAGATTATTGTATCTAGTTAATGTTGCAGTCTTCTCTTTTATTATCAAGAAATGAGGAGCTGCATGAGAGTACATCTGCTTGGCAGTTTCAAGGCCTCGGGCACAAAGGTGAGAAGTAACGAAGTACAAATACAAATGTATTTTACCCGAGTCTTATTTTTTCTGACTACTTTTTACTTTTACTCCCTACATTTATAAACAAATATCTGTACTTTCTACTTCTTACATTTTCGAAACTGGCTCGTTACTTTTGCTTTAACACATTTTAGTCGAGTTATTATTTCGTCACTGCGAGCCTCCAAACATCCAAACGATTTAAACCTGAAGAGAAACACATGGTAGGCGGTCCTGTTCGATTATTATTCACCAGAGGATGGTAATCTCATGGTAATCTATGAGATTGACATTTTATAAGATTATTATTACTCAAGAAGTCAAAGTCCAGACTTATCGTGGGACTGGAGTTATGGAGCTGAAGGTCTGATGAGCCTGCGCCTTTTTTAGGTACTTTACCACTTTATCTCTCTCTGTCTCCCTCCTTTTTTAACCTCTTCCTCTAGAATGCATGGGTTTTTCAGCGCACTGTGACAGCTGTTGTGCCAAAGTAGGTATCCCCCACAAAACGTGTCCCCCCTTGTCGCCAGCATTGGCCGGGCACGGAGTGTGGATCCAGTTTTCTCCGCCTCCATTACAGACAATTAGACGTGGAAGTAGTGTAGTGGCTAAAACATACCCTCTTAGATGAACCTTGGCTAGATGTAGAACAAGCACTTTGCAATAATCTCGAGATTTCATATCTACCATTTATCAGCTCAAACATCCAACAACATGAATGCTTTAAAAGCATCAACATCAGCTCTTCTCTGACAGCATGGTGGGAGTTTCTAAAAATAACGGAGTCTTCATTAATCCCATGCAAACGTCACCTATCTGGAACAACCCTGACATATTACAAAACAATAATATGATAAACTTTTCAGATTGGAGTGGTAAAGGAATCAAATATTTAGAACATATACTAGAAGGAACAGAATTTATTTCATTTGAAAGACTAGTTACACAATATGGGATCAACAAGAAAAGATTTTTAGAATATCAACAAATTAAATCCATAGTAAAAAAGAAATTTAAACCGGATCAAGTTGAACTACAAACACCACCAAGTGTGGTTCAATTTCTTACTCTTAAAACCCCCAAATTACTATCCAAAATATACAGAATGCTTTCTAAAACAGATGAATCAATATCACTTCCTATTGCAAAATGGGAAGCGGATTTATCAGTTAACTTAGACCAAAACTTCTGGTCTCAGATTTGCTTAAAAACCTTTCATCTAATTAGAAATCCCAGTCTTCAAATAATTCAATACAAAATATTACATAGAGTGCACTATACAGGTCATCGGATGTTCAAGATGGGCTTTACGTCTACCAACAACTGCTCACACTGTCAAACCAATACACCGGACAATTATATCCACGCTCTTTGGTTCTGTCCACCAGTTCAGAAGTTTTGGCGCGAGATATGTGAAGACTTATCAAAGTGTCTGAAATGTAACATTCCAACTTCCCCTTTAGTGTGTTTGTTGGGCAGCTTAGATAATGTCACTACAGATAAGAATATAGCCCATATGGTTTTGACTGCCCTATGCATAGCCAAGAAAACAGTCCTCATGAACTGGAAAAATAAAAATAATCTTAATTCTAACCAATATAGAAATTATCTATTACATTACATTAGTCTTGATACAGCCTCTGCCACCACATCAGATCAATTGCTCTGGGCTCCTTTGATTAGCTCCATCACCTAGTGGGGGTGGGAGGGTCATAGTTTGGTCCCACCTTCGCTGTTGTGATTGGTGTGGGGGTCGGGACAGGCTTAGGGCGTCGGGGGGTTCCCCAGGAGCATCTTCCTTGGGGGGCTCAACCCGGGGTAGCGGTCATGGCCTGTTGGCTCTGTTGGCTAGGGGAGGGTCTGTGCTGACGGACGTGGGTTACTGACCTGGTAGCCTGGCTGCCCCTGGGTGGGTCCGGGACGGGCGTGAGGTTCTGGGGGCGCTCCGTCTCTGGGCTGGGGCCCTGGCTGGGCCTCGGGGGCTTGGGTCCTGGTTGGTATGTTGCTGGGGTTGTGGGCGGGTGGGTGTATGGGGGCCCGGCCCTGGCGCAGGGTGCATCGAGCCACCTGGGGGGCTGTTCAACTGGTGGGGGAGGTTGTTACACCTTGCAGGAGCTCTCCTCTCTTCAGGAACTCACTCTGCAGGAGGGGGAGATATAGGAGAGGTGGAGGAAGATCTCAGCCTGGGCGTCTATTGTCTTGTGTAGTCTGGAAGATGAGTGGATGACGGGTTGGGTGCAGTTTTCTCTGTGGTGGGGTCAGGTGGGCTGTCCCAGGCTCTGTGGGGCTGGGCGGCGCTGCTGTTCTGGGCCCTGGTCCGGATGGGCCTGGGCCCCCTTTCCCTGGCGGGTTGCGGAGTATGGGGGTGCCTACTGGGGTCAGCGGGGAGCTGGCCCCAGGGAGGGGTCACTTGCCCCTCCCTTCCTTCCCTCCCAATCTCCAGCTGCCTCCCTCTTCTCGCTCCACCACAATCACCCACACATGCAGGGCCTTGGGGTAAAGGTGTGTCACCAGGGTACAGGGGAGGCATCCCCCCCCGTCCCCTTCTGGCTTCTTGTGCCTCAATTTTATCTCACAACTTAGACATTCACATTACTCACACTCTCATAACACATACATATAGGATCTTGGGGGTGGGCACGCTACATGGACTCCAAAAGACCATCAGGGTGTACACCTCACCCCTGGCGTCATTGTCCACCTCTCAATTTTAAATACACGTAGACACTGAGGGCTATCAGGAGGGGCTATGCACTTACCTTCTGCTCTCTGGCAGGTAGCTCCATGCCCTCCTGGGTTTTAAATGCACCTTAGAACACTCATGCATCAACACTACATATGAGCGGGCAGCGGGAGGTTTTTTGAGTCTTCTCACGCCCCCGTTCTCTGCGACCTGCTGGAGCGGGGGGCCGGGAGGAGGAGTTGGCCGTCCGACTGGGGTCTGGAGTGTGGGGCCTCCCTGCTGCTGCCGAGTCGGGGCGGTCTGCTTGTCCCCACCGCAGGGAAAAAGGGTAACACCACCTGGGTCTGGGTGCAGTTTCCCCCTCCAGGGGCAAGGGTACCTAGACCCAGTTCTTAGAGTATGCTTGGGGAGTGTGATTGTGTGTACAGCGTCTCTCTATGTCTGTCTCCACGTTGGATGAGTGTTGAGTAATTGCATTTGAGAGCATGAGGGTGGGAATGGATGTTTGTATCTGTGTGTGCCTGTATGTCTGTGTCTATATGTCAGGTTGGGTATCAGACACCACCTCTCTGGGGACATCTCAGGCCCTCTAAGGTATGGAGGCCTATCTCCCCCCACCACTTCCCCTGCCAGTGGCAGACGCCCTCAGACATCGGTGCATTGGTGGTTCTTTGTGTCCGGGGGTGGGCGCCCAGGTACACACCGGCTCACTCCTTGGTGGCTGCTTGTCGGAGCCTGGAGCCTGGGGCTCGCTCGGGCCACTTCGGGGGTGGGGTGCCCTCGGCCTCTCGGCCTGGGGCTCGGTCACTCTGGCGCAGCTGGCTGCCGGCGGAGCTCACGGGCACGTCACTGCAACCCCCACTGGCTTCTGCTCCGCGGCTGCTGAGTGACCCTTCATCTGGAACTCTCCTCAGCTCTTTCTGGGACAGTGGCACAGCTGCCCCTCTGTTGGTCTTCCTTGGTCTCTTGTGTTCTGAGGGCCTCTGGATGTCTGGAGTCTTGATCTCCTCCATACCTGCTTCATGCCGTGGAGGACGGGGCAGTGGCCCCCCACACCCTCTAGCAGATCATTACATGAAGGAACCTTTTAAAAACAAGCGCGTTCATGCTCACAGGTGTACACACGGGTGCTCACACACACAAACTACACCCTTTTTGGCTCCTACCTCAAAGCACACTGTGTGCTGTCGATCTTACGTGCTGCACAATAATGTTTAATATTTAGTATTTACTGTTATATTCCCATATATCATTGTGATGTTTATTCTATTACTCTCGTTTTCTTCTGCTTGTTTTCTTTTTTCCTTTCTCAACAGGTGATCCAGGTGATTGATATATGTATTTTTTTTTGTCTGCTTATTTAGTTGGTTTTTGTTTTTTTGCCCTTTATCCCCGTCCCTCTTCTCTGCTGTTTCCCCCCCCCCCTCTTCCTTTCTCCCTTTTCTTTTCCTCATTCAAGTCTGTCCCGTATCTAGCAAGTGAAAATAAAAATAAATAAATAAATAAAATAAACAATAAAAGATGAATCAAATAGACCATTACGGCAAGGCTGTGATGGTCAATTTGGTAAAGTAAATCCGTTGGGCATCTTTCCTCGCCTTTAGACAATAATTCTGATGGCAAAAGAACCAAACAGGACAGGCAAAAAAAAAAAAAAAAAAAGACGTGGAAGTAGTGATGTTTTAGTTTTGTGAAAAAGTGAAAAAGAGTGTCGTTAAATTACTATTCAGTTAGAGAGTTACAACAGAAAATTATATATTTATTGCTCTCACGTGGTATCGGACCAGGTTATTTTAACAAAGGAAGGACATTTTACATTTTGCCCATCAGTGAGGAGGAGCTTCTTCCCCCAGGCTATTCGGGCCCTGAAACAGGTGTAGGACTGGACTCTCACACACATCACATCACCACACGCACTCTGGTTTTTCTTCATGTACACTTCCTATAATTTATAATCTCTTTCTGCTATTTGTACATTTTTACTGTAAATTTCTAAGTTAAATTATATATATGTAATATATGTAATTCTCTAACCTGCAACGTGGCCAGAAACTGGATGACACATTTAATGTAAGAAAAAATGGAATATGGACGCTTGATGTCATTGTTTGATGTATCAGAGTTTAATAATGAGCTGTGTCATCTGATTAAACAGGTGTAGCCGTCATGTCTGAGATTTGGTTTCAGACCATTTCAATGCAATTTCAGAATAATGTTGAAAAATATGTTTTGAAATCTGGAATAAGCTACGTTCAACTGCGCCCTGCCATACGGGGTCACTGCAGATGTTTGATTTGGCAGTTTTACAGCCGATACCCTTCCTGACATAACACAAAGGGGGATTTGTGCCTCTGACTGGAATCAAACCAGCATCCTTTCCTCTCCAAGTAAACTATACTTCTGTTCTATGGAGCTCTTTTCTAAAACCTTTCTGTAATAAATGGTGCCATTTTGTTTCTTATCACAAGCTGATACCTAACAGCATCAGCTCCAGATCATCCTGTCTATCTGTGCTAGTTTGTTCTTTGTCCCTCCTTCAGTTTTCCTTTACTAATGTTTGGTGTTTTTACTGGTTCTCCCTCCGTCTCTCGTCATCTGTGTCATTCTCTTCATATTTCTCTGACTCTGTTTTGTTCTTCTTTTTTTGTACTTGTACTTTTTTGCCATCTCTGTGAAGCACTTCCTGTCCCTTTGAACGTTTTGATTAAAGAGAGTGAGCATGTAATCACTTCTGTTTGGTTGGGTTGTCTATTAGCAGTCTAGCATCCACAGTTTTCAGGATAACATTTTCAGATTCATGAGTACTTATAACCTTATAACATATAACCTTGACCATCACTGGTAACTTTGACCTTGGACACTAATAATGAAGGTTAAGGTCAAACCATAATCAAGTAAAAAAACAAAAAATCCATATCCAGTAATACGACATGTGAGTGGCATGGAAGGAGATGTGCAACACACTTTTTATTTTTTCAGTTCACAATGATGCCATAAAGTTTTGAAGGCTTATAGAAGCCAAAGATTTCAGCCAGTTCTGCTCCAATCACATGGGTGAAGATAATCACATACACCATCTTAGTATGTGATACTTCAAGGTTCAAGGTCAGGGTCATGCTAAACAGGACAAAGCTTTAGTTTAAATTTAATCATCTCTAAAATTTAAAGCAACATCTTAGTCATTGGGGAACATAAGCACAGTTAGTATTGATCAGTTTTCTGTGTTTCATTATATAAAACTCAGTTAATATTGATGAACCTACCAGCCGACTGAGAGCTGACAGCAGCTGCTCCCACTGAGGATCCTGCAGCTGTTAAAAATAACAAGGAAAGTTTTTAATTTCTTAACAAATGTTCAAACTTCTTAACTTTCATTATGCTAGCAAACTGAAGCATTAGAGACTCAGTGCCACCAAATGAAAACAATTAAATAACTACACCAATGAATATTCCACTAAACTCTGGTCTACTAAAAAACAAAAAAGAAGAAGAAAATCATTCATTTATAATCTGAATAAAAGGTTTGTCTAAAAGCTCCTTTTGTGTGATATCTTACCTTCGGCTTGACCAGACTCTGGATGGTCATCTGGAATTCAAGAAAAATCAAAATATGGATACTTGACATTAGAGTTAAATATGAAAGTTCAATTTCAAGGTCTTTCATCTGGATAAAACAGAGTATTCAAGCAGCTGGTTGCCATGGGAACCCATTCTCTGAAACGCTCTATGCACTGTTGTTGAGCTAATCTGAAGGCCACGTGAAGTTTGTAGCGACTGACTCTGCAGAAAGTTGGAGACCTCTGTGATTTTACGTGGCCCATCTGATTTGCTGTCGTTCTTTGTTATAACACCACTAACAGCTGACTGTATGTATAATATTTTGTAGAAAGGGAATTTCACCACAGGACTAATGTTGTGGGTTTTCTATGATATATATGACATATGTACCTGTACACACTGGACATATACTCACATATATAATCATATATACTTCTATATACTAAATATATACTTATACTGGAGCATTTTTTTCTACACGTTCAAAATCACAAGACCCACATTTAGGTCAAACATTATCTTCAATTATATTAATGAAGTTTGTGCCCTTTATTGTATAAACACATGCTGATCAATACTGTTTGAAAATGTACTAATTAGGATCAATAAATAACCTTTGACTGTGGTATCGCCAACGGTGACTGGTTCAAACAAAGGTTACTTTGGCACTGCTAAAGTATGTGCATAGGACACTTTCTCTGCGTTTATCTGTAGCGCCTCACGGTGTGTCCAGCCCTTTCGATGCCTATAAACAAACCTGCCCCCTGTGCGTGAAGCTGGGATTCTGGTTCTCACCTCAGCCACCAGAAGGCAAGAAAAACCTTTACTCGGCATAGAAAGCAGTTTACGTCTAGCATGCGTACCTGACAAAATTGTCAAATTGATTAACTGTTAACTGCAGTTTTCTCATAAAACTGACAAAGTGACCCAATTCAATGATGGATGTAAAAGTTATGGGGCAGGGTCAGAAAGTTATGCATCATAAGAAAGAACAAAGGATGAAAGAGTACCCAACGGCAGGCGGAGGGGTCACTGATCCCATATAAGAGGAGGGTCGATATGCCCCGCTCTGCTGCTTCTTTCCTGTCTGTCTGTTGTGTGTCTGTGCTGTTTGTGCTTTGAGGCTCTACACTCCGGGGTTGCTTCGCTTTGCTTGTTCACTTTTTCTGTCATCCTGGTTTATTGTACTGATTTCTGCTGTTCATATGACACTGTTTAATAAACTCTGTTCTAAGAATTCTACTCTTTTCCAGAGGATCTTTTTGAGTGATTTGATTTTAACTGGATCTGAAAAGCTGGACGTCCACAGCATTGGTGGGATAAGGTTATCATATTGGCTTCAAAATGTGCGACTCGACACTTGTTGCACAGGTGGCGTCCTATCACAGGACCACTGAACTCCTGAGAACGAGTGATTCTTTCACACATGTTTGTAGAAGAGTCTGCATGTCTTAGTGCTGATTTTATACACCTGAGGCCATGGAAGTGATTTTAACACATGAATGAAAGGATGTGGATGAGCGAGTGAATACTTTTGGAAACATAGTGTCAATCAAACTGCTGCAGACTCTTTTAAGTTTGATGGAAAAAACCTCTTACATTTGACATTTTATCACATACAGTATTTCTTATATTAGTAACAGTGTGGGTAATATTGCTTAATAACCACTGACCTGCTCGAATTTCACATTTCCATAGTGGCTCATCAGCTGGTTCACCATCAACTGGGTGAGTGTGCACCAGTGTAAGTATGAGTTCACTGCCTGGATTCTTAACGTACACCTCATAGAAGTTTTGCCTATTGTATCTGAGGGTTAACTTCTGTGTTTGAAAAACAAAACAAAAGAACTTTAAAATACCTCTGTGAACACACACAAACATATACACACACACACACACACACACACACACACACACACACACGCGCGCGCGCGCACACAATATTCTGTCACAATTTCATGCAGGCGATAAAGTTACAGTTGTGCTTCTTACATCTGGCTATTTGTACAGAAATGGAGTCTCCAAGTTTTACATTTTACTTATTAAATCTACTCATTTAAATATATTTGATGGACAAAGTGTAGGTGACAGAGACTAAAGATACAAAGACAGTTTATCTGTGGACTTGTGATATTATTTAGATGCAGTAAGACAGATGTAAGTGATTTTCAGTCAAAACAATGTTGAGGCTCAGACTTTGAGTTTTTTAAATATGCTCTTTGTCCTTGTTCACATCAAGAGTTTTATAATGAACTAAAACAAAAATAAAAATTACCAGAAAAATGTGAACTGGAATAAAAACAGAATGAACTACAGACCTTTTTACTCAGTTTAATCACATTTGTTTTGTTTTTTTTATTATTATTCTTTTAAATCCACAACTTCTTACTTTCCTTATCTATCAGGTCATTTTGGAAAAAGGTGATGGCATTTAAATGAGCCATTTAAAAAAATAGCAGCACACTAATATAATTACTTTGCAACTCAATGTTTGAACTTAAGAGTTTTAGGATTATCTTCAGAAATAGATTTTCCTGAAACACTAGTGTTGACTTTTACCATTATTTTATATTCTTCAGGTAAAACTATCATCAGCACCTGAAGAAGACTGAAATACAGCATCACAAACTGCTGTGTTAAAGTGTGTGCAGCTGTGCTACCAAAGACAGCTGATAGTCCCTGGTGTGATGCCCCTCACCTCTCACTGACTCAGCCAATGCAAAGACACACGTATGTTTCAGAGCAGCCGTGTCATTCTGGCTAAAATAAGGCCTGATGTGTTTTCTGTCAACAAGGTTTCGATCCACATGTAGCACAAACTTTACAAAGTTTACCTCCGGTTGGATTTTTGCACTTGTGTTGTCGGCTTTGAGGCTGAAGAGACGCTCAGTTTGCAGGTACTGGTCTGGGGGATGCTTCATGATTTTTTGAAATTTCAAATGGGATTTTGTCTCATCATTTTTCTCACAATATTTCTGAGCAATTTCCTGTTTAAGAAAAAAAAAAGGAAACAAAAAAGTAAAATAATCAAAATAGGGGTTAACTTTACACCAGCTTACACCATCTGTGTTTGAAATGACATTTATAATCAAGAAATAAGATTTTTGTGAAAGAGTATTATGGTCTGCTGGAAAAGTAAACTGGAGGAAAAAGTCACATTAATGAGAATAAAGTCAGAGATTGTTGTGAAATATTGTGTCAAACTCTGAGAGGGAGAGTATCACCATGTGAAGGTGATCAATATTTTGCATCTTCATGGGTGCTTTGTAAACTCTCTGGTTAATAACAAGTGTCTAATTTTTAATAGTTTTGCTTATATGAAGTCTGTATTATGTAATATTATAAACTCTGGTCTGGGTCCAAATAATCTCCAGATTACAGTGAAGAGATTTAACAGCCAAGTGACTCTCACAAGTGCTGCTGAAGTTAAAAGAAAAACTATGATTAAAAAATCTTCCTATAATCAAACAGAAGAGATTTATTGTAGCAATAGAGACATTTCTCCCATTGGGTTCAGTATAAAACACATTTTTCTTTCAGTGTCTCTTTTGTCTTTTGTCAGTCGGTCCTAATGTTTGGAATCTTGTCCTGTTTCACATCATTAAGATGTTCAGTTACCTGTTCCAGACCAGGATCCTGTCGTATCAGGTAGACGTGGAGTTTGAGGAATGGTGTGTTGAGTTGATAGTACATCAACGTGTAACAGCTGATTTTTGGAGGAAATATGGAACGTATCAGAGGCGCTATTAATGAGAAATGTGGTTCGGTTAACTTGACATGTGTTGGTGTGACCTCAGACACTTTTTCCACAACATCTCCACAGTCATCTATGTGAACGACTGCAAACTTGTCCAATATGTCAGGGATGTCACCTGCAGGAGAACACAACAACACAAACATGGTGAGAAGAACAGTTTGTAACAGTTTGTGCGCTCACTGTCAGAAATGTCAAACATCTGAAATTCTTCCTTCGTGTCCTCTTACCGATGCAGATCCAGTGTGGCAGGTGAACTTCATTTAACTTCCCAGCAGTGACTGTGACGTCCATCAGAGGACCTGCAGGCATGTATTGTCTGCTCTCCATCCTCTCCATGTGTCCCTCCCAAGATCTGAACTGGTACTGAAAGCTGGTCTTTCCCTTACAGACCCAGCGCAAGCCCGAGACTCTGCATTCAAAGTGTCCTGCTGCACACTGAAGGCTGAAACAGGAATTAAATACACACTCATGAAGGAACAACAGAGTGAATGGAAACACAGAGAGTAGTCGTGTGAATTGGATGCAAAATGAAGAATTTCCTCTGGGAATAAATCCAAAGCTGAACTGTTTCCTGTAGTTCCAGTTTGCTGTGCTGCAGCATTCAGGAAGTTGATTTACCTGTAAGTTGGAGCCTCGTCTGCATCTGTACTGTTCACCTCAGGTTTAAGTTTAGTCCAATCACTGCAGTCCTGCTGCAGAGGACAGTCACTTTAGTCAATAAGTACACATGTTTATAAAGAAAGAAACTTTAGGAATAAATGGATGAATGGAAGGGATTACCGTCAGGCTCTGACAACCTTCAAGCTCTGAACTTCTTTCAGTTTTTCGTCCTTGTTGAGACACAAAGAATTCAAATGAATGATGTTATGCTGACATATAAAATCATCCTCTAACTGTCCACATGTTTGCTGTTTGATCACTTTATGCTGTGCAGAGCTGCTTCAACATCAGAACAACATGTTCAGCAGGACGTGCAGCTGAGTGACGTCTAAGATGATCAAAAGCTGATGAATTCAAATATTCTCACCAGTGATGTCAGAACAAGACAGAGACAGAGAGAAAGGTTGGATTCAGCTCTGATGATTTATGCAAAGTTATTTTTGTACGTCTGTTGTGTTTCCTCTTTATTTTAATGTTTGTTGATTAGAAGTTGTTTAAACAAGTTTATTGTAAATTATGAAAATCTATTTATTCAACTTTGTTTGGTCTCACCTGAGCTGCTCTCTGACAGCCTCAGCATCAGATCAGGTCTGTTCATGTCTGTTAAAACCTCCATGGTCACCTCCACAGACTGACGACCAAGTTCATCCACCATCAGATACACAAGGACTTCTGTACTGTTTGTATACCAGTACCTCTCCATTTGTGGCAGGCCCATCTTAAAGCACGTGAACGGCAGCAACTGCTTGAATTTCTTTAGATCCTTTTGACTGAATTCATTCAGTGTTTCCTGAATCTGTGTAACAGCTTCCTGTTCTTTTTCCTGTAAAACCAAAATAATGTATCAAGTTACTGTATAATATCTCTGTTGGACGATTTAAAGATTTCTTTTTATTTAATTTCCAGAGAAACTGTAGTAGAAATGTCAAATATTAATTAAAAAAAGATGTCTTCATTAATATTTATATGTTTTCGAATAATCACTGAAGAGACGGCTGGTGGTTTTGATATTTACTTCACTCTCTTTATGAACTGCAAAACTTCAAGTTTCATAAGAAAACATTATTTCATTTCTATCAATACTAAAAACTATTTTTTTGTAAAAGCTGAGTTAAAGTCACACTCACTCTCTTCAACAGTGCAGCTCCATGTTCATCCACAGAGTGTTTCTCTGAGGAGGAAAGACATTTACAATCAACTCTGAGGATTCAAACATCATCACACATCCAAGTAGAATCAGCCTTCAGACGACACAGATGATTTAAAAGAGAAAATCCTGTGAAACTAAATAAAATGACACAAGAACCCAACAAAGAAACCCTCCATCCTGTCCAACCAAAGTAACTGGGGGTTCCCAGCTGTGATAATGAGAGAGGGTACACCTGTCCACCTCAGGTTTTAAACAGACAGACAACCTTTCACACCCACATTTAATTTAGAACCAGCAATAAAGCCAACAAGCATGTGTTTGGACTGGAAACCAGAGCACTCTGAGGAAAAGCATGCAGGCACAGGGAGAACATGCAAACTCCACACAGAAAGGTTCCAGCCAACCAGGAGGCTCAAACACACAACCTTCATGCTGTGAGGACACAGTGCTAACCACTGCACCACCATGACACCACCAACACAAAAACCTGTTGATGACACAGAGTTTACACTCATGCATGTTGGTCTCACCTCTGGATGCTGAGCTGCTCTCTGGTAACTTCTGCACCAGATCAGTTCTGTTCATGCGCATGAAAACTTCTCTGGTCACCTCCACAGACTGATGACCAAGTTCATCCATCATCAGATTCATTATAACTGCTCTGGTTGATGATAGACTCAACCTACATAAGAAATATGACAGATTCCTCCAAGGAACGATCGTCTGCAGGAGCCTCTTAAATTCCTCGAGCTCCTCATCACTCAAATTATTCAAAGTTTCTAAAAGCAGATGTTTAACAGCTGCCATTGTTGCCACCTGGAACAATAAACACAATCACGGGGTCACATATTTATTTAGCCAAACACAAGCGCCTATTTACTAATTGCGGTACGTTTATCAAAAAAATGAAGAAAATATAAAACTGTGATCCACTTTTATGGGTTTGAATAGTTTTTCTTTACAGGCTGCAGTTCTTCTCTCACTGTGCAGATAAAAACTGAAATATATCCATCAAGAATCTTTCCCTGATTTCACATTATCTTTCATTCTTTATTAATATTTGTAAGTAGAATAAAGTTTCCTGTTTAATCTGAAAGTGTTTGATGTTTTCAGATTTCTCTGTCCTGTTGAAGAGTCAGGACAAATGTACATGCTGACACTTCCTCAGCTCATCCTCAGTGGTAAAGACATCCTGACATTAGTGTTGCAGAAACTTACTGCTGAAGAAGTCAAACTGAATGAAGCTTCAGTTTGTCACAAACATCCAGCAGAAATCATGAGAAAAATGACTCAACATGAGAACTGATGATACTTTAGTCCTCTGACTTTCAGCCTGCTGTCTTGTACTGAATCAGAGATGTGACATGACTCACTTTGTGGATCAGTGCAGAGCGTCGTTCATCCACAGTGTGTTTCTCTGAGGAGAAAAGTGCTCAAAGTCACTCATGACAAACACATTTAACAACTAACTGACAATTATTCAGCAAATATGACTTTGGAAAAATGGACAATATGCAGAATTACACTGAAACCTCCTCAGCAATAATAAACAGTATGAAGGAGTCATTTTTACTCCTCCTCACAAAGTATTTTTATTTAATCTCATTTTTATGTATTTATTGAAGTATATTTTTCCAGAACAGCCATAAAATATGTTTTAAAGATGTGTTTTTTTGTCTTTATTACAAATATTATTTATAAAGTCAAAGAAGACTTTAGTCAGACGTTTATGAGACATAAAAACAGTTTTATGATGTTAATGAGTTTTGATTTTGTTGTCTTACTTCGAGGCAGTGAGCTGCAGTCTGACAGCCTCTGAGCCAGATCAGTCCTCTTCATCTCCTTTAAGACCTTCATGGTCTTCTCCACTGACTGTTGGCCGTAAGTCTGCACCATCAGAAACACTGTGTCCTGCAGGTCTGTCCACTCATATGGCATCCATGAGAAGACTGAATCATATTTGCGATGAATTTGTCGCAGGGTCCAGTTGAACTCATGCAGCTCTCGATCATTGAGACCATCCAGAGTTTCCAGCAGCAGCTCAATAACAGACTCCATCGTTTCTACCTGGAAAATTCAAAGAAAATGTTCATGAGATAAATGTGACATTTCTCACTTTCAGGTTTGTTTGTTTTCTCATCAACACTTGACAAATGTAGATGTGTTTAGATGACATCATCCATCACATAAGGTGATGATGTCATTGGTCATATTTGTCACAATGATCACAAACAGCTGATTAACAATTATTCTGCTTCTGTTAACAAGTTCAGGACTTTTCTGACCTGCTGCAGACCTACCTCACTGCACACGCTCAACTTATCAAACTTTGACTTTTCCAATCAAATCATTTGTTTCTATTGAAGATTTCTATCCTGTATTTATGAAATGAAAGCTGGATGATCTGAAGTCAGACAGATGTGACATGACTCACTTTGTGGATCAGTGCAGGCCAACGTTCATCCTCAGAGTGTTTCTCTGACAGAAAAGAAATATTAAAAGGTTCATTCATGACTGATTTAACATCAGTGTTAATAATCAGACACTTTGAAATAACTGATGCTTTGATTTCATCCTGATGATCCTTGTAAGTTGGATTAATAACAACATTAAACTTGTTAACATGAAGTCATATTTGATGGGAAACTATCAAAGTGTGAGGAAATGATCCAGTTCTGTTTCATTCAGTAATTCTTCTTCATCTTCTTCATCTTCATATCAATGAGTGTATTTATTGATTCATGTGTTTTCTGGACACTGACCTTTCTCTGTTTCCTCCACATCAAATCCTTCAGCTGATGATCCTGCAGCTGCAACACATTGAATACAAACTGTAACTACATGATACAGACACTGTGTGTGTCCTTTATGTGTGCTCATCCTGAGTATAACACTGAGTCCTGACAATAAAAAGCTTTAATGTTTCACTTTCAGCTGTGCTGACTGAAGGCAGGAGGAGGCCATAGTTACACAATCACAGAGAAATCAATGAAAACACTTTGGAATCATTTACCTCATACAGGTCGTCTGTCTCCATAGTGGAGTTTAAATCAAAGCTAACATAAAGATCTATTTACAATACAAGACTGATATTAATGAGCTCAAAATGCAAGAATTCAATGAAACAAACAAAGAAAAATATTTTCAAAGGAAAGAAGTTCAAAGAGCTTTAAAACAACATTTACTAAAGAAAGTCACTGATTCAATAACCTGAATATTTTTACTTTAAAACATTGAAATATGAAAACAAATCTGTTTAATTTTACTGTGTTTGTACAACCTGAATGTGTTAATTTATCAACGTGTGTCCAAAATAAATCAGAGGAAGTAATAATTGAAGTTAACGCAGAAAGATCAATTGGAGAAAAAGAGTCTAACTTAACATCAATGGTACTAAGAGTAGCTGTAGATAATATTACATCTGTGGGATGATTATTGGTAATTTTTTCTCTAATGATTAAAATGTTATTTGTGAAGAAGTTCATGAAGTCATCACTAGTTAACGTTAAAGGGATGGTTGGCTCAAAAGAGCTCTGACTTTTTGTCAGCCTGGCTACAGTGCTGAAGAGAAACCTGGGGTTGTTCTTATTTTCTTCAATCAGTGATGAATAGTAAGATGTTCTGGCTTTGTGGAGGGCTTTCTTATAAAGCAGCAAACTATTTCTCCAGGCTAAATGATGATCCTCTAAATTTGTGACACGCCATTTCCTCTCCATCTTACGACTTTACAGAGCATGTGACCTCTGTAACTGTCTAACTGTTAATAAGAAGAGTTTCGGTGGTTTGTTGTAATTGTGAAGTCCTGAAACAGTCACATAATATCACTGCACACCGGCTAGAAGCTGCTATTATTTTGTAGTGTGCTGTGTTTGAGCCTCCTGTAATGAGCCAACCTGCCTGACCTGCACATATTCTGCTCTAATCCACGTGATAAAAAGCAGCACTAAAATATAAACGTCTTTGTTCATCATTCACTACACAACACAGAGTCAAGAGATTTTTCTATCAGTCAGCACCTGGTTTCATATGAATGTGATAAACTATATGCAGTATTCTCACATATTTAATTCTTTGTTCTCTTATTTGCGTTTCATGAGGTGATACCTGATAATCTCTGCACCAGATCAGTCCTGTTCATCTTCATTAAAGCCTTTCTGGTCTCCTCCACACTCTCTCCTCTGTACGTCTCCTCCATCAGCTCCACTACATCCTGTGTGTTTGCTGTTTTCAGTCGGCCCCTTGGCTTGGATGATAGATCTTTCTCCGGTTCAATGAGGGACTTGAACTCAGCAAAGTCCTCTGGACTCAACTGGTTCAGTGTTTCAATGAGCAGCTTCTTAGTCGTCATAGTTACCACCTGGAAAATGAAGAAATCATATTATACATGAAGGACAGCATGTCTGCTGTTTGTTCATTGGATGGATGGAAACTCACTGCTTTGTATTTCACTAATGACAACATTACTGACATGGACGTTTGTTACTTTTCATGAAAACTGTGATTGGACGTGAACGTCAAACATCAGCTTGAACCACATCTAAAATTTGTGTGATAAAAAAAAAAAAAAAACATGCAACCCACAGCAGTGTGTGAGTGTGTGTGCTAGAGTTCGGCTTGTTGGTGAGGCCCACCACAACAGTCTCTTTTTCTCACGTGGCTCCTTGAGACAATTCATTATGCACCCCTGGTTTATGCAAACTTTTTAAATGGAAAAGCCCTGTAGATTCTCACTGATCTATATGTTTATATATACCTATACATACATATATACTTACATACATATATACAGTGCTATCTTTATTTTACATGTCAAAAAGTATTTGCCCTGGAAACGTTACATCTAGATGAGCAGAATAAACTTGTTTGGATTTCCTAACCTGAATGATGGAGCATGATTCAAGACAAATATTTTTGTCATAATATCTGTGACTCTGACAGCAGGTTAGAAATTTGTATTCTACTAGAAAGTGAGAGACAGAGAGAGAGGAACCATCCAGAGCTGTGTAAGGAAGATCTAGTGTCTGATGAAGACGAAGAAGCTTTAACCCTTAGATGCATACGTGGGGTCAAAAATGACCCCACGGGTTGTTTTTCTTCAAAATCTTTAAAATGAAAAGTTGTAATATATTCATATTCCAGGTATTCCTCATAAAATATGTTTGTAACATGAGGCCATTTGCATTTTTATTTATTTTTTCATTAATTTATAAAAAAAATGCTGTTTTTGTATCACTACCCCACTCTTCCACAAGTGGGGTCAAAAATGACCCCAAGCAGTTCCTATGGAAGCTTCTATGAAGCTTTCATTTTTAGCAACTCCGACCGTCCCACTTACACTTCTGATGGATCAAGAATTAATTTTTACACAGTAACATACACTATTTATAGTCAGGGCTGCACATAAGTGGTCCGTAGGTGTGCATTCGCTGTCAAAAGAAAAGTATTCCCGGAAATTCAGAGAATACGCGCTTCTTTTGCGGTGGAGGAACACCTAAGTAATTGCTTACGGAGCTTCTTCAACATCTTTAAGAGTTCTGAACAAATGTCTGTCCTCCTCCAGAACATCTAATGTACACAAACGAGCGTCCCAACTTCTTATCTGGTGCACGTCTTTTATTTTGACAGCAAATGCGGTGCGCATTTGCTGTCAAAATAAAAGACGTGCACCATTTATGTGCACCCCTGTTTATAGTTTCCTGTGCATTTCAAACATTGTCCTTTCTGATGTTTTTTTTTTAAATATCTAAAGTAACATGGCTGCTATGAGGCCAGCAAGGATCCCTGTGGCCCTACAAATGATTCAGGACGGATGGGATGAAGAGCCCATTGGAGGCACTGACTCAGAATCTGACATCTAAGATATAGAGTATCCAGACTATTGTCCCCCCACTGAACAAGGCCAGTCAGATACAGAGGAGTCCTCTGATGAGGAAATGGATATTGAGTCTAACAGAATGAGCCCCTCTTACTGCTCTAGCCACAATATTCTGAATTAGTCACCCAGGGCTTGCACCTGGGTCTAGTACTGTCTCCCCAATAGATGCATGGAAGATGTTCATTCTGATAATATAATAGAAGAGGTGCTGACATGCACAAACATGGAGGCACGAAGAGTAGCCACAGACAGGGGAAAAGAGTGGAAAAATGTAATCAAACATAAGCTCCTGGCCTTCATTTGACTGACCATTCTTGCAGGAAGTGAGAAGAACTGGGATGTACCAGTTGGTGTGTTTTTGGGAGTCCTCTGCATACCCCATTGTTCAAGGCCACTATGTCAATTCAAAGATTTAAAGATATTCGTCCGTCTTGCACTTTGATGACAAGAGGACCAGAGCCTATGGACTGAAAACGAACCACATGGCAGCTTTCTGCTACATATGGGGCTGTTCCTGGTCAACTGCAGGCAGAAATTCATCCCTAGTGATTGTGTTACAGTGGATGAACAACTTGTACCTTTCAGAGGGAAGACCCAGCTTCTGCAGTATATGCAGAGCAAGCATACAAAAGTGATACAAATAATACAAAAACTGCAATTTCTTAAAATTAATGAAAAAATAAATAAAAATGCAAAGGGCCTCATGTCACAAACATGTTTTATGAGAAATACCTCAAATATGAGAATGTTACAACTCTTTGTTTTAAAGATTTTGAAGAATAACAACCGAGTTTATAGCAAAATGCATCGATTTTACTTGGGGTCATTTTTGACCCCACTCGTGGAAGAGTGTAGGTATTGGTAGGTTGTGCATCCAAGGGTTAAGATCACGTGACTATGGGAGAAACTGGTTCAACCGGTAAAATCGCTACAACCCAGAACTCGACCGTGACCGTGACTTCCGGTTCTTTCCCACAGAGCTCTGCACCTCTGCTTCAAACCAGCAACAGTCACATGATCTAATATAACTTATTATTATATCTCATTCCTCGTTACACACATAAGAAAACAACTCCAACAAGGAAGCAGAATTACGAATGTGAACTTCCAGAAGGAAGCAGAACTTAATGCCGCGCTTACCTTCAATACTTCATGTAAAATGTGAACACCTGGAATCACTGCTGATGGAAAATCATTCTTCAGTGTTTGTGAAGCAGCTTAGTGTGAGGCACTGTTCTCCCGCTGCTTTCTCTCACTTTCTGTAAACGCTGAGGCGGAAAAACTTCCGCTTTTCTGCGCCTCTCTCCTCCCACCTGGATAAAGGGCGGGTGATGTGCAAAGTGACTATCTGCTAAGAAGTGATTTCCGGTGTCCCTGTGTGCTTATTATGTGTAATATCTTTCTTTATGTTGATAAATATTCTGCTGGCACCAAGATTTAAGAACCGGTCGTATAAAATAATAAAGGAAATGCCTGTTTTGTAAGCATCTCCATGACCCTGCGCTGTGGCACAGTGTGTGTTGCACATTAGAATCAATCCGGTCCTGTTTGGCCACATCGCGATGCAACCAGATGGGTTACTCTGTCATTTGCCTCGCTTGTGTTTACCTGCAGGTAATCATCATTTGTTATTTGTTAGCCTGTTTAGTGACTTGCTCCAGTCACCACAGATAGCCCCGATCGGGCGTTCCTTTATGGAGTGATTGAGCTAAGATTAACGTTATAACGAACATGCGACAGTTTAAAAGCCGAGTGTGTATCACTGTTTGGGTTATGCATTTTCTTTCTTCTTTAAACAGTGTAGGTGACGTTTCCTGGAGCACGCATGAATATGAGTGTAAGTGGACACCAGGTTTTACCTTAAGAAGGGGAACAATAAAAAAACGGACAGAGCAGTGGAGCAGCCGAGGGAATAGAAAAATATATTATTTAACAATAGAAGACTTAAAATCAATAAAAAGTCCAATGGCCTCAGCCACAACATTAAAATCCACTAAAATAAAAATGATTGTTTAATTATGAATGTAAGAGCCAAAGTCAATGTTTATGTTTTGCCTTTTTGTTATGGTGGCACAGGTGTATAGCCTTACCTGTGTCTCCGGTGATGGCATGTGGGTGTGGTCACAGTCTATTTACCTGATCTCGGTGTTCACAGCAGGGGTTGTTGGGTGAGTGGTTTGTGGGCAAACTTTTCTGTTGACCGTCATCTTTTGGCACATCAGTTAATCCATGCGCTATTTGTTAATTGATTGAAAGCGCAAACATTTGTTTTTGTTTCGTTCTTAAAATAAATGCGCAAAGTACAAGTACGACTCATTATGGATTATTGGAGGCGCGTCACAGGGACACAACCAACTCAGCCGGCCGCGGCTTTATTTACGGATGAAAGTCGCAACATTTAGTCAACAGAAAATTGTCTTTTATCGCACGCATCAGAACAATGAAGAGGATTTTTGGATATACGTTTTGGAGTCACGGAGCCTTTAGATGAGTGGACGCAGTTCTCAAAGGAGTAATTGGAAACGGCACCTTCACACTGGCATGGTGGAACGCAGCACAAAAGACACTTCAGAAGCGGTAGGACACGCTGATTCACTCTGTGTATTATTGGATGTTTTGAACACAGGTTGTAAGTGTCACCGCTTGTCCATTGGGGACATTGGTTTGATCTGCGTTGTGTGCGTGCGTGTGCTTGATTTGGCAAGCTGGAGGACGCTGCTTTGGTTTTGACAGCCTGTGACGCTGCTGCGCAATAATTTACACAGACGAAAAGTATTGGCTGTGATCTATCTTTGAAGCTGTGGATATAATGTTGTTTTGATGCATGTGAATAAGTGACGATGAGTGAAATAAAAGAAGCCGAACATTAACTGGAAGAAAAAAGATCTGCAAAACTGACGGCTAAAGCACTTGCTTTTAAAATGGAAACTTTGCAGAAAGAGCGAAAAGCTCATGTTAACAAGATTAAAGGGTTAACTCGTGATATTAAAGAATTGATTAAACATGATGACAATGCAAAAGCTGTGCAGCTTAACTTGGAAAAACTGAATGATTTGTATAAAAATGCCAAAGTAGCTCATGATGCATTCATTTTATTGATTCCTAAAGATGAACAAGACGCTCATATTGACTGGTTTGGACGCATAACAAAATGTAATGATGATTTTGTTGAAGATGTGAAACGATGGCTTCTTGAAGCTGGAAGACCTTTTATGGAAAAAGACAAGGAAGCTGAGAAAGTGCCTACTGCTGTTACTTTGGTTATGCCCGTTTCTGCTGAGACTGTTTTAACAAAGGAGACGGTTTCTTCCACAAATGATGAACATAACATCTTAACATCTCCAAAGCAGGTTAAAACCAATTCTGACATACAAGATGAAATACAGCCAGGTGACAGTGTTTCAAACGTAGGAAGCAAAAAGAGTAAAATCAGTTCTTTAAGCTCAAACTCCAGAGCCTCAAGTACAACATCAGCACGAATAATGGCTGAAGCTGAAGCAGCTGCGCTGATGGTAAGGCAAAAACTGCTTAAGGATAAACATGCCTTGGAGGAACATGAAGCACAGTTAAAGAGACAGCGCGAGCAACTGGAGCTGGAAACAAATATAGCTGCCACGGTTGCAAAAATGAAAGTACTGGGAGGCTCAAAAGGTTCCAGTATTAAAAGTAAACTATCAAAAATATCAGATGGTATGGAGTCATATTTTGAAAAGGGACAAAAGGTAACTCAAGTGTTGAATACTCGTCCTGATAATCCTGTACATGAAAGGCAACATGTGCATATCTTTAGGGAGCATAATGTTGCAGACTCACAATCTCTCTTAACCACAGGCAGAGTTCCAGTACAACCTCAGACTCTTTCTGAAGATTCACTGACATATCAGTCAAACATTAGAAATTCACGTGAAACTAAACATGTACCTTCTCAAATCTCTAGTCATGAAGAAGACTGTAACATCTTATCTGTCATGAGTAAGCAAAACGAACTCACTGCTTTATTAATACAACAACATAGTCTTTCTTCATTACCTAAAAAGGAGATCCCAGTTTTTGATGGAGATCCACTTCAGTACCAGACTTTTGTTAAATCATTTGAACACAACATTGAAAGCAGAAATAAAAACCCTGGAGATTGTCTTTATTATTTGGAACAACACACAAAGGGTCAACCAAGAGAACTTGTAAGGAGTTGTCTACACATGACTTCAGAAGCAGGATTCAGAAAGGCAAAGTCTTTATTACGGCAGCATTTTGGTAATGAACATAAACTTGCCACGGCTTACATGAGCAAAGCACTTGCTTGGTCTTCAATAAAAGCAGAGGACACGAAAGCTCTTCAAGCTTACACAATATTCCTAAGAGGCTGTTGCAATGCTATGGAAGATCTCAGTTATATGCAGGAGCTTGACATGCCTGCCAACATGTTAACTATAACAAAGAAACTTCCCTACAGGCAGAGAGATAAGTGGAGAACTGCAGTCTGTGATTTCCATGAGAAGTGTAATCGACAAGCTACATTTAAGGATCTTGTGGATTTTTTAGAGAAACAAGTGAAGATTGCATCTGACCCAGTGTTTGGGGACATCAAGGATATCTGCATGACAAACAGAGACACAAGAAAACTTAAGTCTCAAACTCACACAAGATTCAAAGAAAGTTCTTTTGCTACCTCTGTGATGGCATCTGATAAAGAAAATGACAAAGTTAAGGAAAAAGAAAGAGCCACACAAATGAGGAGTTGCTTGTTTTGCAAAGGTGAACATACCTTAGAAAATTGTCAAGAGCTGGAAAGAAAAACGCAAAAAGACAAAATCACTTTTCTAAAAGAGAATGGAGTCTGTTTCGGATGTCTTTGTAAAGGACACATTGGTAGAGACTGCAAAAAGCGCCTCAGGTGCAAGACGTGTGGTTTAAAGCATCCTCAAATGTTACACATCTATCAAAAGACAATGAGTAAAGAACAAGAATCAAAGGAACAAACTCAGGATCGTGCCATAGTCTCTATTCAGACCAGTGCTCTTACTGGGGCCGGTAAAGATGAATTCAAACTTTCAATCGTGCCTGTGAAAGTTAAGGCCAAGAAAGGAAATGTAACATTGTACACCTATGCATTTCTTGACCCAGGCAGCACTGCATCATTTTGTACAGTAAAGCTAATGAATAAGCTGAAAATTCATGGAAGAAGATCCAACATTCTGCTGAGAACTATGGGACAAAATAAAGTTGTTGAAACGGATATTGTTGCAGATTTAGAAGTCGCTGGACTAGACGGAAATGAGTTTTGTGATCTTCCCATTCTTTATACTCAGTTCACTATGCCTGTCCATAAAGGAAACATTCCTCACCAGAACGATATAATCCGGTGGCCATATTTGAAGTCTGTACATCTGCCAGAAATTGACTCTGAAATTGATTTGCTAATTGGCTCGAATGTGCCAAAGGCTCTGGAACCACTGGATGTCATTAGAAGTGTTGGAGATGGACCGTATGCTGTTAAAACTGTCCTTGGCTGGATAGTAAACGGTCCTTTGGGTGAGACTCAAACTGAAGCTCACAATCAGCCACAGATAAGTGTCAATAGAGTTTCAGTGGTGAAACTTGATGAGCTGTGGAATCAGCAGTTTAAAACTGATTTTCCAGAGTGTGCCAGAGATGAGAAAGAACCTTCTAAGGAAGACCAACAGTTTTTGGATAAAGTTTCCAATACTGCTAACCTACATAATGGTCATTATTATATTGGACTCCCATTGAAAGACTTAAAGGTCTGCATGCCAGATAATAAAAGTGTTGCTGAACAACGCCTTCAGAATCTGAAGAAAAGACTTATGAAGAACTCTTCTTTTCTGCAGGACTATAGCAGTTTTATGGCAGATATGATCTCTGAAGGTTATGCAGAAAAGGTACCAGAAGACAACTTGGAACGGACAGATGGCAGGAAATGGTATTTGCCGCACCATGGTGTTCTGCATCCGCAAAAGAAAACCCTTAGAGTGGTGTTTGACTGTGGAGCCAAGTATCATGGAGTGTCGCTAAATAGCAAGCTCTTACAAGGTCCAGACTTGACCAGCACGTTACTTGGAGTTCTGACAAGATTTCGTAAAGAACCTGTTGTCATTGCAGCAGACATTAAAGCCATGTTTCATCAGGTTAAAATACCAGAGGAGGATCGAGATATGTTGAGATTCCTTTGGTGGCCCAACGGAGACTACACTCAAGCCATGGTTGAATACAGGATGACAGTACATGTGTTTGGAGCAACATCATCTCCCAGTTGTGCAAACTTTGCACTAAGGAAATGTGCTGAAGATCATAAACAACAGTTTAGCCTTCAAGCCGTGGATACAATGTTGAATAACTTTTACGTCGACGACTGTCTCGTCTCAGCAGCCACAGAAGAGGATGCGATAGATCTCTATCATGAACTCTGTGCCATATGCTTGAAAGGAGGCTTTCCACTGAACAAATGGATAAGTAACAGTCGTAATGTGTTGGCTGTAATACCTGAAAGTAACAGAGCAAACAAAATAAAGGATCTAGACTTGATCAGTGATGAGCTTCCAGTGGAAAGAGTTTTGGGCGTTCAATGGTGTGTTGAATCTGACGTTTTCAAGTTCAGAATCACTCTGAGAGATCGACCTTTGACAAAACGTGGCATCCTTTCTGTAGTCAGCTCTGTTTACGACCCCTTAGGAATGTTGGCACCAGTAATCCTAACTGCTAAAAAGATTCTGCAAAATCTATGTCGAAAAAAGATTGGATGGGATGATGCGTTACCTGATGCAGTTATACAGGAATGGACTATTTGGATGCAAGAGCTCTACAAGCTGGAGGAGTTCAAGGTTGATCGTTGTTTTAAAACCAACAGTTTTGGAACTGTAAAAACTGCTCAGTTACATCATTTCGCAGATGCATCTGAGGACAGCTATGGAACAGTGACTTATTTGTTACTAAAGAATGAACGAGACCAGGCACACTGTACATTCATTATGGGAAAGGCACGTGTTGCTCCTTTAAAACCAGTTACAATCCCTCGAATGGAGTTAACTGCTGCCACCTTGGCAAGCAGAATGGATGTAATGTGGAAGAAAGAACTGCAGATGGAACTGAAGGACTCAGTATTTTGGACTGATAGCACCTCTGTACTAAAATATATCAACAATAAAACAACAAGGTTCCGCACTTTCGTCGCCAACAGAGTTTCTGAGATTGTCAAAGTTTCAAATGCTCAACAATGGAGATATGTGGACACGGATAACAATCCAGCAGATTTGGCTTCTCGAGGTTTAACGGTACAATCCTTTTTGAAAAATAAACAAACTTGGCTTTCTGGACCTCCATTTCTTCTACTACCACAAGAGGAGTGGCCTCAGAATCCTGATGAAGTGAAACAAATCTCATCAAACGATGCAGAAATTAAAACAACAGTGAACGCTGTTCAGACATCACAAGAAATAGATCCGGTTTCTCACTTCATTCAGTATTTTTCATCCTGGACTCGGCTGAAGCGTGCAGTAGCATGGATTCTGAGAGTTAAAAAACTGCTTCTGCATTACAGTAGAAGAAAACTACAGATTAAACATGATCCTGGACAAAACATTGACCTTCAAATGAAGAAACACTGTCTGGACACCAGCAGTCTCAAAGTTGAGGAGCTGATTAGCGCTGAAATGGCTTTAATCTCCTTTTGTCAAAGGAAGCGGTTTGCTGATGAAATCTCCTGTTTAACAAAAGGATCGAATGTTAAGAGAACCAGTCACATTTATAAACTTACTCCCATCCTGGAAGAAGGTGTGTTGAGAGTTGGTGGACGACTCAGTAGAACTGCAATGCCAGAAGAGAGAAAACATCCTGTTATTCTGGCCAAAGACTTCCACATTTCTAACCTAATCCTTCAACATGTCCATGAAGCGGTGGGTCATGGAGGCCGTAACCACATGTTATCCAAACTGCGTCAAAAATACTGGATTCCAGGTGTCACGGTACCTATAAGAAAAATTGTGGCTAAATGCGTTGTGTGTCGGCGCGTAAATGCCCCACCAGGACAACAGCAAATGGCAGACCTGCCCCTGCACAGAGTAACTCCTGATGAACCACCATTCACGTACGTTGGAGTGGACTATTTCGGACCATTTCTAGTGAAACGTTTAAGGACTACTGTAAAATGCTATGGTGTGATATTCACATGTTTAGCGTCAAGAGCTATTCATATTGAAATGGCATCATCACTGGACACAGACTCTTTTATCAATGCCCTTCGTCGCTTTATTGCCAGACGTGGTCAAGTAAAAGAACTGCGATCTGACAACGGCACCAACTTTGTGGGAGCCCATCGTGAGCTGAAGGAAATGATAGCAGATTGGAATCAACATCGTCTACACAATACCCTTCTTCAAAATGGCATTAAATGGACTTTCCATCCCCCAGCTGGCTCACATCATGGAGGTGTATGGGAAAGACTTATAAGATCTGTGAGAAAAATTCTTAATTCCACCTTAAATGTACAAAGTCTTGATGAAGAGAGCCTCAGGACTGTTTTATGTGAAGCTGAAGCTATTTTGAATGGTCGTCCTATTACAAAGGCTTCTACAGATCCAAACGACCTTGAAGCACTTACTCCAAACCACCTGCTGCTTCTTAAGACTGCACCATCATTACCACCAGGATGTTTTCAAAAAGATGACATATATGCTCGTCGCAGATGGAAACAAGTCCAATATATGTCAGATTTATTCTGGAAAAGGTGGATTAAAGAATATCTTCCACAACTGCAACAAAGACAGAAATGGTGCAACCCAAAACGAAACTTCATGCCAGGGGACATTGTGATCATTGTTGATGATTCCGCACCACGGAATTCCTGGATAACTGGAAAAATAGAAGAGACAATCCAGGACAAAAGGGGATTTGTTCGTCATCTTCGGATCAAGACAAAGACTGGATTCCTAAACAGACCTATAAATAAAGTCTGTCTTTTGCAGGAAACGGAGAATATTTAACATATTGGACTGACTGGATAATCTTTAAGTGACCTACTCCTTTTATTTATGGGTTATTAACTTCACAAATGGTGAACCACAAGCAGTAGTACTGATGCATGTTGCACTAAAGGGCGATTGAAATGTTTTATGAACAAGCAAATGATGTAAGACTTGATTGTTATGTAATTATTATTTAAAAGATAATAATTAGGGGCCGGTATTGTAAGAGCCAAAGTCAATGTTTATGTTTTGCCTTTTTGTTATGGTGGCACAGGTGTATAGCCTTACCTGTGTCTCCGGTGATGGCATGTGGGTGTGGTCACAGTCTATTTACCTGATCTCGGTGTTCACAGCAGGGGTTGTTGGGTGAGTGGTTTGTGGGCAAACTTTTCTGTTGACCGTCATCTTTTGGCACATCAGTTAATCCATGCGCTATTTGTTAATTGATTGAAAGCGCAAACATTTGTTTTTGTTTCGTTCTTAAAATAAATGCGCAAAGTACAAGTACGACTCATTATGGATTATTGGAGGCGCGTCACAGGGACACAACCAACTCAGCCGGCCGCGGCTTTATTTACGGATGAAAGTCGCAACAATGAAATATATCATGTAGAAATAAGAAAAAAACAGAAGCTGTGTGTTAACTGACGCTATTAAACATGTATATCTTGTCGTTTGACATGTAGAGATAAGAGACAACACCTTGTCACTGCATTTGGAACTACACACAACACAAACAAGAAAACACAACACAGTATCTCAACTTAATAAAAGAAAGAAGAAATAAAAATAATGAATCTATGAATAAAAGGAATGAGTGTATGTTTTATTGCACATTGTTATTATTATTATTGTTGTTGTTGTTGTTGTTCCCCCAAAAAGTCCAGGGATGTAGCCAGTCAGGTCAGCTGTTAGCATTGTACAGGTCCATCAGGGAGGGAAGAGGATGTGCCTTTTTGTGTGCCATGGTGCAGCTGGAGTACCATACACAGATGCAGTATGTTAGCACACTCCCAATGGAGCAACTGTAGAAACGATCAGCAGCTCCTTCTTCAGGTCCATTTTTTGGAGAATTCTCAGTAATGGAGATGCTGTTGGGCCTTCTTTAAAACCGCTGAGGTGTTTGAGCTCCATTGGAGGTCTGTGTCTATGTGCACACCCAGGAACTTGAAGCTGGGCACCTTTTCCAGGCCCTCCCTGTTGATGCTGACAGTCTGCAGCTCTGACTTCCTCCTTCTAAAGTCGACTACCTGCTCTTTTGTCTTGGTGGTCCAGGTTGTTGTCTGCACACCAATCAATCCGACAGCCTCTGAAACGCAGCTCTGTATGCCGTCTCGTCTCCCCACCACGGTGGTATCATCTGCAAACTTAGTGACTGTGTTGTCTGGGTGGGTACTGATACAGTCATGTGTGTACAGAGTGTACAGTAGGGGACTCAGTACAAAGCCTTGTGGAGAGCTGGTGTTAAGGCTGAGTACTGAGGAAAGATGAGGCCCCATTGTATGTATACTTACCTACTTTTCAAGAAAAACATTCAACATTCACACTTTCCCTCATTCACAGTAGTGCTGTGCTACACAGTTTGGTATCAGTCCAATACCAAGTCAACACAGGGCCAGTATTGCCCATATCAGTGCCAATAATTTGAAGTTATTCAGGCAGCTAATTGGGGGAGAGTAGTGTGCAATAACTTATGAGATAAATTCTCAATTGTTTTAAAATGTTGAATTCTGAACACATTTTAATCACCACTTTATCACAGTGATTATTACTTTCTACAATAGTTATTTATCACAAGTAAACACACCTTTCAGCTTTTCCTGTGTTTTGAAACTGGGTTTTTGGAGACCTGGAATGTAATTTATTCTGTCTCTATGGACATTTTTCATAGTTTATGTTTGAGGTTTACTTTTTTAGAAAGAAATAATTAACACAGTTCAGCGGGCTGCATACTGAACATGAAGGATTAAAGCAAAGTATCAATCCAATGGTGCTAGTATCGATCCGATACCAATACTAGTGTTGGTATTGATACTATCGCTATTTGGATCGATCTGCACACCTCTAGTTTTTATTGTAGTGACTTCAAACAAAGTTCTTGCCATTGTGGGGAGGCTGAGAGCCACGACCACTCCTCCGTGCCTTGAAGACCTCTAGGGTATCCTGGGGGTCGCTGTCTTCCACCATTTGGTACAGAGTAACTCCTGGGGCCGAGGGGAGCAGTGGAGGTGCCGGAGAGGAACCTGACTAAGGCATCTAACACTGCAGTCTTTCAGTGTGTTGCTGCTGCTGTTTCTGCTCTCTGACTCTCAGCCTCTCGGTGTGCTGCTCTAACAGAGGAGACATGATTAAACAGCTGTCGCCCAGCTCCCCCTGGCACCCCCCATTTTGACTTCAGGCATGAAGCAAGTGACAAAAACTTCAAGCCACTGTTCCTGATAACATCTTCTTCAACCAACATAACCAGTTGCTGCTTCTGCTCACCTGGATCTAAGGAAAGCATTTTGACATGTTCATCTGTATCTTACTAACAATGCAATAGGAAGACCACAGTGGACTCTCCCAGCTCAGCGTGTCACCAGCTACCTGTCAGTGGATCACCAGCTTCCAGACAGACAGAAAGCAACAAGTGAGGCTGGGGGAGATCACCTCTGAAACTCGGTCCCTCAGTATTGGTGCCCCTCAAGGATGTGTCCTCTCACCACTACTGTTCTCCCTCTACACTAACGACTGCACCTCCAAGAACTCGGCTGTTAAACTCCTGAAGTTTGCAGATGACACCACTGCCATTGGCCTCATTCAGGATGGTGATGAGTCTGCATACCGGCAGGAAGTTGAGCGGCTGGTACTCTGGTGCAGTCAGCACAATCTGGAGCTGAACACTCTTAAAACTGTAGAGATGACGGTGGACTTCAGGAGACATCCCTCAACTCTGCTCCCCCTCACCATATCAGACAGCCCTGTGTCGACTGTGAAGATCTTCAAGTTCCTGGGTACCACCATCTCCCAGGACCTGAAGTGGGAGACCAACATCAACTCCATCCTCACAAAGACCCAGCAGAGGATGTACTTCCTGAGACAACTGTGGAAGTACAGTCTCCCACAGGAGCTGCTGATCCAGTTCTACACTGCGGTCATTGAGTCTGTCCTGTGCTCCTCCATCACAGTCTGGTATGGTGCAGCCACTAAACAGGACAGGAGCAGACTGCAGCGGACTGTACGGGCAGCAGGAAGGATCATCGGCGCCCCCCTGCCCTCCATCCAGGACCTTCACCTCTGAAGAACCAGGAAACGGGCAGGGAAAATCATCACAGACCCCTCACACCCTGGACACAGACTTTTTGATCTGCTGCCCTCTGGCAGACGGTACAGAAGCCTGCAGACCAGGACCACCCGACACAGGAACAGTTTCTTTGCTCCCACTGCCAGACTGCAACTGCACCTTATGTACATTCTGTAGTATTCATTCCACCTCATTTCATTTCTGTATTTTATGTATATAAGTTTAGATTAGTACTATACTATACTTGGCCAATAAACACGATTCTGATTCTGACCCATCTTCTGATGGTTCCAGCAGGATGACAAGATATTTTATTTATATATTTTTAAAAATCAAACAGATTGAAATATGTGCATAATACAAAACCTGCTTCTCTCTATGTATTTATGATGAAATATTATGATGACCTGTCATGTTATTGTCCCAGCTGTGCTACCACATATGAAACATCCTGCAAACACCCCTGAATCCTCAGTCTTCATCATATTAGCAAAGAACTAGGAAACCTGGAGATTATATATTATATAGTTTAATTATTCAGAATATCCACCAGTCTTCTTCTGCTTATGGTAAAAATGAAGATTTTATTTAATAGTTCAAATTACAAAACATTTTGAATGAAGCACCAAAATAAATTCTTAGTGAAGGAAGATTTTTGAATTTAAACTTAATTCACATTCAAATGTATAAAATAAGAAATCTTCACAAAAAGTATAGTTGTGATCATTTTGATATTTGTTAGGAGGAGGAAATCTGGTATTTTCAGTGATTGTTTTGCATGATATACAGCACATTTACATGAACATTTAGGGACATTTCTAGTTTGAAACTGAATGAGAGGCTCAGTGATCAGGAGAGGCCCCACATACCATAAACATCTCACCAAATATAAGTGTAAAATAACGTTTTATAAAATCCTTGCACACTGACATTTCCAACAGAATCTATGCTCAGGTAGATTATTTGGTCTAAAGAGCTTTTTTCACCATTGTATGTTTTACTTTGCACTGAATTCATCGATTAGATGTTTCTCATTTTCCAAAAGGATTTTATAGAAGATATCGTTGCATCTTTCAGTATTTAGGTGACTGTAGAGTGTCCTCATCTTGTCCTGTGAGGTAGGCAGAGCCATAATGCTATTATAACTTTCCTGGCTGATAACATCACTGCCAAGAAGGTCATCTAAAATAGGTGCGACGTTGCTGACCCTCTGGATCAGCTGGACTCTGTGTTTATCCACAAAGTGTTTGCCTGGAAAAAAAGGAAATAAATTACAATGAAAGAATAATTCATGAGATTAATGATTCATTTGTTTTATTCACTTCCTCCATTTCATGATGTACAGGCCTGGATAACATTTTTCAACATTTGAAAACTACATTTTGCAGACATGATCTGAAGTGTGTAACTGTGACTAATATGCAAAAACATAAGAAGGAAGTAGTGTAAGTATGTTTTACACTCATTAAGAAATTATAAAGGTAGTACCACTTATACAATGATCTTCCGTCTGTTAAAGCATGAAATAAATAGGTCCTCACAAAACTGAAAGCACTAGTAGTACCTGCACAATTCACAATTAGTTTGTTATTGTGGAGCGTTCAGGTGTGAACACAACACAGTCTTAACATGACTCACATGACTGGGCCCTTAAGAGATCTGTGCATAAACGAATGCCTACAGTGACTGCTTTACTGACTGGCCTGTCAAGTCCTGTTCGTGCTTTTGTCTGGACTTCTGAGTGTCACCGTTTTCTTTCATACTGGCTGCTCCTTCAGTGCAGCAACATTGTAAAGAAGAGAGGATCAGAGTTCTTCCACAATGATGTGGGAGACCGGTAAAGTCAAGAAAACTATTATTTCAAATCATTGTTATTAAAGGTGGCTGTATGAGCTACTGAATTATGGGATGTACTTTGTTAAACCAGAGGTTGATACCAGAGCTCATGGTGCACACGCTGTACAGCTGCAAGAAGACAACCACAGCACAGATCATCCTGTGTGCACATGTGTTAAGAAATTCAATGAACACCAAATTAATTATATCACTATTAAAAATGAATCTCTAGCATTGTTTCTGGAACGGCAGCATTTTGAGGTGTATGTCAGGTCCAGCTCTCCCACCGTTTATGGCATACACAGACCTGCTTGTTTTCCTATCCTACATGCATATTAGATAAATGCGCTTCATGCTGGTTAACACCTGCTTTGCATTATACTGAGCTGTAGGTTCCAGCTGAGACACTAAGACCTCCTTTAAATTAAAACTAAATTAAAACTCAAGAAGCGTGTGCTTATGCTGCGACGCTTTGGCCAAGATCTGGTCTTCCTCAGGCGAGAAGCACACAAAAATAGTGAGAGAAAAAAAGTGAAGTTGTGGCTGTTGAAGGACTCTCAATAGAGATGTGCACTGTCCGAAGGTTAGGAATAGGGGAATGAAACTCCTCCCTGCACGAGGAGGGCAGGAGTAGTGCACGGGCCATACCATGACCCTCCCCAAGACCCGTCACGTTGTTGCCACCCCGTACTTCCCATACAGCACCCCCCGAGGTCCAAATGAAGGTAAGTACCGTCCTTTTCTTTTTCAGGTTCAGGTAAGTACCAAATTATGTTTAATTTTGCAGAATTTGTGTTTTATTTGTCCTGTTTTTTTAGGTTTCTAACAGTTTTTTAATAAAATATGTCTTTACTCATTGAATTTAGTCTCTGTGTCATTTTTAATTCCAATTTTTAGGCTTTTAAACTATTTTTATCCATAAATTATCCAATTTTTAGGTTTTAGATTTATGATAGTCCAATTTTTAAGTTTGAATTTTTAGGCCAGTAAATCAATATGTAAATGAACATCAAAGGAAATCCCCCCTGAAAATAACAAACAAAAATAACAAACAAAAACACTTTAGTGCTGACGCATGGCTGTAGCTACGTTTCGGCTGGATTGTGCCTTCTTCAGGCTGTGCACATGCGTCGCTGGCCAAATTAAAATAAAATGTGTGCATTGTCCGAAGGTTAGGGTTAGGATTACGGTTAAGTTTAGGGCTAGAACACATGGCTGGAACGTCGGTTACCGCCAGGACCTTCAAGTGTTCCTGAGGGATGTCTCAGGCCGTGACAAATCGTCAGTATGTTATGCACTCAGGAAGAGAACAGTCTCAAAATTCAGTGAGAAGACAGCACAGTTAATAATGATGAACCTACCATCCAACAGAGAGCTGGCAGCAGCTGCTCCCACTGAGGATCCTGCAGCTGTTAATAAATAACAAGGAAAGTTTTTAATTTCTTAACAAATGTATTGTTCTAACTTTTTAACTTTCATTATGCGAGCAAACAAACATTTTTCAGTCTTTCAATAAATGTATTGGGAAAACCAGGCTCCCAGTATACAAATTGGTGTCCATCACCACGGATGGTTTGCCACCTAAATGGATTCACTGCCAGGTGCAGGGAGGACAATGTTATTCCGGATTTCCTCAATTACCACTGCATAATACACCAACAAGCGTTATGCGCAAAATTGCTCCACATGAAAGAGATAATGGATGCCAGTCGATACATTCACATGCTACCCTTTTTGGGAAGATGCAGAGGTTGATTCACTCGCATCAAAATTTGAAACACTGTGTAGCTGTTGGCATGATGATATTGTTTATATAATTTAGATCATTTCTTTATCTTGTCAAGGTCCATGTCATCACTGTAAATTGTTTAAGCTGTACATTATTGATGTTATTTTATGTAGTTCAAGTTATGGTGCTTTTATTTTTAAGGTCAAGCCTGCTTACAAGTCTTGTTGTCTCCTTTTTGGAAGCCTAAGAAAACACCTGCAAGCAGGTAGCAAGAATGAGCCCGTAATGCTCTTTATTGAAAGTTAAGTGGAATGGACTTTAACTAGACACTTATAAGGAACCCTCAGAAGAATGGTGAGTAATTCCCTTTTTGCAGCATGCAGCCAACAAGGTATTTATTGATTTTATCTTTGTTTTCTTGTACAGTGTCATTTTAGGTGCTGTGTCTTACGTTGAGTGTTTATTTTGTTAATGCTGTGTAGTTTTCACAGTGGCTTAGGAGAGAAGTCTTCGAATAAACCAATGAAGAAAAACAGGTGAATTATAAACTGTTTCACCAGAACTTTTCTGAAATAGAGGATGAGATTTTGACACTAAGCTGACATCCAGTTTAAGTGCAGGGCTAACGGACAGTTGTGGAACTTACAGAGGAAAAGTACCCCAACATTAGGAAATGTGTTACCTCCTTGACTGCAGCTGCACTTATTCATGTGAGTCAGCCTTTTCCCAGAAGACTATTAAGTCTAAATACCGTTCCACCATGACTGATGATTATTTGAAAGTGTACTTGAGGCTGACTATCAGCAGCTACCGTCTGGACTGTGCATCCCTGGTTGATTCCATTCAGTGCAAGTCATCAGAGTAAGGTAATATCAAACAATGTACAGAGTTGTGTAATATGGGTTCATACAGTTATGCAACATGCATGAATGAATACTCCATATGTTTATAAATAAATATATGTTTTGCATTTTCATAGAAGGTAAATCATTTTGACTTGTCGCTCGCATGCTGAAAAAGTGTGTGCACCCCTGATTTCAATTCTCAGAATTCTAAATGAAGTCCTCTCCTCCTCAGGCACAAGTTGCAGCAGTATGAAATACGACCAACAATTAACAGTGGAGTCAATAAGCGCTAGAATTGGGCTATGGCATGGATGAGCAACGTCTCTGGATTAACAACACATTTTGGTAAACTTGTGAGATTTAAACCAAAGAAAACTCACTACTGTAAAATGTTAAATGCAGTTATTATACAAATAATTTGAAATATCTTACCTTGTGCTTGATCAGTGCTTTGGTATTCGGCTGAAAATAATCAAGGAACATAAAACGTATAAATATAAAATTTTAAAGAAACTTTACTCCAATCCATCGGCCATATTTAAGTATTTTGTTATGATCTTTAATTTGTGTTGTTTCTCATTTTAATCTTCAATATTTTATGTTGTAATTTAATATATTACGCTCTAGAAATTCATCCTGCTTTGTTCTATTGTGTTGTTGGTAGGTGTAATAAAACGGTGTGCACTGGGCCACCGTGTGGTGATGAAAGGTTAGACAAGTAAGCAACACTTTTCTGACCATCACTGTTTACAGTTGTTTTAGGTATAATATCAGGAAAATGTCAACGGGGCTCCAACCAGAGAAATCTGTTCTGTAGTTTTGGGTTCTGCATGGAATAAATAACATGTTTCCTGTTTTACATTCGCCTTGTTTCTTCCTACAGAATAAGACACAAACTATCTTAGAAAAGGACGAGTCAGAAAATGTACGTCCTGCAGAAGCGGCAAAGAAGGACCGAAGATTGCTGCTACATATAGCTTACTGACAATGTTGAGCTAACATGTAATTGTACTCATTTAAGTCAATACAATAAAGTGATGATAAATTTGAAAATGTAAAGTTAACCTTTTCGAACTGTACAGGTCCATACTGGCTGAAGATCTTTTTTTGATGTGAGTTTAAGGTGGACGTTTCCATCTGGATTTTCAGTGTAAACTTCAAAGAAATTTGGCTTTCCACTTGGATATCTGAGCTTTAAATCCTGTTAAAGAAAGAAAGAGCAACGGGAAAGAGAGAGGTATGGTATGGATATTTGTAACTTACTATTTCTGTCTTTACTACTCCACAGTGATATTTCAAAAGCTGCAGCTTCAGCAGGTTCTCAAAGCTTTCCACCTTCTCTCGTCCACAAATGGACTGCTGGTCTGCACCGGCCTATGGTTCATGCATCTGATCCAGTTCCAGCATCATCCTGTATCCATGTTTTCTCTCATCATTCATGTTTTTTTCTTTTCCTGGTTCAAAGTCACTCAAATGTTAAAGTCCTGGTAAGTCAGCATGTAGCTGGTGGTGTATCAAAGCCTTTTGTATCTTCTGTCATGTTTCTGCTCCTGCTAACAAGAGTTTCACTCTCTGAGCTTCATCAGACTTCAATCTCTTCTGTCTGCTCTCCATTCACCATCCAGGACTCCAGCCTCTGATGTAGGCTCAGTCTCTATTGTGCTTGCTTTTTCCTCTCCCTACTCTTCCCAACCTTCTTTTTGCTACGATCACTTAGTATATCCTATTTATTATAATATATTACACTCATTTTCTGTGCTTTGGTCATGCTTGAGCTAACAATAGTGTTTTCATTCTACAGAGTCAAACTTCCCTGCCACAGTAAGACTGCTCTTACTGTTTTGGGGGGTCCTGTCCTAAATCCTAACACTGCTGGGATTCCAATCTGCAATCAAGGTTCATCAGCGTTAAATCACCAAATAGATTAGTTCATTTTTCATTCTCAGTAAATCATGTTCACTTCTTCCAGATCAGCTCTTCTTATTGAATATTTACTGAATCCTTTCTTTGCTCAGTAAAATGCATGAAGGCTGCCGACGACAGCTGGACTATTTATTCTCAGCCTATTATGCAAATATGTATTTGGAAAGAAATTAAAGCATTTCAAACCATACTTCAGGACAGATTTCTGCACCATCCACATCTGCTGTTAGTGTGAAACGATCAAGAATTTTCAAGGACTTCTCTGGATCTGGCTTCAGGATAGCTTTGTATCCATGGGGCACTCCCCTCTGCCTCATTACCTGTGAAGAATAAAGTGCAAAGATATTAAAAAGCCATGTAACACATTAGTCAGTTTTATATATTCATTTATTCATTCTTCTGAATTCTGCCTATCATACTGTGAAACATGTAACAACCTGCTGTAGCCCAGGATCACGTGGGATCAGATAAACATGCAGTGTGAGGAAAGCTGTGTTGGTCTGATAGATCAACACGTTGCAGCCGATTTTCACAGGAACGCCGAGTTTCATCAGGACCGCTCTCGGAGAGAAAATCGGTTCAGTTAACTTGACATGTGTTGGTGTGACCTCAGACACTTTTTCCACAACATCTCCACAGTCATCTATGTGAAGGACTGCAAACGTGTCCAATATGTCAGGGATGTCATCTGCAGGAGAACACAACAACACAAACATGGTGAGAAGAACAGGTTATAACAGTTTGTGCGCTCACTGTCAGAAATGTCAAACATCTGAAATTCTCCCTTCATGTCCTCTTACCGATGCAGATCCAGTGTGGCAGGTGAACTTCATTTAACTTCCCAGCAGTGACTGTGACGTCCATCAGAGGACCTGCAGGCATGTATTGTCTGCTCTCCATCCTCTCCATGTGTCCCTCCCAAGATCTGAACTGGTACTGAAAGCTGGTCTTTCCCTTACAGACCCAGCGCAAGCCCGAGACTCTGCATTCAAAGTGTCCTGCTGCAGACTGAAGGCTGAAACAGGAATTAAATACACACTCATGAAGGAACAACAGAGTGAATGGAAACACAGAGAGTAGTCGTGTGAATTGGATGCAAAATGAAGAATTTCCTCTGGGAATAAATCCAAAGCTGAACTGTTTCCTGTAGTTCCAGTTTGCTGTGCTGCAGCATTCAGGAAGTTGATTTACCTGTAAGTTGGAGCCTCGTCTGCATCTGTACTGTTCACCTCAGGTTCAAGTTTAGTCCAATCACTGCAGTCCTGCTGCAGAGGACAGTCACTTTAGTCAATAAGGACACATGTTTATAAAGAAAGAAACTTTAGGAATAAATGGATGAATGGAAGGGATTACCGTCAGGCTCTGACAACCTTCAAGCTCTGAACTTCTTTCAGTTTTTCGTCCTTGTTGAGACACAAAGAATTCAAATGAATTATGTTATGCTGACATATAAAATCATCCTCTAACTGTCCACATGTTTGCTGTTTGATCACTTTATGCTGTGCAGTGCTGCTTCAACATCAGAACAACATGTTCAGCAGGACGTGCAGCTGAGTGACGTCTAAGATGATCAAAAGCTGATGAATTCAAATATTCTCACCAGTGATGTCAGAACAAGACAGAGACAGAGAGAAAGGTTGGATTCAGCTCTGATGATTTATGCAAAGTTATTTTTGTACGTCTGTTGTGTTTCCTCTTTATTTTAATGTTTGTTGATTAGAAGTTGTTTAAACAAGTTTATTGTAAATTATGAAAATCTATTTATTAAACTTTGTTTGGTCTCACCTGAGCTGCTCTCTGACAGCCTCAGCATCAGATCAGGTCTGTTCATGTCTGTTAAAACCTCCATGGTCACCTCCACAGACTGACGACCAAGTTTGAAACTGAAACTGCTTTGTGTGGGTGTGGTGTTCTCTCTCCGCCTCCTCTTGCTCCACCCTTTCTCGCTCCTCTATCCCCAGGACACAGCTGCTGTTCATTGGCCTCGTTCTCATTTACCACCTGGGCCCAGTCAGCAATCACCTCTCTGAGGTCATATAAGCTGGGGATGAACTGGATGTGTGAAAGTGGTTTTCTCTGCCTGAAGTGTGGAGTTGTGGAAGCAGTGTAGCTGCTTCACGTGAGTAGTGTGGGCTTGTGGGCCTCAACACAGTAAAGCTAGCTGCTGCTAGTGACAGGGTGAGCTTGTGGGCCCCTGGAAGTGCCTCCTCGTGGTGTGGAGATTTTTGTTTGGTTGTTGTGTTCTTTGTTTTTGCAACCTTTTTCTTTTTTTTTCTGGTGTTATTGGTAAAACGCTGGCTCTTTATGTTAAGGTTCTCGATAATAGAAACTACCTTATTTACTACACATTTTTGTCTGTTCTCCTTTCATTCTGTTCTGGACCCATTTGTTACCAGTCCCCACACACAGACCTTCATCGTGGGGATGTAACAAAAAAAAATACATGATACATAATAAATGAAACAACTTTTCTCTGTCACAAAATGCCCAATCAGCAAATCCTGAATCCATCACTCTCTATGATTCAACAGCCAAGACCGACTCCAGACAAAGTGAAGGAAACTTTGCTGACAATCAGCTCACATCCAGGTGCTGATCACATCAGACCCTTCTTTAATGATTCAGGCAGCCTTTCAAACATTTCCTGTCCAGCTGATTCTTAGTTTTGTGTTATGTAAATATAAGAATCCCAGCATCAGCGATATTAAATATGAACACTCTGAGATGTAGTCCACAGTAAGTAACCCTTAATAAGGACTGCCCCAGGTTGCAGTTTTTGTTGCTCTGCATTATTTTGATGAGTTCACAGGAAGGTGAGTGAGACAGAGAAGTGTACACAGTGTGAACACTGCAGTGCACCGTCTTGCTCCTCATCTTCTTCAGCCTCAGATTCAAACTCCACTCCAGTGTTTACTGTGGATCTTTCAGCTGCCACATTGCATGCAAGTATTGATGACATGATAAAACAGCCACAGACAGCTGTGAAATGTGTTGTTCTTGCAGAAGACTAAGGCTTACAGAGTTGCACCAGGAATGGTAATTTTTCTAGTACTGCTCATGTGATTAGGCAGAGGATCAATAGGGGGTCCACGACCCTCTTGGGGACACTCCCATAGGGCTTAAAATCTGGGACGCTCCACCAGTCGCTCTTAGAACTGAAGAAGCTTCTCGGATGAAACGTCTTCAAGAAACTGAAAGACGTCCGGACGCTTTTCTTTCCGAGCTCCTTAGAACACCTGCTGACACTTCCAGTTTCCTGAACATCGTCCCCATTAAGGATAAAACTCTATCCCACCTTCTTCAGTCAAGTCAGGGACACCAGTTCAGTGCTGCAAACAATAGATATCTGAGAATATCTCAAACTGATCTTCCTCATGTCCACAGAGCCAGCAGCTTCATACAGAAAATGGCACTATGTGGTACATTTCTATATTTGGTATTTTACCACAAGTTCTGTTGAATTCTTTAACATCTAAAAACATTCGTTAACTGGTGCTAAAAACTGGTGGTAAAAATAGAACTGACTCGATTTTGACAGTCCAGTCAACAGCATCAGTAGATTTGGATAAGCTGGTTGGTGCCATTGTTGAATAAGAGCTTATTCATTCATTCATGAACCAGTGAAAACACAGAAACACCGTATTTACTGGGCTGATCTACCAGTAGGCGTTAGCTTTAATAATAACTGTCGTCGAGCTGAATACAGCCACAGATGATGTCGTCTTCACTGCCCTGCACTCTCTCTTCATACATCTGAAATATAACAAACTCTCTCTCAGCTGGCTGTTTGTGAAGCTGACTGGCAGACTCGTCACTCTGGTCTTCAGGAACACATTGTGCAACTGGATACTGGACTTCCTGTCAAACAGGCTGGTAATCACAGCTCCTCCCCTCTAGGGCCACACTGGAGCCCCCCAGGGTCGTGCACTCAGCACCCTCCTGTTCATGTTGAACAGCCATGACTGCGCTCACAGACATGGTGAGAATATCTTCATCGTACAGCTGTGCAGTTTGGTGCAGAGACAACAACTCACTGCTCAGTGTCAACACATGTCTGGAGCTAATGGTCAGACAGCAGGAGAGTTTACTTCATGGTGAGAATACATCAGTTACATACTTCGCCATGAACAGGTATTTATTTTATATCTTCATTCACATTTTAGTTACCAGCATAAAGAGATCACAGGAACATTTGCCATCTGTGTTGCATAATGATCACTAAAATAAATCTTCAAAGTGAACGTGGTACAGTGATGATACAGTTTTGTAGACGTGCTTAAATCTTACCTTTTCTAAGAAGCTCTTCGTTTGGCGTCAGTCTGAGCTGGAAGTCACTGTCCCACTGTAACTTTAGCTTTTTATGCTCTTCTTCTTCTTCTTCTTCTTCAGCCAAATAAGGACCTACAGTAGTCCAGCCTAGAAGGAATAAAATACATTAACTGTTTTTTCAGTGTCACTCTGAGACAAAAAGTTTCTAATTTTATTCATAATCATCTGAATTTTTAATCTGGGGATTAAAGGATGAATCGTGGTCAGCAGGTTCCTCTGTCTTTGGCTGCATCCACACATGCAAGGATCATTATTGTAAACTTTGCATATCGTTTCTTAATGGTTTGTTTTATATCACCACCTTTTGTTATGGCAATGCTCTTTTAAAATGCATTTGATGCACATTTTAGTGTGGAGGGAGATATTTTTTGAAATGAACTCGTCCCCGTTTTGGAAAACAAAGGGTAAATGGGCGGTTCTTATTTAGTACTTTTCTACCAGATGTCTCATTCATCCATTCATACAAACACTTTTTCTGGGCTTTCTATCTCAAATTCACACTCCAGTGAGCCGGGTTCAGTGTCCTGCCAAAGGATACTGAATCCAGACTGCAGCAGCCCTGAATTGAACCACCAACCTTCTTGATAACCATGTGCACATCCTTTGTCCCATTTTCAGTTAACTTCCTGTTTTATTTTCAAAGCTGGGTTGTTCCTTTTCCTGCCTGCATTCATGTCTATGATTAAGTTACAAGTGCTTTAGTATCCTTCTCCAGGGCGTGCATTTAGTCTGTGCATTTTCACTCTCCCTGGTCATTTTCTCATCTGCTTTAACTCCTGTTGTCTCCCTGTATCAGCTTTTCCTTCTTGTTTTGGATTCTGTGGTCATTTTTTTTGCTTCTATTGCAGTGGTTTTCATTCCAGTTTCACTCTATTTTTAGTTTTGAGTAAAGTCTAAGTGTGTGCAGTTCATCTTCAGTAAGGCAACAACTATGACAGTTTTTTCTTGAATACTAAAAGTAATTTACTGAAAAGATAGAACAGTTAATATCCGTGAACCTACCAGCTGCCAACGTGCCGACACCAGCTGCTCCCCCTGAGGATCCTGCAGCTGTGAAACATTGAGGAAAATTTACTGTAAGAAGTTAATTGGTTTAAACCACGTTTAATGTAAGGAAAAAATGGAATATGGACGCTTGATGTCATTGTTTAATGTATCAGAGTTTAATAATGAAGGTTATGGTCAAACCATAATCATGTAAAAAAAAAACATCAAGTAATAGGTCATATGAGAGGGCATGGAAAGAGATGTGCAACACACTTATTTTTTCAGTACATCATCACAATGATGCCATAAAGTTTCTTCATGAAGTTAGAAGACAACACAACCATCATCACTCTGTTGGAGGAAATCAGCTGTTCAGGAAAAAGCCTGGGACTCACAAACCCCTCCAGCATGATAAGGAAGTGATTCACAGAGGGCTGAATACATGAATATTATATTTATCTCTGTAAAGAAATAAATATAAGCAGGATTGAGTTTACTGACTCGCTGCCACCGAGAGCTGAGAGACTGAGAGCTCCTCCTTTAGAATGAAAACTTGAAGACAGAACAAAGTATGTAAGCTAACGAAAAGTAAAATTGTGGCGGGAGAAAAGGTGTGATTGACTGTTCACTAGGATTCATCAGTGTTCTATGTGTCACATTATATAAAACTCAGGTAATATTGATGAACCTACCAGCCGACTGAGAGCTGAAAGCAGCTGCTCCCACTGAGGATCTTGCAGCTGTTAAAAATAACAAGGAAAGTTTTTAATTTCTTAACAAATGTTCAAACTTTTTAACTTTCATTATGCTAGCAAACTGAAACATTAGACACTCGGTGCCACCAAATTAAAACAATTAAACAACTACACCAACGAATATTCCACTAAACTCTGGTCTACTAAAAAAAAAGATATAAGAAAATCATTCATTTATTATATCAATAAAAGGTTGCTCTAAAGTTTATGAGGAAAATTTACTTCAATAAATTAATTGGTCTGATTATCTGCCATGATAACAGCAAACTAATATAAATGTTTAATAGAAACACAGACTGTAGTTCCTCTGCTTTCCTACATTTTTACTTTTTAATGATTGCACTAGTGATCATTTCATTTGTTGGGCTAGTCAGTTAGTTATATTGCCAGAGACAGCAGGGCAGGCACTCAGACAAAGGCAGTTACAGGGAGGCGAGTCTCCCCACCAGCAGCTTAAACTGATTTCTGGTGATTACTACTAGGGTAATACTCTACAGTAAAAGAGACCCCAAAGCTTTAAACCAGTCCAGTATCTCCTGTATAAGGGTTCATCTCAGCTCTAACACAACATAAATACTTATTATATGTATGTAATATATGTAATTCTCTAACCTGCAACGTGGCCAGAAACTGGATGACACATTTAATGTAAGAAAAAATGGAATATGGACGCTTGATGTCATTGTTTGATGTATCAGAGTTTAATAATGAGCTGTGTCATCTGATTAAACAGGTGTAGCCGTCATGTCTGAGATTTGGTTTCAGACCATTTCAATGCAATTTCAGAATAATGTTGAAAAATATGTTTTGAAATCTGGAATAAGCTACGTTCAACTGCGCCCTGCCATACGGGGTCACTGCAGATGTTTGATTTGGCAGTTTTACAGCCGATACCCTTCCTGACATAACACAAAGGGGGATTTGTGCCTCTGACTGGAATCAAACCAGCATCCTTTCCTCTCCAAGTAAACTATACTTCTGTTCTATGGAGCTCTTTTCTAAAACCTTTCTGTAATAAATGGTGCCATTTTGTTTCTTATCACAAGCTGATACCTAACAGCATCAGCTGTTCATCAGTTTATTTTAATGTTTGTTGATTAGAAGTTGTTTAAACAAATTTATCGTAAATTATGAAAATCTATTTATTAAACTTTGTTTGGTCTCACCTGAGCTGCTCTCTGACAGCCTCAGCATCAGATCAGGTCTGTTCATGTCTGTTAAAACCTCCATGGTCACCTCCACAGACTGATGACCAAGTTCATCCACCATCAGATTCACAAGTCTCTCTGTCCACTTTGGATACCAGTACCTCTCCATTTGTGGCAGGCCCATCTTAAAGCACGTGAACGGCAGCAAATGCTTGAATTTCTTTAGATCCTTTTGACTGAATTCATTCAGTGTTTCCTGAATCTGTGTAACAGCTTCCCGTTCTTTTTCCTGTAAAACCAAAATAATGTATTAAGTTACTGTATAATATCTCTGTTGGACGATTTAAAGATTTCTATTTATTTCTCTTTATTTAATTTCCAGAGAAACTGTAGTAGAAATGTCAAATATTAATTAAAAAAAGATGTCTTCATTAATATTTATATGTTTTAGAATAATCACTGAAGAGACGGCTGGTGGTTTTGATATTTACTTCACTCTCTTTATGAACTGCAAAACTTCAAGTTTCATAAGAAAACATTATTTCATTTCTATCAATACTAAAAACTATTTTTTTGTAAAAGCTGAGTTAAAGTCACACTCACTCTCTTCAACAGTGCAGCTCCATGTTCATCCACAGAGTGTTTCTCTGAGGAGGAAAGACATTTACAATCAACTCTGAGGATTCAAACATCATCACACATCCAAGTAGAATCAGCCTTCAGACGACACAGATGATTTAAAAGAGAAAATCCTGTGAAACTAAATAAAATGACATAAGAACCCAACAAAGAAACCCTCCATCCTGTCCAACCAAAGTAACTGGGGGTTCCCAGCTGTGATAATGAGAGAGGGTACACCTGTCCACCTCAGGTTTTAAACAGACAGACAACCTTTCACACACACATTTAATTTAGAACCAGCAATAAAGCCAACAAGCATGTGTTTGGACTGGAAACCAGAGCACTCTGAGGAAAAGCATGCAGGCACAGGGAGAACATGCAAACTCCACACAGAAAGGTTCCAGCCAACCAGGAGGCTCAAACACACAACCTTCATGCTGTGAGGACACAGTGCTAACCACTGCACCACCATGACACCACCAACACAAAAACCTGTTGATGACACAGAGTTTACACTCATGCATGTTGGTCTCACCTCTGGATGCTGAGCTGCTCTCTGGTAACTTCTGCACCAGATCAGTTCTGTTCATGCGCATGAAAACTTCTCTGGTCACCTCCACAGACTGATGACCAAGTTCATCCATCATCAGATTCACTACATCTGCTCTGGTTGATGATTGGCTCAACCTCCATGAGAAATATGACCGATTCCTCCCAGGAATGATCGTCTGCAGGAGCCTCTTGAACTCCTCGAGCTCCTCATCACTCAAATCATTCAAAGTTTCTAAAAGCAGATGTTTAACAGCTGCCATTGTTGCCACCTGGAACAATAAACACAATCACGGGGTCACATATTTATTTAGCCAAACACAAGCGCCTATTTACTAATTGCGGTACATTTATCAAAAAAATGAAGAAAATATAAAACTGTGATCCACTTTTATGGGTTTGAATAGTTTTTCTTTACAGGCTGGAGTTCTTCTCTCACTGTGCAGATAAAAACTGAAATATATCCATCAAGAATCTTTCCCTGATTTCACATTATCTCTCATTCTTTATTAATATTTGTAAGTAGAATAAAGTTTCCTGTTTAATCTGAAAGTGTTTCCTCCGTGAATCGCAACCTTATCGTGGTGGAGGGGTTTGTGTGTCCCAGGGATCCCAGGGGCTATGTTGTCTGAGGGCTTTTGCCCCCTGGTAGGGTCTCCCATGGCAAATTGGTCCTGGGTGAGGGACCAGACAAAGAGCGATTCAGAAGACCCCTATGAAAAAAACACTGAGGGAACAGTTTACCCTGCCCGGGATAGGGTTACCGGGGCCGCGCCCTGGAGCCAGGCCCGGGGAGGGTGCCCGAGGGCGAGCGTCTGGTGGCCGGGCACAGCCCGAAGAGGAGACATGGGCCCATCCTCCCGCAGGCCCACCACCCGCAGGAGGCGCCATAGGGGTCGGGTGCATTGTGTGCCGGGTGGCGGCCAGGAGCGGAGGCCCTGGCGGACTGACCCCCGGCTGCCAAGACTGGCAATAGGGACATGGAATGTCACCTCTCTGGTGGGGAAGGAGCCTGAGTTAGTGCGTGAGGTTGAGAGGTACTGGCTAGATATAGTCGGGCTCACCTCTACGCACGGCTTGGGCTCTGGAACCAGTCTCCTGGAGAGGGGCTGGGCTCTGTCTCAGTCTGGAGTTGCCCCTGGTGAGAGGCGGCGGGCTGGGGTGGGTATTCTAATATCCCCTCGGCTTGCTGCCGGTACGTTGGGGTCTTTCCCGGTGGACGAGAGGGTTTGTTCCCTGCGCCTTAGGGTCGGGGAACGGGTCCTGACTGTCATCTGCGCTTATGCGCCGAGTGGCAGTTCGGAGTACCCTGGGGGGGGGGGGGGGGGGGGGGTGCTTTGTTATTGGACTTCTGTGCTAATCACAGTTTGGCCATAACGAACACCTTGTTCGAACATAAGAGTGTCCATAAGTGCACGTGGCACCAGGACGCTCTAGGCCGTAGGTCGATGATCGATTTTGTAATCGTATCACCAGACCTGCGACCATATGTTCTGGACACTCGGGTAAAGAGAGGGGCTGAGCTGTCAACTGATCACCACCTGGTGGTGAGTTGGATCAGGTGGCGGGGGAGGACGCTGGACAGACCTGGTGCACCTAAACGCGTAGTGAGGGTGTGCTGGGAACAACTAGCAGAGGCCCCAGTCCACGAGATCTTCAACGCACACCTCCGGCAGAGCTTCAACAGCATTCCGAGGGAGGCGGGGGACATCGAGTCCGAATGGACCATGTTCAGCGCCTCCATTGCCGAAGCTGCTGCATTGAGCTGCGGCCGCAAGGTGGTTGGTGCCTGCCGTGGTGGTAATCCCCGAACCAAATGGTGGACACCAGAGGTGAAGGGAGCCACCAGGCTGAAGAAGGAGTCCTATCGGGCTTGGTTAGCCTGTGGGACTCCGGAGGCAGCCGACAGGTATCGACAGGCCAAGCGGAATGCGGCTCGGGCAGTGGCTGAAGCAAAAACTCGGGTGTGGGAGGAGTTCGGAGAGGCCATGGAAAAAGACTTTCGGACTGCCTCGAAGAGGTTCTGGCAAACCGTCAGGCGTCTCAGGAGGGGAAAGCGGTGCTCTACCTGCACTGTGTATAGTGCTGGCGGAGCGCTGCTGACGTCGACTGAGAAAATTGTCAGGCGGTGGAAGGAATACTTCGAGGACCTCCTTAATCCCACTGACGGGTCTTCCAAGGAGGAAGCAGAGTCTGGGGATGAGGGGAATGACCCGCCAATTTCTGGGGGCGAGGTCACTGAGGCAGTTAAACAACTCCTTGGTGGCAGAGCCCCTGGTGTTGATGAGGTCCGCCCCGAGTTCCTGAAGGCTCTGGACGTTGTAGGGCTGTCCTGGCTGACACGCCTCTGCAATGTTGCGTGGAGATCAGGGGCAGTACCCGTGGATTGGCAGACCGGGGTGGTGGTCCCCATCTTTAAGAAGGGGGACCGGAGGGTGTGTTCCAACTACAGGGGGATCACACTCCTCAGCCTCTCCGGGAAAGTCTATGCCAGGGTGCTGGAAAGGAGAGTTCGTCCGCTAGTCGAACCTCTGATGCAGGAGGAACAATGCGGATTTCGTCCTGGTCGCGGAACACTGGACCAGCTCTTCATCCTCTCGAGGATACTTGAGGGTGCATGGGAGTTTGCCCAACCAGTCTACATGTGTTTTGTGGACTTGGAGAAGGCATTCGACCGTGTCCCTCGGGGTGTCCTGTGGGAGGTGTTGCGGGAGTATGGGGTGTCTGGCCCATTGCTACGGGCCATTCGATCCCTATACAACCGTTGCAAGAGCTTGGTTCGCATTGCCGGCAGTAAGTCGGACTCGTTCCCGGTGGGTGATGGGCTCCGCCAGGGCTGCCCTTTGTCACCGGTTCTGTTCATAATTTTTATGGACAGGATTTCTAGGCGCAGCCAAGTGGCAGAGGGCTTTCGCTTTGGTGGCCTCAGGATCTCATCTCTGATCTTTGCGGATGATGTGGTTCTGTTGGCTTCATCGGGTGAGGGCCTCCAGCTCGCACTGGAGCGGTTCGCAGCCGAGTGTGAAGCAGCGGGAATGAGGATCAGCACCTCCAAATCTGAGGCCATGGTTCTCAGGCGGAAAAGGGTGGAGTACCCACTCCGGGTCGGGGATGAGGTCCTGCCCCAAGTGGAGGAGTTCAAGTATCTCGGGGTCTTGTTCGCGAGTGATGGGAGAAGGGAGCCGGAGATCGACAGACGGATTGGGGCTGAAGCTGCAGTAATGCAGACGCTGCACCGGTCCGTCGTGGTGAAGAGGGAGCTGAGTGTAAAAGCGAAGCTCTCAATTTACCGGTCGATCTACGTCCCTACCCTCACCTATGGCCACGAGCTGTGGGTAGTGACCGAAAGGACGAGATCGCGGATACAAGCGGCGGAAATGAGCTTCCTCCGAAGGGTGGCTGGCATCTCCCTTAGAGATAGGGTGAGAAGTTCGGCCATCCGGGAGGGGCTCAGAGTAGAGCCGCTGCTGCTCCACATCGAAAGGAGCCAGCTGAGGTGGTTTGGGCATCTGGTAAGGATGCCCCCTGGGCGCCTCCTGGGTGAGGTGTTCCAGGCATGTCCCACCGGGAGGAGGCCCCGGGGCAGACCCAGGACACGCTGGAGAGATTATATCTCTCGGCTGGCCTGGGAACGCCTTGGTGTTCCCCCGGATGAGCTGGAGGAGGTGGCTGGGGAGAGGGAGGTCTGGGCCTCTTTGCTTAGGCTGCTGCCCCCGCGACCCGGCCCCGGATAAAGCGGATGAAGATGGATGGATGGATGGATGGTGTTTGATGTTTTCAGATTTCTCTGTCCTGTTGAAGAGTCAGGACAAATGCACATGCTGACACTTCCTCAGCTCATCCTCAGTGGTAAAGACATACTGACATTAGTGTTGCAGAAACTTACTGCTGAAGAAGTCAAACTGAATGAAGCTTCAGTTTGTCACAAACATCCAGCAGAAATCATGAGAAAAATGACTCAACATGAGAACTGAGGATACTTTAGTCCCCTGACTTTCAGCCTGCTGTCATGTACTGAATCAGAGATGTGACATGACTCACTTTGTGGATCAGTGCAGAGCGTCGTTCATCCACAGAGTGTTTCTCTGAGGAGAAAAGTGCTCAAAGTCACTCATGACAAACACATTTAACAACTAACTGACAATTATTCAGCAAATATGAAACCTCCTCAGCAATAATAAACAGTATGAAGGAGTCATTTTTACTCCTCCTCACAAAGTATTTTTATTTAATCTCATTTTTATGTATTTATTGAAGTATATTTTTCCAGAACAGCCATAAAATATGTTTTAAAGATGTGTTTTTTTTTGTCTTTATGACAAATATTATTTATAAAGTCAAAGAAGACTTTAGTCAGACGTTTATGAGACATAAAAACAGTTTTATGATGTTAATGAGTTTTGATTTTGTTGTCTTACTTCGAGGCAGTGAGCTGCAGTCTGACAGCCTCTGAGCCAGATCAGTCCTCTTCATCTCCTTTAAGACCTCCATGGTCTTCTCCACTGACTGTTGGCCGTAAGTCTGCACCATCAGAAACACCACTTCCTGCAGGTCTGTCCATTCGTACCACATCAATGAAAAGTCTGAGTCATATTTGCAATGAATTCGTCGCAGGGTCCAGTTGAACTCATGTAGCTCTCGATCATTGAGACCATCCAGAGTTTCCAGCAGCAGCTCAATAACAGACTGCATCGTTTCTACCTGGAAAATTCAAAGAAAATGTTCATGAGATAAATGTGACATTTCTCACTTTCAGGTTTGTTTGTTTTCTCATCAACACTTTACAAACGTAGATGTGTTTAGATGACATCATCCATCACATAAGGTGATGATGTCATTGGTCATATTTGTCACAATGATCACAAACAGCTGATTAACAATTATTCTGCTTCTGTTAACAAGTTCAGGACTTTTCTGACCTGCTGCAGACCTACCTCACTGCACACGCTCAACTTATCAAACTTTGACTTTTCCAATCAAATCATTTGTTTCTATTGAAGATTTCTATCCTGTATTTATGAAATGAAAGCTGGATGATCTGAAGTCAGACAGATGTGACATGACTCACTTTGTGGATCAGTGCAGGCCAACGTTCATCCTCAGAGTGTTTCTCTGACAGAAAAGAAATATTAAAAGGTTCATTCATGACTGATTTAACATCAGTGTTAATAATCAGACACTTTGAAATAACTGATGCTTTGATTTCATTCTGATGATCCTTGTAAGTTGGATTACTAACAACATTAAACTTGTTAACATGAAGTCATATTTGATGGGAAACTAATCAAAGTGTGAGGAAATGATCCAGTTCTGTTTCATTCAGTAATTCTTCTTCTTCATCTTCTTCATCTTCATATCGATGAGTGTATTTATTGATTCATGTGTTTTCTGGACACTGACCTTTCTCTGTTTCCTCCACATCAAATCCTTCAGCTGATGATCCTGCAGCTGCAACACATTGAATACAAACTGTAACTACATGATACAGACACTGTGTGTGTCCTTTATGTGTGCTCATCCTGAGTATAACACTGAGTCCTGACAATAAAAAGCTTTAATGTTTCACTTTCAGCTGTGCTGACTGAAGGCAGGAGGAGGCCATAGTTACACAATCACAGAGAAATCAATGAAAACACTTTGGAATCATTTACCTCATACAGGTCGTCTGTCTCCATAGTGGAGTTTAAATCAAAGCTAACATAAAGATCTATTTACAATACAAGACTGATATTAATGAGCTCAAAATGCAAGAATTCAGTGAAACAAACAAAGAAAAATATTTTCAAAGGAAAGAAGTTCAAAGAGCTTTAAAACAACATTTACTAAAGAAAGTCACTGATTCAAAAACCTGAATATTTTTACTTTAAAACATTGAAATATGAAAACAAATCTGATTAATTTTACTGTGTTTGTACAACCTGAATGTGTTAATTTATCAACGTGTGTCCAAAATAAATCAGAGGAAACAAATTCTTTCATTTTAAGATAATAAAGTTTATATTATGCAGTTCTTGTTGTGAGTTTCTCTGATAGGTTTTGATTTAATTCTTTAAATAAATTTTTACTGTAAGGTGTAATATTATATTTAAAATACTTCCACACACAGTTAAGAATAATCACACCATATCTGATGTATGGATTTGTCTATTAATTTATGCAGCTTATGATCGTACAGCTGTCCTTCTTGGCCAGGACACTCTTGTAAAACAGATTTTTAATGTCACAAGTTTATTTTTTCCTGGTTAAATAAACTTTAATGAATAAATAAAATGTATTAAAGTTATTACAGACACTCTGACAGATTATTTCCTCTTACCTTTGAGTCCTGAGCTGCTCTCTGACAGCCTCTGCACCAGATCAGTTCTCTGCATGTCTGTTAAAACCTCCCTGATCACCTCCACAGACTGATGACCACATTTATCAACGATATTATTCACTATTCCTCTTCTTTCAATTCTCAGTTTGATTTGTGGAAGACTCTTCTGAAACCGAGTGAACTGCAGGAACAACATGAATTTGTTGAGATCCTGATCACTCAAATCCTCCAGTGTTTCTAGAAGCAGATCTGTAACAGCTGCCATTGTTGCAACCTGGAAAATTCAAAGCAAACATTCATAAAGAAAAAATGTTTCCTCACTGAGAAAATTACAGATTTATGTTTTTGTAGCTCTTTTAAACTTTGAATGTTTTCAATGTTTTCTCTGAAACACTTTGTTTTCTTTTATTATCTTATTTATTAAGATGTATTTATGTAAACACACTTTTTTATAAATGTTTGATTTTTAATCTAAAAACATTTCTGTGACAACTGTTTAATCTAAATGATGAAATTATGATTTTCAAACTGCATCTTATTGAATCAAAGCTGAACTCTGCAGAGTCAGACAGATGAGACGTTACTCACTTTATGGATCAGTGCAGACAGATGTTCATCCAGATGTTTGTCTGAAAAAAGAGAAATTAACAGAAATAGAAATAAGTGTTTAATAAAAGCTAATCGAGCTTTAAAAAAATACACAAAGATCAACAAAAAAAAAAGTTACATTTAAACCTGCTGAACATCATTTTCTGCTCGTCAACAATGCTCTCTTTTCTCTGTAAATCTGACTGTTTCTAATATGAACTGAAGCAGAAACACTTTTATGATTTTAACATGTTTTGTCTTTATCTTACTTTGAGCTTCTGAGCTGCTGTCTGTCAGCCTCTGAGCCAGATCAGTCCTCTTCATCTCCTTTAAAACCTCCACGATCTTCTTCACTGACTGTTGGCCAAAAGTCCTCACCACCAAAAACACCACGTCCTGCACATCGTGCAGGTGTGACATGAACAACAGACTCCTTGGGACCAGTGAGCCACCTTCTCTTTCCAGGATCTCGATGAAGTTCTTGAGCTCGCTGCCTCTCAGATCAGCCAGTGTCTCCAAAAGCAGCTCAATAAGAGACTCCATCGTTTCCACCTGGTAAAAACAGAGGTCACATGACAGCGATGCACCATTCAAATGTCTGTTTGATTTTTAATCAACAGAAACATTTTAGTGTGCTAAAAATAAATTCATGCTTGAATCCAAGTCTTTCTAAAAACCTGAAAAGATGACCTTTGACCTTCAGACATAAAGCTGCGTCTTTTTAAGGTCATGACCCGTCGACCAGATGTAGAGCAGAAAATAACCTCCATGAACATCTGGTGCTCGGTGGGTACCTGCTTGGATTCGTTTTTTATTTCTTGGCTCATTTTTTCCTCTTTTTGAAGGATTTAATTTTCATGAACAGGTTTGTGACTCTGTTTCACTGCCTGACTGTAACTCTGTCAAAGACTGAGCTACAAAAACTGCAGTGAGTCTCCTGATTTTACAAACAGAGGGGAGCTTTAACTGCTCACATCTTTACTGATAAACAGAAAGACTTGAATTTAATCTGCTTTTAAAATGTAAATAAGGTTTAATATTTCTATACCAATCATGTACAAAACTCATGTGTACATGACATAGCTGCAGCTTGAATTTCATGTGTATGATTTCTGTTTAAGATGAAGATCATTTTCAGTCTTCATCTACTGAATCAAAGCTGAACTGTGTGAAGTCGACTGATGTGACGTTACTCACTCTCTGGCTCAGTGGAGGAAACTGTTTGTCTGAGGAGAAAAGAAAGAGAAAAAGTCAGATTAGAAAGTGTTTGATCATCAGGCTTTATGAGGATTTAGAACACAAAAGATTTCACATCAAAGTGACACTTAAACCTCGTTAACTCGTTAATAATGATTTTAGAGAGAGGCCTAACTTTGTGAATGAGAGCACACACAGGATACTCTGATTGCTGATCACTTTTATGTGTGTGTATATACACACACACACACATATATAAATATACACTACATGACTTTGAACGTGATGGGAGTTGACTCCAGACCGGGGCGTTTCTGTCCAATGAGGGTCCCAGGCTGCCTCTCCCATGCTAACCAACCGTAACTTGGAGTGAGAGACATAAATATGAAGCCATACCAGCTGGGACGTCACCCAGGTGGCATAGTGGCTCCAGCAGATCTCAGGAAAACATTAGAGATCTCTGTCCAGAAGAGCGCTGTCAGAGCTTTACCCCTGATACTGCTGGATAAACAGAAACTCACTCAGGAACAAGGTCACACACAGCTCAAGTTTTCACTCGCGAGAGGGAAGCAGTTGATCTCCAACCCACTTCAACTTGCTTCCCCCCTGCAGGTCATTTTTATTGTTTACACACATGACTATTGTGGGATTATAATATTATTTTATGCCATGTTAGACCCCTAATTAAAGATTGTGAATTATTATGTAGTTTTAGTTTGCATTATTCTCCTGAATTAGAAGAAGGTGATAATTATTACATTTGTTAAACTGATTTGCGTTACATTAGACTGCTGATTTATTGTGAATGACTGATATTGTTTTATGATGCATTATACTGCTGAGTTATAAGGAATACTGTTCGCAGAAAGTCATTGTCTCATTTGTCTGGTTAGAAGAGAACAGAGCATACTGCCCCATCTCAGCAGGAGCAGATAAACAGGGAGCCAAGGTCGTAGCTTAGGCGCTGTGTGAGAGAAAGAATGTGAATGTTTAGGCTTTATGATTAGGTGGGGGCCACTAGAGGCTATAAGAGTTTGATCAAGGCTCCACCATTTTGAGATCTGATGCTGTCTGCTGTATGGTGTCCATCTCCCACGCGTGTATTCATTAAATCATCGTTTGACTCAACCCGGCTGGACCAGTGTTGTTATTTTGGTTTTCCTCTTGTATCCATCCCCAATATTTGAATCCGTAACAGTTTTGGGGGCTCGTCTTGTGGTATTGGGGTGGACGTTTTGGAGGCTTGGACGGTCCGAGGTGCTCAGACGGGCAGACATTATCCGGCAATCGAACTGAGTGGACAGGCGCCTTTATAAAAGAGGTAGGCACAGGCCTGTTGATTTTATCCAAAGTGTGCTGAATTGGACGATAAAATTAAATGTCTATTCAGTAAAAGTTGCCGGTGAGTGTCTGTTTTGATTTTGATGAAAAATCTCATGAGTGTTGAAACTTGAAGTAAGCTGATAAGTTATAATACTGGGTTAGAGTCCCAAGATAAAGGAAAATAATACTGGGTTTGAGTCCCAAGATAAAGGAAAATAATACTGGGTTTGAGTCCCAAGATAAAGGAAAATAATACTGGGTTTGAGTCCCAAGATAAAGGAAAATAATACTGGGTTCGAGTCCCAGGTAGTTTGATAGGGAATTTATCATTTTGTGAGTTAGAGTCTCCATTGGTCTAAGGATTGCATCTGTGTGTGCCATGTTGCGAGTTACAGGCTCCATTGTCCATAACGTTGCATCTGCGTCAGTCATACTCTTGTTTTAGAGGGTTGACGGCGGTTTAAAAGTATTATAAATTATCTAAGAACAGCAATAGCTAAGAGGCGCATAGCCCGGAGGTTACGCTCCCTCCTGGCCGCGGACACGCAACCTTGACCTGTCGGCGAACAGGGTTAGTTCAGTTTGGCTTGACTGTGGGGTACAGGGCATCCTGGAATAAGCTAGGAGTTAGAGTCTCCTTACCGTGTTGAACGGTATCTGTGCTTTTTTGGACACTTTAAATTGAGTTAGGGACTTTAGAGATGAGGCCAGATACAGTTAGAGTCTGATACTGGTTAATTGATTACAAAAAATTTGGACTTTCTTCGGTTGGACCCGTTATCTTAAATTTGTCAAAATTAACTTTCAGGCCTGAGAGTGATTGTAAATATAAGACATCTTTGTAAATATAGGATAGAGAGTTGAGTGTGAAACGAGGCTGTGTGTGACGACAGCGCACTGCAATCTATTTTTAGACGGTGTGTGAACATGCAAATGAGGTGGCTGCTGTGAAGTCCACGGAGGACTTCCTGTTTAGCGTGTTATTGAGTTTTATAAGTATGATTTGCAAACAATGATACATGCCTGTAATTAAAACGCTGATTTTGCTGATTATAATATTACAAATAAAGTTTTGAATGACTATGGTGAATGTTTGATGTTTGGCTGGGTTTTGATATTGGAGAGACGGCTTTGCAGCTGCTGGGGGTGAGTGTCTGTGTGAACGGAAGTCTGCAAGCCCATAAAAGGCAACTGCCCTACTGTGTGAACTATGCACCAAGAGAGAGAGAGAGTAAAATCTAGGCAGATGAAGCGAATGGATGTTTTAAGAAAAATAGTAAATGAATGTTTTAGTCTCTTAATACAGGTGGATTTCTCTCAACCTGGAGACCTGAGTACAGCGGCAAAAGGATAGATTAACAAAATTGGGACGACAGACAGGCCAAGCTCTGGCTTAAAATTTTACAGCTTGACCTCTCACTTTGTCCCCACCCAAAAAAGAGGCTTAAAGGACATCTTCTCCTCCAGTTATCGGTTACCATCACTGGAAATTTTGAGGCAAGTTTTTTGCTGAATTGTTTTTGCACCATGTGTCCCTGAATCTCACAAGCAAGCTCTAATTCCTGGCTGAAGACATGGAATGCTGTTATTAAAGGTGGGAAATCAAAATTTGGGAAACAAAATTAAAAACACACACAATTAGAGAAATGCCTTAAAATAACCCACCCACAAACGCACACATACGCAATGAAGAAGCAACTTACATTCATGAACACGTGAAGATTTTCCAGCAAGGTTAAAGCAGCGAACCTTAACATACACCTGTTGTTAAATGATAAAGTTATCCACTACTAACAAATAAACTTTCTGGGTTGCAGGACAACAACTTCACTTCAAAAAGAAAGACACTGGTATGACCAACCAGTGATGAAACAACAAATTTAGTGGTTAAAAGAGTCAAATTGTGACATGTTTTCCTCTGATTGATTAATACAAGTGATCACTGAATGAAATAAAATTCCTTTTTTGAGTTATTAAACATGATCTTAAGAATTTTAACGTGTACCTGTGTTGTCCTGTCAACTTGGTGGGTTATGAGTTGATTATATAGTGAGAAAAAACAAAAAAAAGGGGGGGAGAAGGCTGAAGGCCTGGCCCCTCTCTGAATAACACAGTCAAAACAACATAATTTTCCTGTTCGTCTGTTTTTGTTTTGTTTTTGTTTTTTTTCTTTATGCTTGATTACAGGCTGCTTTGTCGGCCCGGAAAGCCGAGGCTGACCTGGACTCCTACTCTTCCCTCTACCATCTTTGCTCTCCCCTCTACCATCTTTGATGTGACCCTGATCAAATGCTACAGCAGCTGGACCCACAACAACAACCTGAAAATGTCAACAGTGCTGCAGGAAAACGATCTCATGCAGCGGAGACGGAGAGCGTTAAATCCAAGGCCCGTTTCACTACACGGGGGAGATTTCCAGACGGTTTCAGCTGACAGAGCTGTGACGAGACGCCTATTAAGCCCGGATGAAGAGTGAGGCCGAGCAAAAGAATGCTGACCTTAACAACTCTGCATTAAAACTGTGCAGGACAGTGACGGACCAACACGGATGATCGGGCAGCAAAAAGGGTGTGCCAGAGACACGAGGAGTAACTGAGGTCAGGAGGCACCTCAGATTGGACAAAAGCAGCAGAAGAACATAAGCTGAAGGCACAGGTGTCGGGGCTCAGCCAGGAGCTGACCTCTGAGAAGAGCCGAACAGCAGAGCTGCAGGAAGCCGTGGAGCAAAGCAAGGAAAACATCAATAAACTTCAGTCTGACGTGTACAGAAAAGACTCTGAGGTTTCTGCCCTCAGTAAGAGCTCAAGGCATCAGAGCAGAAACTAAGCATGGCTCAGGAGGAGCTGGCTGCTAATCGAACCCATCAGTCAGGCTTGGAGTCCCAGGTACAGGACTTGAAATCAGGCCGGAGCTTGCTGGAGTAGGAGGTTGCCAAATCTGACGAGAAGCTCCAACAGCAGGAGCAAACCCTGAAGGAGCTACAGAAGATGTATCACATTATATTGTTGGGAATGTTAAATGCTAAAGTGAAGAAAAGCTTTGATTTCATTCATGACGGAACATGTTATTATTAACCATAGCAGGCCACTGTAAAGAGTCAATTAACTTTTATAGAGAAAAGAAAAAAGCCAAAAAAACCTCTATTGATGTCTATGAATAACAGGGGAATGATAGACTTGTCACATTCAAAATAGAGATATGTAATGACAAACCCTGGTCCACGTCATTTAGGTTCTCCATTGAAATAGTCAATAATTTAGAAAAGTAGGATAGAACCGACAGGGGCATGAGCTGAGATGTGGTGCTGCACAAGAACAAGAGCAAAATAAAGAAAAATTATTGTGTTTAGCTTTGATAAATTCAAATTAAAATGTACTATTACACTCAGAGGATCAATATGAAATTCAATATATGCTAATTTTGTATGAAGTACATGACTGATAACTGTTCTGTCCTGAGCTTTTGTTTTTACAGCACCCACTTGACCACGCCAACAGTTTCTCGCCACCAAAAGGGGGTACTTGCAAAGAATAGGGAGGAATATCATCAGAAGTGGGAAAGGTAAGCCCCGATGGGGGTGATAACATCATCAATTTCACATATGGTCAAATTCTTAAAATTTGACCCCAGACATGAAAAATTCTTCAAACATTTAGAGACAGAGTGGAGTTCTAGATAAACATAATGTAGCAAACCACATAAGGATGGAGCGTTGGAATCAATAAGATGGTGAAATAACACGTAGGAAAAATGTTGATCATGTTGATTATGTTTATTCCAGTGTGCAGAGATTGGCTAATCTGACCAGGAAATGTTATAAAATGGATTGTCGGAATAGTCAGCGTTAAAGTCACCTTTGAGAGTCCAGACTAAGATGGCGTTGGACATCTTCAAGGCGGAAAAGGGTTGGTGCGACCAAGGTGTGGTTTGGCTTGTTGTATGTATATTTCAAGATGATATGGCTCCGGATGGACCAGTTACCAGGGCATGGAAGGAGGACAGACTCATTAAATGAGGAGAAGGAATTTTCTGGGGTTGAAAATGGGTGAGTGGTTGACTAAATGCATGCAGAAAATAAAAGCTATCTTTTGTTATTGATTGGTAATAGATTGATAATTGGCCACATTTACAGCTGTATTGACTTGTTGTGGACGTAGTCTACTTCATGTTTAAACACAGGTTATTGGTCGGTAGTTGGAGGGGACTGGTCCCTTCTTGGGGTCCTTGGGGATCAGGACCGTCCGACCTTCGGTTAGCCATTCCGGGTGTCCCTCGTTAACTAGCAGCTGGTTCATTTGTGCTGCCAGACGCTCGTGGAGTGCAGTCAGCTTCTTTAGCCAGTAGGCGTGAACCATGTCGGGCCCTGGTGCTGTCCAACTCTTCATACTGGACACCCTTTCTTGGATATCTGCCACTGTGATGGTTACTGGACCCTGTTCAGGGAGGTCGCTATGGTCTGCCCTCAGATCCACTAGCCACTGAGCATTGCCGTTATGGGTTGCGTCCTTCTCCCATATGCTCTTCCAGTATTGCTCCGTCTCCAGCCTTGGTGGTGCTGTTCTCTTATTATTGTTCCCTTGCCACTGAGAGTACACCTTTGCTGGTTCTGTGGAGAACAGCTGGTTTATTCTCCTGCCTTCTAACTCTCTGGTGTACCTCCTCAAGTGGCTGGCCAAGGCTGTGAGTCTTTGCTTGGCAGTTTCCAAGGCCTCAGGTATGGACAGCTTGCTGTATTTCTTATGCACCTTCTTTGTCGCACCTTTCTGCAACTCCGTTAGTTGGCTAACCTCCCTCCGTGCTACTTTGATCTTGCCCTCTAGCCTCCTTCTCCATGGAGGGTACTGCCCCTTATGGCTGTTCAACTTGTAGCCAAGCATCTCACTGATCACTGCTGCCGTATTGTAGATCAGCGATCAGTTAGTGTCGGTAATTGTGGTTGTAGGTATTGTCCGTAGTGCTGCATTAACATCCTCTAGCAGACCTTCTGAGGGTACTTCACGTAATCTTGGTAACCGGCTTTGGGGGATCCAGGTTTCAAGCTTGGCCATGATCCTATATTTCAGGTCAGTTCCTCTCGCACTCAACGATCCTTCTCCTGTCGCACTTGGGGCTATGTACCCAATCTCGGGTGGTGGTGATGATATCTCCCCCCTGACCTGGCGTCCTGACTCCTCCTTACCGTAGCATTTATGTTGTACCTCGTCAATCTCTAGCTGTGAAAGCAGTCCCTTCTTTCGAATGTTGGAACACTGAGCTACTAGTTGTTTCGCCGTCATTATGGATGTTAGGTATCGAAGAATCCATAGGTCCCTCATCCTATTCATGTAGCCCCTTCCACCGGGGTTACTTGCGTAGTAGCATTCCAACAACGCCCTGTTTTCGTCTCTTGCCCACCGATGCCTTCTTGTTCCAGTAGCCCACTTCTCGTCAGGGTGCCCTGGTTCCTCAACACCTGACGCGGACGTATATACAGGTAACAATGAACAGAAATATGTATAAAAGTGTACAGAGAAATGTACAAGAGTGTGTGTGTGTGTGTGTGTGTGTGTGTGTGTGTGTGTGTGTGTGTGTGTGTGTGTGTGTGTGTGTGTGTGTGTGTGCGTGCACGGGGTGTGTGTGATTCTGGTGAAATGCACAGTGAACAAACAAGCTGATGAGTAAGATAACCTGCTGAGAATGACCTGCGGTAGCGCTCCTTCCTACGCTGTGAGTGTAAAAGTGCTCCTACAGTCTCATGCAGGGGGTGGGTGTCAAGGAGCGGCTGTGTGCTGGCAGGAGAGGACCCAGTCGGACCCTCCTGTGGACCCTCTGCAGGAGGGGGAGATACAGGAGAGGTGGAGGAAGATCTCAGCCTGGGCGTCTATTGTCTTGTGTAGTCTGGAAGATGAGTGGATGACGGGGTGGGTGCAGTTTTTTCTGTGGTGGGGTCGGGAAGGCTGTCTCGGGCTCTGTGGGGTCGGGCGGCGCTGCTGTACTGGGCCCTGGTCCCCGATGGGCATGGGTCCCCTTTCCCTGGCGGGTTGCGGAGTATGGGGGTGCCTACTGGGGTCAGCGGGAGAGCTGGCCCCAGAGAGGGGTCACTTGCCCCTCCCTTCCTTCCCTCCCCATCTCCAGCTGCCTCCCTCTTCCTTGGGGCCTTGGGGTAAGGGTGTGTCACCAGGGTGCAGGGGAGGCATCCCCCCCTCTGTCCCCTTCTGGCTGCCTGTGCCTCAATTTTATCTCACAACTTAGACATTCACATTACTCACACTCTCATAACACATACATATAGGATCTTGGGGGTGGGCACACTACAAGGACTCCAAAAGACCATCAGGATGTACAACCCCACCCCTGGCGTCGTTGCCCACCTCTCAATTTTAAATACACGTAGACACTGAGGGCTAGCAGGAGGGGCTATGCATTTACCTGCTGCTCTCTGGCAGGTAGCTCCATGCCCTCCTGGGTTTTAAATGCACCTTAGAACACACATGCATCAACACTACATATGAGCAGTCAGAGGGAGGTTTGGATTCTTCACACCCCCGTTCTCTGCGGCCTGCTGGAGCATGGGGGGGGGGGGGGGGGGCTAGGAGGAGAAGCTGGCCGTCCGACTGGGGTCTGAAGTGTGGGGCCTCCCTGCTGCTGCGGAGTCGGGGCGGTCTGCATCTCCCCACCCCAGGGAAAATTTAGTATGGGAGATCGTTTTCAGGCTTCAAGTAGCACCATTATACCAACATTTCACATTCTAGACATTGTTTTAGGTGTATTTGACCAAAGGTTTGACTGAAAATTCACCTGCAAGCTTTTTTCGTGTCGTATTTGCCCGCAAACAATACCTTTCAGCTAGCTAAAACTGAATATTATGCTATCAGCGAGTAACATGGCTAATGCCTTCCACACAGCTTTGTCTCAACTCCAAAGAGCCACAGAAGTAAAAGCTAATAACAATAATTGAAACAATCTTTGAAAAAATGACTTACCAAGCATGGCAAACAACTCAAATATGTAGAGCAAAATGTTCTGAAATGGCTTCACTTCAGCTTCGATTGGAGCCGTGCTGGGGGCGGAGTCTGTGAATTTACTCTATTAGTGTCATAGCCCCTGTAGGAGTTCAGAGTTAAGAGGTCAAGAGTTAATGTTTCCATTGTAACACCTCCAGATTTGAAATAGAAACACTCATTTTTAACTACTATCATTTTACACCTCAGAGTTACATTAAAAGAATGTGACTCTACTTAGAGTAAAATTAACTCTAAGACTACTAACACCAAAACATTTAACACTTTTGAATTTGCTGTGTACAAATTTAAAACATCAGGGCCCACTCTCTCCTCACCAGGGCAGATCAGCAGAGCATCCACATCACTGCAAACACAGCACTAATCTATCTGTCAATCTCCTGCTCCACTCTCCCTTCCCCTGTGAACAACACCCTTAGATACTTAAACTCCTCCAAATGGGGGAACTCGTCCGTGACCTGGAGTGAGCACTCCACCCTTTACCAGCTGAGAACCATGGCCTAAAACTTGGAGGTGCTACTTTCACCCACTTGTTGCACATTCAGATTCAAACTGCCCCAGTGAGAGCTGGAGGTCATGACTCCATGAAGCGCTTTGTCTCTCCAAAGCGTGCTGCACATGCGTGTCTGTTACATGCTTCCTTGATATGGGTTGCGTGACCAGAGAACTCCAGCTCTCTCAGGTACAGTAGATGCAGCTACGTCTCCAACATTCTGATAACTTCTAGTCTGGAAAGTTCCCCATCCAGACGATGAAGGCAGTGATGGCATCTGAGTCTTTCTTCTTTATAAACACTGACAGATACTAGATACTGTGTGTTACTTTAATTTAGGACCAGCTGCAACTGAATAAATTCAGAATACAGTTAATAAGTCCCATTTATTAAAACTGTAAAGGTGGAATTGTTTGACTGGAGTCCTCTGAGACCTAAAAACATTTGTATTTTTAAAGAAGCACCAATCAAAGCAGAAATAGAAAATTGTGTGAAACATTAGCAACAAACTGACAAATTCATTAAAAATTTAAATGGTAGAAAAAACACATCTGTGAGGTATGACAAAAATCTACCACAGACTTCAGTCAGTGTGATGAGGGTTAATAGTGACATAATTATAACCTGTAGAGCTGCTTGAAGACTTTCCAACCATGTTGAATGATGTTGGATGTTTTTGTTCTGATCAAAATACTGTAACTGAGCTTGTGTAACAGTGTTTATGTTGTATGTGATTCCATAATAACCACAATGGATTTGTGATGTTTATTGGCTCAGTGGCGCCCTCTCTCAGAGGCAGTGGATCACTGCACTGTGTGGGATCATTAGGTGCATGTGTGCGACCGCTATAAAGAGCATGTGACCTCTGTAACTGTCTAACTGTTAATAAGAAGAGTTTCAGTGGTTTGTTGTAATTGTGAAGTCCTGAAACAGTCACATAATATCACTGCACACCGGCTAGAAGCTGCTATTATTTTGTAGTGTGCTGTGTTTGAGCCTCCTGTAATGAGCCAACCTGCCTGACCTGCACATATTCTGCTCTAATTCACGTTATAAAAAGCAGCACTAAAATATAAACGTCTTTGTTCATCATTCACTACACAACACAGAGTCAAGAGATTTTTCTATCAGTCAGCACCTGGTTTCATATGAATGTGATAAACTATATGCAGTATTCTCACATATTTAAGTCTTTGTTCTCTTATTTGCGTTTCATGAGGTGATACCTGATAATCTCTGCACCAGATCAGTCCTGTTCATCTTCATTAAAGCCTTTCTGGTCTCCTCCACACTCTCTCCTCTGTACGTCTCCTCCATCAGCTCCACTACATCCTGTGTGTTTGCTGTTTCCAGTCGGCCCCTTGGCTTGGATGATAGATCTTTCTCCAGTTCAATGAGGGACTTGAACTCAGCAAAGTCCTCTGGACTCAACTGATTCAGTGTTTCAATGAGCAGCTTCTTAGTCGTCATAGTTACCACCTGGAAAATGAAGAAATCATATTATACATGAAGGACAGCATGTCTGCTGTTTGTTCATTTGATGGATGGAAACTGACTGCTTTGTATTTCACTAATGACAACATTACTGACATGGACGTTTGTTACTTTTCATGAAAAACTGTGATTGGACGTGAACGTCAAACATCAGCTTGAAACTTGAATAAAATTGTGTAATAAAAACATGCAACCCACAGCAGTGTGTGAGAGTGTGAGAGTGTGAGTTTGAGTTCAGCTTGTTGGAAAGGCCCTCCACAACAGTCTCGTTTTCAAATGTGCCTCCTTGCGAAAATGAATTGCCCACCCCTGGTTTATACAAACTCTTTCAAATTAAAAGCCCTCTAGATTCTCACAGGTGAGAAACACTTTAATTCTTAACAAGGCTTTTATTTACTTACATGAAGAAACCTTTTAAAAACAAGCGCGTTCATGCTCACAGGTGTACACACGGGTGCTCACACACACAAACTACACCCTTTTTGGCTCCTACCTCAAAGCACACTGTGCGCTGTCGATCTTACGTGCTGCACAATAATGTTTAACATTTAGTATTTACTGTTATATTCCCATAGATCATCATGATGTTGTTTATTCTATTGCTCTCGTTTTCTTCTGCTTGTTTTCTTTTGTCTTTCTCAACAGGTGATCCAGGTAAAAAAAGAAATAAAAATTCTTTCTCTCCCTCTCTTTCATTCATTCTTTCTCCCTGTCCTATCCCCCAGTCATGTCTGTCCCGTCTGTAACAACCAAAAATAAAATACATAATTATAATAAAGGTCAATCAAATGGACAAATATGGCAAGGCCACGATGATCTAATTGGTAAAGTAAAGCATCTTTCTTGGCCTTCAGGCAACAATTCTGATGCTAAAGATCCAAACGGGACAGGCAAAAAAAGAAAAAAGTCCTGGAGAAATTTGAGGTTGCAGATGTCACCCATCACTATACTGTACCCCAAAGTGTCCCGAAAACTCAAAAGCTCCGCAATTTAACATGGCCCAGGTGTGTAGTTGACACTGACCAAATATGAAGGTTATGCAATCAAACCCCAAATAGGTGGCGCTACGGAACCGTTTTCCAATGCTCATATGTAAAACCATTAAAATACGAAACGTTTCACCAGACCTGATGCGTGTGCAAAACGTCATGAGTTTTTGAGCATGTTTAGGCCCTCAAACAGGCACTTGTTTTGCCTGAATAATAATAATAATAAGAAACAGAAACAGAGCAGATACTAGAGGGCCTTCGCACTCCCCCAACAAGGAAGCAGAACTACGAATGTGAACTTCCAGGAGGAAGCAGAACTTAATGCCGCGCTTACCTTCAATACTTCATGTAAAATGTGAACACCTGGAATCACTGCTGATGGAAAATCATTCTTCAGTGTTTGTGAAGCAGCTTAGTGTGAGGCACTGTTCTCCCGCTGCTTTCTCTCACTTTCTGTAAACGCTGAGGCGGAAAAACTTCCGCTTTTCTGCGTCTCTCTCCTCCCAGCTGTCAGCCCGCCTGAATAACGGAGGGGCCTTGATGCGACTGTTGTTCTCATTTTGCGCCATAGAAATAAACCGAGTTGAAATAGATGTTACCGCCTTTCCATCAACGTTACCTTTGGCTCAGGTATGAGTTGAAAGAGTGACGTCGTGTCTCTTTAATCAGTCTCTGCATCTCCAAAGCAACAACGGATACACCGAGTTTAATAAATACTGAATCCGTTAATAATAATAAAAAGTTCCATAATCCAAAGTAAACATCACATTCACATGCTAACTAGAGCTACTTATGTCTGACTGAACACGCAAGTTTTTAAGCTGTAATTTACCACAGACGGTATAAATCTTTAATACTGTGTGTTTCTGTTATTCACTAAACATTTGTCAACGACCAGGAAGACCTGCAGTTTCCTGGAGAGCCAACAGGGGGCGGAACCAACCCACTGAATTAACAATGGTACAGGGAGGAAGGCCGGTTTGAGGGCGGAGTCCTTCACTCTGTCATCAGTGGAAACATTATTGCTGCAGACTCCACATTAACACTGTGAGAAGCATCCAGTTTCAAAGATGCTTTGTCTGTTTCATCGTGTATAATGTTCAAGATGAGGATGATTTACAGCCTGAATCTACTGAATGAAAGCTGAGTTAAAGTCACACTCACTCTCTTCAACAGTGCAGCTTCATGTTCATCCACAGAGTGTTTCTCTGAGGAGGAAAGACATTTACAATCAACTCTGAGGATTCAAACATCATCACACATCCAAGTAGAATCAGCCTTCAGACGACACAGATGATTTAAAAGAGAAAATCCTGTGAAACTAAATAAAATGACACAAGAACCCAACAAAGAAACCCTCCATCCTGTCCAACCAAAGTAACTGGGGGTTCCCAGCTGTGATAATGAGAGAGGGTACACCTGTCCACCTCAGGTTTTAAACAGACACACAACCTTTCACACACACATTTAATTTAGAACCAGCAATAAAGCCAACAAGCATGTGTTTGGACTGGAAACCAGAGCACTCTGAGGAAAAGCATGCAGGCACAGGGAGAACATGCAAACTCCACACAGAAAGGTTCCAGCCAACCAGGAGGCTCAAACACACAACCTTCATGCTGTGAGGACACAGTGCTAACCACTGCACCACCATGACACCACCAACACAAAAACCTGTTGATGACACAGAGTTTACACTCATGCATGTTGGTCTCACCTCTGGATGCTGAGCTGCTCTCTGGTAACTTCTGCACCAGATCAGTTCTGTTCATGTGCATGAAAACTTCTCTGGTCACCTCCACAGACTGATGACCAAGTTCATCCACCATCAGATTCACTACATCTGCTCTGGTTGATGATGGACTCCGCTTCTGTGATTTGTATGACAGACTCATCCAAAGAAAAATTGACTTCAGGAATCTCTTGAACTCCTCGAGCTCAAGCTCCTCAAATCATTCAAAGCTTCCAAAAGCAGTTGTTTCACAGCTGCCACCTGGAAAAGTCATTTAATTTGAAGGACATTTATTTATTTATCCATTTTATCCAAATAAGCTCTTTTAGAAAGTTCAGTATGATTTCTCATAATCACAAAAAAGCAGAAATCATGAGAAAAATGACTCAACATGAGAACTGATGATACTTTAGTCCTCTGACTTTCAGCCTGCTGTCTTGTACTGAACCAGAGATGTGACATGACTCACTTTGTGGATCAGTGCAGAGCGTCGTTCATCCACAGAGTGTTTCTCTGAGGAGAAAAGTGCTCAAAGTCACTCACAAGACACTTACTTACCAACTGACAGTTGTATAATTTTCAACATTACATTTAAAGCTCAACTATGATAGACACTGTTTGTGTTATTCAGTCTCTCAGACTGAAGGAGTCACTTTTTGTCACTTTTTTGTTCCTTGAATACTCATAAATTCTGATTTGGAAAACAATCTGTCTTTTCTCTACAATATTTTTATGAAAGACAAAAACTTTCCTTATGAGACATCTTAACCACCAGAGTTCATTTAACTTATTTCATCTTTGTTGTCTTACTTTTGGGTTCTGGGCTACAGTCTGACAGCCTCGGAGCCAGATCAGTCCCCTTCATCTCGTTTAAACCCTCCATGGTCTTCTCCACTGACCGCTCACCGTAAGTCAGGACCATGAAAAACACCGTGTCCTGCAGGTCTGTCCTCATGTAGATGATTCTTTGGATGTCTGACTAATGTTTGTAATGAATTTTACACAGGACGTCCTTGAAAACCTCAAGTTCCCAGTAACTCAGACCAGCCAGGGTTTCCAAACTCAGCTCAATAACAGACGCCAACGTTTCTACCTGAGAAAAAAAAAAAAGGTAAATGCGACTTTTTCCAGTTTTTTTTCTCCATCTCATCAACGTCTCATAAATGTTTAGATTACACCAGACACAGTTACAAGCAAACGATGTAAGTGATAATTACACACCTGATTAACATTTATTCCAACCTGATAAATTGAATCTTTCTGTTTGTCTTTTCTACGTTTGAGATTTTTAAACCGAACATGTTCAGTGAACGCTGCATCATTTAAATACAGTCATAGGTGATATTACTCACTTTCTGGCTCAGCCCAGTATTCGTCCACAAAGAGTTTCTCTGGGAGAAATATTACAATATCATGGCTACCGTGAGAAAAGAAAGTGTAGTAGCTCCACAGCAGACTCGTCCACAGTTTAATGCTTTTCAGCACAATCTTTATTCATACTTACTTATCGGTTGCTGTTACAAGCACACACGGCTGCAGCTTTTCAGCCGCCACATATCAACAACAACAACAACTCTCAGGACCAGGTACAGATTTTACAGCTGATGCTGGCAAAGTTAGAAAGGTGCCGGCTGTGAACATCTGTCTATTACTTCATTTGCTCTCTTTAGGCTCCCCAATGATTGTCTGTCTAGTGTCTGTCGTCCACCTTAAATCCATTCATAACTTATTTAACGTCAGGGTTAATGATCAGAAAACAATTAAGTGTGTAAGGAAAGAATTTAGTCGTTTGTAATCTTAATATTACTGTCTGTGTTTTATTTAACAATATCTATTATTAAACACTTCAGTGAAATAAATCCTCCTGCCTTCTTTCAGGAAGACAAAAAAGCTTCCATTGTTCAGTTTTTGTGACTTGGTTCAAAGATTTTGAATCAACTCTTGATATTTTTTTTATTAGGGATAATTATTCTCTTACCTTTGAGTCCTGAGCTGCTCTCTCAAAGCCTCTGCACCAGATCAGTTCTCTGCATGTCCCTGAAAACATCAGTGGTTACCTCCACAGACTGTTGGCCACATGTTTGCACCATCGCGTTCACTATAGGTTTTCTGTTTGTACTCGGTGGAGATTGTGGAAGGCCCCTCTGAAAACATGTGAACTGCAGGAACCACATGAACTCCTTGAGACCCTGATCACTCAAATCCTCCCGTGTTTCTAGAAGCAGATCTTTAACAGCTACCATCGTTGCAACCTGGAAAATTCAAACATTCATAAAGAAAAATTAAATATTAATGTTTCTGTTGCTGTTTTAAATATTAAAACTAATTGAAGACATTTAAATCATGTTTTCTCTAAAAACTTAAAGATAAAAAAGCCAACATTTATGAAGAAAATATATCATTTCCACACTAAGACGTTTTTTTGCAATTACATTAGGCATTTCTATGATAATGGATGATTTTTCTGATGATCACCTAAAACACAGATACATTTAGTAACGAGGGCCTGAGCATTCACAGTGTGAAGACCTTGCTGTGTATTCACTATGATTATTATTATTATTGTCTGTGAAGGTTTTCAGTCATCCAGGTCATCGTAGTCCAAGGAGCTTGCAAAGAAAAGCATCTGGACTTCTTTAAGTTGCTTGAAGACGTTTCACCTTCATCCAAGAAGCTTCTTCAGTTCTAAGGTCAAATGGTGGAGAGTCCCAGATTTAAACCCAGTGGGAGTTTCCCCCCAAAGAGGGACAAAAGGACCCCCTAATGATCCTCCACCTAATCACATGAGCCAAGTTGTGAAAACGGGTGTGGGTCACAATCAGCCAGAGTTTCAGGTGAGCTCACTGTGAAACCTGGCCCCACCTTATCATGTGATTTCCTGAGGTCAGATGGCCCAGGGTGTGAGTGGGCATTAAGGCGTCTGGGAAGGAACTCAAAACTGGATTATAGATGCAGACAGTTGGTGTCATAAGCCGTGTGTACATTGGCATCCTCGAGGATGCCAATGAGATCCTTCCCAGACGCCTTAACACCCACTCACATGCTTTTCTTTCAAAGCTCCTTAGACCACTATTATTATTATTCAGGCAAATGAATCACTTTTTTGAGGACACACATATAACTGAGAATTGGATAAGAAGGGCCTCTGCCTTTGACCACCACTCAGTACATGTTAAACACACCCACTGCACTGCCCCCTGCAGGAGGTGGGCCTACAGGACGATGGGCCCGAGCCACCCAAAGAGCTATCCAGTCTAATTGATTACATTATGATTGTCATTCTGCATCTTACTGAATAAAAGCTGAGCTCTGCACAGAGAGGATGAGGGACAATGCTCACTTTGTGGATCAGTGCAGACAGATGTTCGTCCAGTTGCTTTTCTAATACAAAGAGGAAATAAAAGAAATAGAAATAGTTTTTTAACTACTCGTTTTCTCATTTCAAATTTTTCTGTTGACAATATGAACATATGTTGAGAACAAGTTTTGGTATTTTTATCTATTTACTTACTTGTTGGCTCTGAGCTGCTGTCTGACAGCTGCTGAGTCAGATCCGTCATCTTCACCTCCTTTAAAACCTCCATGGTTTTCTTTACTGACTGTTGGCCATAAGCCTGTAACATTAAAAACAATGTGTCCTGCGGGTCTGCCACCTTCAGCAACCTCCATGGGACGGCTGAGTTATATTTCCTCTTGAGGCCTTTCTTTAAGTCCATGAGCTCGCTGTCACTCAGATTCCCCAGTGTCTCTAAAAGCAGCTGAATGAGAGACTCCATCGTTTCTACCTGGCAAAAACAGAGGTCAAATGACAGACATGTGCAATTCAAATGGTTGTTCCACCTCTGATTAACAGAAAATTGTTCAGTTTGTTAAAGGAAGATTCATTTTCAACATGATACTTTTCAAAGCCCGAAAATACAACTTTTCACCTCTGACCCATTTTCAGGCATGAAAGTTGTCTTTTATACTGCCATGACTGAATTTTTGCAATCCTTCTTATCCACTGCAGACCTATTGCTACTATTATATCATGATGAGATGCTGTGGGTGAGGACACGTTCAAGTGCAGCAGTAGAGACACCACAATGTTTGGAGCAGGGGCGATTTTAGCCCATTTTTGGGCTATCAAAGCACCCCCAAAATGAATCAAAGCACCCCCAAAATGAATCAAAGCACCCCCAAAGATTTCTTACTTTTTTTGACAATATTTGCTGTTTGTGTGACACACTGCTAAAAATATAAAAAGCATACAGTACTTGGTTGAGACGTAACATTTTAACAACAAAAGTATAGATAACCCCCCTCCCAAAGTGGTTTGTTCCACCTCTCCCCTGCTCTGGCTCTAGCGCTCTTGCTGCCAGAGCGATGGTGGCTGAGACGCAGGGGAGCGGAGGTGTAAGTGCCTGGCTTAAAACAGGACATATTAGCTGCGTTTAACCTTCAGTTGCTCTTTATGTAGTTAGGTAGGAGTCAGACCATGTTTCTTTTTAGCAGAAAAACATTACACCAGCCCTTAGACTATCTGGGATAATAAATTTCATATTGCATATGTCTACCAATTAAATCTGGCCTGAGGTCTGCCATGTTTTAAATTCAGTTATTTCTCTCAGAAATTTGAGATCAAAATTACGACTGTGTTACCTTTATACTGTCACTAGTTAGTGCAAATAGCTCAATGGGACATAGAAACCTTTAAATTAAATTCCATCACCTGATATATATTCTCAAATAATATCAAAGCTTTGAAAGCTGTTTACGGTCAGAATTTTTTGAAAACTGTAATTGTAAATAAATTCAAACAATTGAGCTTCTCTCTCTGTGTTAAATATAAACATAAATATAAACAGCGGCTTGGACAAGGCATAGAAGCCAAACAGGTTACATAAAGCAAAATGTGTCAAATGAAGCAACATGTTAGCTGTAGGGACTGCTGCTGCAGCACCGTCAACAGCAGTACCAGCATAGTAACAAGACCTCACACTCACAGTAGGCGGCTGTTGATAGCACCATCCATGGAGAAGTGCAACTGATAAGAAGCCAACAACAACTTCACTAGCCTAATTAAAATAAAAATGGTTTCAATATCAGTGATCAAAACAAAATTAAATATATACATAATATATATATGTGCATAATATTATATCTTATTTTATTTTTTATTTGTTACATTCAGAAAATCAAAGAAAATGTAATCAGTTATGGGCAACGCATTTCAAAGATGCACAGGTCTCAGTAAAAGAGAGATGTGAACAAATGGAGACTGAAGCCGTCGTACTCGACCAGAACAGGGTGCAAACCAGAAAAGGGCATTTTGCCAAGAGGCTGATATTGATGGAAATGTGCTGCCTACAGAGATGGAGAGCCTTCCCGAATCCCCCAAAGCAATGATAGCTTCATTGTATCCACAGAACGGAGTTCCAAGCTCGAATGAATAAATAACTACTTGATATCTTCAGTGGCACAGGAGACGAGTGGACATCATATTTCTTGCAATGATGCAATAAATGACTTTGCCGAAAAACTAGAAAACAGGTTCAAAGAAGAGGGAGGAGAACTGAGGAAAAGTAGAGTTATGTTTAATTTCTAAACCGTGTTTGATATCTTGTTTTGGGAAGCTCAGGTAGATATTATTGGCTCATCATTCAAACCCTTTTTACTGCAAACAGGCGCAGTGCAATACTCATTACACTAGAATTTAAAATCTGCCATTTGACTTGATGCCAGAGGAGAGTCCTGAGGGTTGTTTTACATTTTAAAAAATGCAAATTCAAAAATATGTACAGTTTGAATATAGATACAGTCACCTAACACTATATAACAAATTCAAATCAGCTGCAACAAAAGGCTAATACACACATCAATGAATCAGTAATTAAGGCCAGTGACATCATTTCATTTTAGGTACTTTAGGTGAAGTCTGATGCTCAAAGCTTTGCAGATTCATTACAAAGTAAGTTGATTGAGGAGGATCGTGACTTTAAAGTGTTTAAATATTTGTTTAGCCAGTTTCAAAGGTCAATTTATTAAATTCTTTTAATTATTCACCAAAACGAATTCTTCGAGTTTAATTCTGGTTTATTTTTAAGGACAATAAATGTTTGCATTATGTTTTACTTTATAGAAAATAATGAAATCTGAAAATAAATTTATGACAGTTTGAGTCATGGATAAAAACATGGCTGATGACATCGTCAGTTAATTTTTAAATGATACAATTTACATTTTTAATATAAAAATTTTTAAATATCCAAAGTGTTTCATGTAAAATGGATCGATTAAAGGAGAGTCACTGAGGAGCAAAGGCACCACATAGCAGAACAATTTTCTAAATTAAAGCACAGGAGCCTTTTTTATAAACCCCCACAAAGAAAAGACACCTCCACCTTTTTAATGTAAACATGTTATGTTCAGGTAGATCGTGTACATTTGGTCTAAAAATGTGGGGGTTTTTTTCAACACATTTACTTCTTTGAAAGGTCTTCAACGAGAAATTTCTCATGTGCCAAAAGGCTGTCATAGAAGATCTTTTTGCAGGCTGCACTGGCTTTCAGGGGACCGCTGTAGAGCTCCCTCATCCTGTCCTGAGAGGTAGGCAGAGCTCTAATTTTGTCATATTGTTCTTGTTGGATAACTTTCTTGTCTTGGAGCTCATCCAAAATGGGTGCGATGTTGCTCACTCTCTGGATCAGCTGGACTCTGTGTTTGTCCACAAAGTCCTCTCCTGGAGAAAAAAGGAAAGAAACAACAATAAAAGTTTACGGTTGTTTATCATCTGAAAATTTTATTCACTTTATTCTTTCATAAAAATCACACTTATTTCATAATTAAAATTCATTAAATGTTAAAAATAGAACATAAATGATGTCTTTCACTTTTTCATCCAGACATTGAAACATTATTGTGTTAATGTTGCAGTTTCCTCTTTTATTACAGAGAATCTAATGAGCTGCTTTCGCTCGCTGCTGGATGCTTCATTCACATCTTTTAGCCGACTTTCAGAGGGTACTTCACATGATCTTGGTTGTCAGCCATGGGGGGTCCGGGTTTTTTAGACAGACAGACCCATCATGATGAGCCGCCACAGATTTTTGTCTCAGCCCAGACCTGTCCTGGGTTTTTAGCAGCAGCACTCCTGACTTTGGGAATGGTTGCTTTAGTTGTTATTTTTGGATTGTGCAGAACAAACTGTGGTGCTCATGGTCAAGGTTACATCAAGGGCAGCAAACAGCAAATTAAATTGAAGGTAATGATACTGAATTCCACCTTAACAGCAGCTTCATTCTTCATACTAAAGAACACTGAGGCAATCGTTGATTCAGTGCCATATAAATAAAATTGAATTGAATTGGAAATCAGCCATCACAGCTCATGGAACATCTGCTTATAAGCCTGCTGAGTTCAGTTGGCTAAATCCACAAATAGTAGCAGCGTCGGTCAGCTGATCATAACCTTTACAGAAGCCACCTGTGCTCACAAGAGAAATTATTCTGATTTATTTTTAAGTGATTTCTGTCCTCATGCTGCAGCACCACAGCCGAACTTAGGGTTTAGTGATGTGTCATTCACAAACGAGCCGACACAAAGAGCTCATTCTTTGTAGCAAATGACAAAAGCCGACTCTTCAACCTCGACCACTCAGCCCTGCAGAGAATCCATGCAACCAGCAGCTTTGATGGGCACACCGTGTGACCAATGGCATGCAGGGACAGATAAGGATCAGACAGTTATGTGAATAAAGGAAGGGGGCGAACAGCGAGTGTAGTGGTACGGACCAGGTACTCAGAGCACCACAGAAAAGTGAAGAAACAAGCAAAAATGGAAAAGGAGCAGCAGCTGGCTGCATTTCATTGATTTTGGAGACCAAACAGCTGAGTGCAGAATTTTTAAATCAGGAGCTGGCTAAAATGATACTTCTTTTTATTTTTAGACATTTTCCATTACAGAGGATAAAATATTTGAAACTTTTGGCCAGGATATGAACAAGCATGTTCTCCAGGCATCTCATTAGCCCTGGGTCGTTTGAGACTTGAGGCCTGGATGTTTTTACCCAGATCCCATAAAAGAATTGTTTATTAACGGTCAGGTATATTCATGCATCTGTCATCACTGGTTATCAAGGACCAGGTCACAGGTGAAACACTCCTGCCTCTGACTAACCAAACGACCCCAATTGTAAGAACCAACTGTGCCGAATCGACAAATGTATCACTCATAATGAAACCATTAAGAACATCAGGGAGACGACGAGAAACATTTAAAGATCAGTGATGCTGTGAACATGAACGGTATCGTTCCGTAACATCAACCTTTAGATAGCACAAAGTGTTTGACATTTTATATTTATATTCATTTTACTATAAAATATCATAAATAACCTTTTAAAAGGTTAAAACTCCAAAAGATCTGAAAAGTGTTTGTACTTTATTTAAGTGATGAATGTGTGTGTGACTTTGCCGCCTCAGCTAATCAGCAACCTCTGGACATGCAGAACAGAGCCCAGCCTGAGCTGACAAAAACTAAAGGCGTCTTTGGTCAAACGTGTCAGTTTCCATAGTCTTCCATGTTAAGATATTCAGTTTTAAAGGTAAACAGGTAAACACATTTACCGGCTGCTACAAAATTTTGGTCTCTATAGCTAATTTCTGTACAAAGGCTTTTTGTGTAGTTTGTATTATTAGCAGCTTCACATGAGAGTTCACAGTTGCTGCAGCTGCCAGCTGCCTGTTTGTTATCACCACAGTGAGTCTGAGTCACTGAGCTGGACTTCTTCACTGTGAATGTGGTGTTGGTCCACTCTGGAGCATTTTCAGTACAAACAGCATCGTGTGACAGAACAAATTATTTGTTTTCTGACCAACAGCGTTTTTCAATGTGTGTAATTTATCCTAACAGACAACCTAAAAAGTAATTGCTCCAATTTTAATTAAGTTCTGTTGATTATTAAGGATGCAGCCTATTTAATAATAGCATGCTAACTAGTATTAACAGATAAATTTGTATTCCACTCACAAAATATGGGAAAAAAAAGAAACAAACAGACAGTAGCAGGTAAAGTCGAGATTTCAAAGTAGAACTTCATGAACCCACAGTGGGTACACCCATCTAGGACAGCTGTATCCTCGTGCTTTTCTTTCTGCTAAGCTAATCTAAATGGTGCTGTTTTAACATACATTAGACTGCAGGAACACCACAAAGCACACGTCATCAAAATCTCAAAGACTTATTTTCATTTCTGTGCCTCACAGTGCACACATCTTTTTTTTTGATTACTCTTGACCTCAGGCTAAGTTCTAGTTTGAGTCAGGATCAGTTACAGGGAGAGGACTTCATGCTGCACCTACCGTCTGCCATTGTACATCCACCAGATGCTCCAGCTGGAACAAGCAGAGGGAAAAACTATGATTAATACTGATGATGATGTTTTACACTGATAGAATATAAACAACTTCCTTCTGTCCACAGGATGAAGGGCTACTCAGTTTTAAATCTGTGCACCTTATTTGTTTCCAGTTGGTTGAAAACAATAAACGATGGGCTGATGCATCAGAAAACATTAAAACCAACTTAATCAGGGGTCGGCAACCTGCGGCTCTTTAGTCTTTATTTTGCAGCTCTGGGTGGTTTGGGAAAATAAATTAGTATTTAGCTGAAGTGTATTTTATTTGTGTTTAGTTCTTTTTAAACTTGTAGTTCTAAATTGGAAGATTATTGTGATTTTGAAATATAAAAATAAAATTATATCTTATTATTTTTTCACCGCTCAAAATAAGCGTCACACTCGTGGAAGCCGGTATACCCACCGAAACGGCGTGCATTTATCGAGACTTTCGACCCCAGGTAGGCCAGTTATGGATCTACGGAGCCACATGATGTCAGCAGCTACACCGTGAACTATGTTAAAACAAACATCGCTCACGCCTCACAGATGGCAGCTTACAGTCCTGCGTAAAGATGAAAGCCCCGATTTGCAGACGCTGTACGCAGAGGTTCAGGACCAGAAGTCTTATTGTAAACATATCACGGCAGACGATGTTTGCATGAACACGCTTTTCAGCATCTCTTTATTGACCGCTTTTCACACACGGTTGTTGTACACATACAGCCGGCTGTAGCTTTGCAGCTCACAGCCGACACACACCAACACAACAGCAGAGAGAGCATAGACGGTGGCGAGGCGTGATTGCGGGTGCCGCTCAGGTGCGTCCGCCTCCCCTGCAGCGGCGCTGCAGACCACGCCCCGCCACACACATTAACCAGGTAAGATACATATTTAGGCAGAATTTTGCAAATATCTATTTTTCCTTTTTTAGCAGCATAGTGCTTTTTTTTTTCAATTACTTTTTAAAAGTCAGGTCAAGGCTCCAAAAGCCCAAAGGCGATATAAGGGTGGCGGCTCACAACAGTTTTTGTTTGCTGGATCATTTTAGTTCAGCTTTCCTTTTGTTATATTTCTTTAAGAGCTCAAAATGTGTTCATTACATAAATAAAATGTAATTTTCTCTGTAGCACTTCACGGATTTCATAAGCAACACACCTTAGTTGCTCTATGGATTCTTTTAAAAAGCAGTTAAAAACTATTCTGTTCAAACAAGCCTTTTGTTGATCTACGTATTTTAGATTCTTTACATTCTTTACATTTGATCTTTTACATTGTGTATAATGTCTATTGATTGTATTGTTCATTTTAATATTGGTGTACAGCACTTTGTGGACATACATAGTTAAGCTCATTTCAGGATTAGGTTATCTTTTCTTTATTTTATTCGATCTATTGCTAATAAAACATTGCTAATAAAAACAGCACGCTGCCCTATAACCAATGTGCTGATTACAGCTGTGAGAATAGCTGAGAAAATGTTCCCTTCAGACAGAAACCATGATGTTTATTCAAAGGCTTCCTTTGATTGAAATCGTTTCAGCTTTCATTAGTTTCCAGCTTTGCTGCAAATCTGCAAAAAACAACAACTCTGCACGTTATCCATTTTCTTAAATACTGAGAATGTTATTCTCTGCATTTGTTTACTTTTTTACGGCTTTTTTCTGTTGTTTTTATATTTTGGGACAATAAAAACGAGTTTCCACTCTTGAAGTTCTATAGTCAAAGCACACGGCACAATCATTTAGACTAACATTTAAGCTTATATACGTCATTTTGATAAACAACACGGAACTCACCGTCACTGGAACCACGTTTTGAGGACTGTCCACCTGTAGCGTTCTCTGCGGAGATGAGGAAGACACAGTGTTAGAGTTTGATGTGTGATGAATGTGTGATGGTGCTAAGAGCAGTGATATTAAAATACCATACATGGGTGTGATGTTACAGGCATTATAGAACTATTGGAGGTTAAACTCAGCGACCCTCACAGCCGTCACGTATAATGGCTTCAGCTCCACATTTACACAGAAGAATGAAGCAGCAGCAGCTCCATCAGCGCTATCAGGACATTTTATATGATTGTTATTACACAAGAAGTCAAGACTTTGATTTGTAATGTGAAACTGGAGTTGTGGAGCTGAACCTCTTAGCCGCTGAGACCTGCGCTTTTTAATTGTATTTTTGTATTATTTAGCTTTCTCTCTCTCATAAACCTGCACCTTATTCCACAACGTTTTTCTTCATCCGAGGTCTTTAATCCTGTCAAAGCGCATGACATCTGCAGTCAGAGGCAGTGAAAATGATCAATCTGCGGAAGCAACATCTGGAACACTGTGGAATCACACTGGGGACAAATATAAGCTGGAACACCGTCGTGGAAATATGTTGTAGGCAACTCGCACAAATTCGCCAAACTGCGTTTTAAAACTGCGATTTGGGAATAAAATGTTCTCGGACAGTTAAGGATCAGTGACTCTGTTAGCTGTTATAAACGGGGACTGGGGGGTAAAATCGAGAGGCTCTGAAGAACGAAAGTGAAACTGAGAAAAGAGCAAAGACGAGCGGGAAGTTTTTGGTTTATTTTGTTTTGTTTTTTAAACATTTTTGCTTCCGTTTTAAACTTGATTTGTTGTACAGATGTGCGGATACGTCAGCGGTCCTTCCAGTAGCTGCTCATTATTAGGCGATCAGCCGTTAGGTTTCGCTCCGTACGATACAATAATCTAACACTCAGTCTTCAAACCCTGACACCGAGCTACCGCAGCGGTTTGTGCCGGGTTTAAAATATGAAACTAATCGCAGATTCTTACCTCTGCGCTGCTGTCGATTTGTTTCAGGATCTCCAGAACCACCGAAGCGCCTCCTCCGCGGTCAAGTCTGTGACCTGCAGCCGGCCTTTCCCTTCTACTTCCTCTTTTTTTCATTACGCGCGCACTTTTCACGTTTTCTCTGCAGTCTAGAAGCAGATGGTTTCAGACCATATGTTGTGCCAAAGAGTGATTCATTCAGAGTTTCATTTTTTAGGTACTTTGGGTGAAGTTTGATGCTCAGATCTTCACAGATTAAGTTGATTAAGGAGTTGAAAGTGTTTACATGTTTGTTTAGCCACATGAAAAAAGTCCTGTGACTTTCTAAGACCCGAACGCTTGATGGGGACGTGATGAATGTGAAAACAAAGAATGATCTTTTTACCTAATTGTGCTCTACAATGGCCTGATATTCACATATGAGCACATTCGTTTTAACTTTCGATAGAACAGTGGCAGTATAATGTCCCCGTAAGTGGATATCAGGCCCTTGTAGAGCAAAATTTCGTAGTGTGGTCTAGACAACCCAAAATGTGATGTCCGCACATGTGGACAACAAATGCAAAACATAATTGAAAATCTTGTGCAGAAATTGTTCCCAGTGTTTTACTATATTTTTGAATGAATTCTGATTTTCTGCCTCCCCCGTCCCTCCATAATGTACACTGCATTATTATTTGAATAAATCATTTGATAAAAATGAAGATTTTATTTCAAAGATTAAATTATAAAACGTTTTAATTAATCATCAAAATGAACAAGAAAAACGTGAGAGTTGAATTTTTTTATTTTTTTAAGGACAGTAAATCTTTGTCACTATGTTTCAAGTTACAATAAGATGGTGACATTGAAAAACAGATTAATGAGGCTTTGGATGATTTATGGATAAAACTCATTCACAGCTTCACGGCCCCAGATGATTCATAGTAATGCGAAAGGTACCCCTCTGCGTCCTTATGAAACGCTCAGGATTCTTAATTGAAGCACTCCCCTTTTTATTCCCTGACCCTAGCATTCACCATCACCTTACATTTATCAATTTCAACCCGCTCTCACGCCTGGGAACGAGTAACATAGAACGTGATTGGATAAAAACATGGCTGATGACATCGCTGATTCATTTTTAACATATATAACATTTACATTTTTTAATATCAAACTTTCAAATATCCATAGTTTTTCCTGTAAAATGGATCAATTAAAGGAGCCACTGAGGAGCAAATGCAGGAGAACAGTTTTTACAAAAATGTAAGTGTAAAATAAAACCCCCACAAAGAAAAGGCATCTGTACCTTTTTAATGTAATAATGTTATGTTCTGGTAGATATTGGTAGATGTATATTTGGCCTAAAAACTATTTTTTCAACACATTTAATCCTGTTTACTGAGCTCTTTAACGAGAAATTTCTCATTTTCCAAAAGGCTGTCATAGAAGATCTTTCTGCAGTCTGGACTAGCTTGCAGGGCACCAATGTAGAGCTCCCTCATCTTCTCCTGAGAGGTAGACAGAGCTCTAATTTTGGTATAAGTTTCTTGTTGGATAACTTCTTTGTCTAGGAGCTCATCCAAAATGGGTGCGATGTTGCTCACTCTGTTGGTCAGCTGGATTCTGTGTTTCTCCACAAAGTCCTTGCCTGGAGAAAAAAAAGGGAAAGAAATGAAATAAAAGTTTACGGTTGTTTATCATCTGAAGTTTTTATTCACTTTATTCTCAGCTTTCATAACAAAATGCTTAAAAAATTTACACTTATTTCATAATTAAAATTCATTAAACGTTAAAAACACATTCGTTCTTTTGTTCGACTATTTAAAAAGAACATAAATGATATCTTTCCTTTTTTTCATCCAGACATTTAAAGATTATTGTATCTAGTTAATGTTGCAGTCTTCTCTTTTATTATCAGGAAATGAGGAGCTGCATGAGAGTGCATCTGCTTGGCAGTTTCAAGGCCTCGAGCACAAAGGTGAGAAGTAACGAAGTACAAATACAAATGTATTTTACCCGAGTTATTTTTTCTGACTACTTTTAACTTTTACTACATTTATAAACAAATATCTGTACTTTCTACTTCTTACATTTTCTAAACCGGCTCGTTACTTTTGCTTTATCGCATTTTGGTCGAGTTATTATTTCGTCACTGCGAGCCTCCAAACATCCAAACGATTTAAACCTGAAGAGAAACACATGGTAGGCGGTCCTGTTCGATTATTATTCACCAGAGGATGGTAATCTCATGGTAATCTCATGGTAATCTCATGGTAATCTCATGGTAATCTATGGGGCTTTATGAGGCTCACTGGTCTTAGATTTGATAGGCTGAAGGTTTCAAACTTTGATCCTCGTGCTTCTCTTTCAGCTAATATAATCTAATTAATGCTATTTAAACATATGTGAGGCTGTAGGAACACAACAAAGCACATGTCAACAACATATGAAACACTTCATTTCTGTGAATCCAGCGGACATGTTTTTGTTTTTTACGCTTGACCATGTCCGAAGTTATAGTTTGACTCAGGATCAGTTACAGGCGAGGTCTTCACCTACCGCCTGCGGTTTTACTTCCACCAGCTGCTCCAGCTGCTCCAGCTGCTCCACTCGAGGCTGAAACAAGCAGAGAGAAAAACGTATGTTGATTATTATAATAACAATCTTTAATAGTAATAATTACGTGACCATGTTTTGGACTGAGAATAAACAAAGTCCTTCTATTCACAGGATAAAAGGCTACTCACAGTTTTAAAATGCTTTAAAAATGTCGTAAAATAAAGTTCACCTCATTTGTTTCTAATTGGTTGAAAAACTTAAATGATGCATTTATGGACCAGAAATCGTTTTTATAAAAAAACCTAAGTTCTCTTCTTTAGGTTAGTACTATCTGGCTCCAGTGGAGATACATGTGTGTAAACTGCCTTCAGACCCAACCTGTGTAAAATTGTTTCATAGCAAACAGGTTGAATTTTGTGCACTTTCAAGATAAAAAGAGTAAAAATGATTATGCAGGCACAGCGCAACGACGTGGGCCAGTGATGTGTTTTTGAAACACTGTAGGATCAGGTCATGGTTGCGTTTCTTCATTTCTTTGGATCGAGTAAAAGCCTTTTATGCTTTTGTGTCTGTTGTTGCACATTTAGATACAACAACTGGTTAAATGTACAGCTACTCAAGGAAATAATAACGGGAACAAAATGTTGACGAGAACTCATTCAGAATTAATTAATGGTGTGTAGAGGCGGGAGGAGCGATCCAGTAAGTCGCCCCCCTTTTACGCACAATTTGATCTGCCACCAATAATCAGAATGGGAGGGGCAGACAAAGCGTCCACGCTCCATGTTTCCCGTGAAAACAGGACAAAATGTCGACGCTTGGAAGAGAAGAGAAGACATATGGACACATTTCGCATTTGACGTCAAGGAAAGTAAGAGCACAGAAAACCTTTACAGACTTTAATCAACCGAAGAATGAGTCTACGATATTCTTCCGATATTTAGTCAACTAAAGCTAAAAGAATTTAGACAGAAATCATGATTAAAACTAAATCAAATGTTGCTGTCAAAAGTAGCACTGGTCTATACTGTGAACTGTCGGTAAAGAAGAAAGGAAAACAGCAAATCAGCCTCGTCCCATCGTCAGAAAGGAAGCAGCGCAGAAACTCACCGTCAGTGGGAGCAGGTTTCGAGGATTTTCCACCTGTAGCTTCCTCTGCAAAAATGAAGACACAGTGTTAGAGTCCGATCCCTGTGATGGTGTTTCAGTGGATCACACAGAGACAACAGTAATATTAAAATATCATACATGGGTGTAATGTTACAGGCTTTGAAGAACAAGTGACCTTCACGTACTATGGCTTCAGTTCCACATTTATACAGAGGAATGACGTATCCCTCAGCTCCACCAGAGCTATCAGGACATTTTATAAGATTATTATTACTCAAGAAGTCGAAGTCCAGACTTATCGTGGGACTGGAGTTATGGAGCTGAACGTCTGATGAGCCTGCGCCTTTTTTAGGTGCTTTACCACTTTATCTCTCTCTGTCTCCCTCCTTTTTAACCTCTTCCTCTAGAATGCATGGGTTTTTCAGCGCACTGTGACAGCTGTTGTGCCAAAGTAGGTATCCCCCACAAAACGTGTCCCCCCTTGTCGCCAGCATTGGCCGGGCCAGTTTTCTTCGCATCCATTACAGACAATTAGACGTGGAAGTAGTGATGTTTTAGTTTTGTGACAAAGTGAAAAAGAGTGTCGTTACATTACTATTCAGTTAGAGAGTTACAACAGAAAGTTATATATTCATTGCTCTCACGTGGTATCGGACCAGGTTATTTTAACAAACGAAGGATATTTTGCCTGATAATTATTTTTATGCTCCTGTAAATTTAGTGTATAAAGAGCTAAAATATCCAAAATGTCGAGAGTATTTAGTCGTTATAAGAAGTGTTTGTGAAATAAAAATCAAGAATGTGGGATACTGGTTGTCCGTGGATTGGACAGCCCAGCGTGTGTCCCGACGAGACGAATTCTGTCGGGGAAACCTGCGTTGACACTCATTCTGTTTTCCGTCGTTTTCTTGTCAAACCCGCTGGTAAATCTCATCTGTGCGCACGCGCCAAGCGCATGGCGCCAGTGCCTGATCTGCGTCATAGATAGACAGGTCTGTCATTTCCATGTTCTGACAGCCGATAAATGCGGAACTTATGCCAGCATTATCTCCCCATTCTGGCTAGCGTTAACGACACCAACACAGTCACACGATGAAAATAGGTCGCAGTCCTTCTGTAAGGGTGTAGGTTCTGCACAACGTTTCCTCGTACACATTTCTAATTGTTACACGCGAACGGCGCGTAAAGTAGCTGCTCTAATTAGGCTCGGTCGTGCCCGCTGACTTCACTTTTAATCTGCAGATCGGGAGTAAAACGTGCTCGGACACGTATGGAAGAGTGACTCTGTTCGCTGTTATTAAATAAACGCTGAAAAACAACCGAGAGGCTCTGGTCAGATAAGAAAAATGAAAGTGAAAATGACGCATCCCAACAGCTATCATTAAACCCTAACCTCCGTCTGTGCAGGTTTTAGGCTCACAGTCGTTGATCTTACCGAGTTCTTTCGCCGCGTCGTTGCAGCCGATCTGTTTCAGGATCTCGAGAACCACGGGCAGAGCCCCCTCCTCAGTAAAAGTAGACACCAGCGCGTCTGTGACCTGCAGATAGTTTTTGTTATCCACCCTGTTGCGTTTTACGCGCGGCTGTTCTCTGCGGTCCAGAAGCTGGTGGCGGAACTTGTCAAAGTCCCTCTCATCCAAGTCCTCCAGCACGTCTGTCAGAGCGGATTTGATAGTTTTGGCCATTCTTCACCGAGATCCGAAACTGCACCTCTGATTGTAACCGCTGTTGCTTTCGGGTGTGGTGCCAGAGTAGTTATGTAAAGCTGCTTTAAGCAATTCGAAACTGCGGTAAGAGAGAAAAAAACGGTGCATTCAAATGCCTTCGGAAACAGAAGTCTACTCTTTATAATAGCTCAGTCTGTTTCACAGCTTTTACAGATTATTTCAGAGTGTAGTGATTTCACAGGCCTAACAATTCTGTGATCTCAGGGCAGATATTTCATTTATTTGTATTTATTTTGTTATTGTCACGTTGCTTCAGAGCAACACTAGCAGTGTAAGTGCAAAACTAACATAATTATGATTAATAATATATCAGTAACATCATTTCACCCTTTACATGGGCAACAACCACAGTCATGAGCCTGGGAACGGACACTTTTATCTAAGCTTAAGCTACAAACTCAGTCTTCTTTAACTGCACCACCACAAGCCCAAAACAGATTCAGCCTTTCTAAAGTAACATAAGGAAACCTGTGATGCCTGTCAGCATGGAACAAACGGGAGAAGCCCACTAACCGCAGGTCCTCACAGGCTCACTGGATGGGTCACAGTGTAACAAGCACAGTTACAGTTATGCAATTCCTCGTTCATCACTCATTTCCAGCCGACCACCTTATAGATCACATCCATCGATTACAGTATAATGGCATATTTTCAACATATGAGAGCTAACATTTCATTCCTTTAGAGAAACACAAACAACTTTCATCTTTTGGGGCTTCGATTCACAAGTCAGTGATACCACTGCTTAAATTCAAAAGATAAACTCACCATGCTGTTTGCTTTGCTTGCTAAACATAATTTAAACTGCTGCTGCGCCGACAAACTACTCAGTAACTGACAGGGAGCAAGGTCAGGTTGTATAAGTAATGTTTTTCCCAGCATATAAAACCTTTCAGAAAATCACTGGAGTGTTTAATGATTGCAAATATTTTCAAAGCCAGAGTTTATATCCATAAGGAGAACGTAAACTGCACAAAGCAGAACCACATCATGAAAAAATAATGCCAGACCAGATCTTTTTTACTTTTAGTGTTCCAGAGAGCAGGGTACAGTGAAACGTGCTTCTGCTTACACCCTAAGCAGAATCCATGTAATGCATGAATGTGCCCCTCTGGCCATCACCAGTAGGCGGTAGGTGAAGTGTCTTGCCCAAGGACACAACGACCGAGACTGTCCAAGCCAGGGCTCGAACCGGCAACCTTCCAATTACAAGACAAACTGCCAACTCTTGAGCCACCATCGCCCTTGTAAGTCATATAAACAGATGTGGAAAAGTCACAATAAGAGTGTCCAGGTGGAAAAATACACAAAGAGGCAAAACTGGCAACTAAAAGATGACAAATACCTCAAATCGACGGCCAAATCGCAAAAATCAGACACTAGAAAACACCTCTGCAGGTAAAACCACAGCAGCATAAAATCCCTTCACATTGTTTTTATATTTCTATGACAGTTGCTTTTGAGTGTCCATACAAAGTAGCAGAGGATGAACATCATTTTAAAGGTGAAGTGAGGCATGATAGTAGGACGATGCTTTTGGTTCTTTTTGTATATGACATAAACCTTGGTTATTTAACTTAAACTGTAAGTTTAACTGTTACTATTACAGAACATGTTCTTCATTAAAAACACAAAGTTTCATCAAACAATAATAATATCCTAAATTTAAAAAAGCATAAAAGCATATTAACACTGATGTGCTAACGTTTGAGCTTCCTCTGAGCTCCATGTTTCAGTTAGTGTGAACAGCTAGGAGAGTAAAAGACGATGTGGTTTTCAAAAGGCATAAACTTGACACATTTCTTGACTGTTCTGAGCAAGAATACTTTATTTCCATCTTTTACAGTTTTAAAATAATAAAAAGGGCCCAAAGTAGATGTTTAGGGACCCCACAGTTCTTGCAAGCACCACTTTAGCATCACAGCAATGTAAAGCCTTTTTATAGCAGTTGAGTCTTTTAGTTCTTGTTTTGTGGATTTCTTCCTTCTGCGTTCTTCTGTTTCTGATTCTCAGTCCGTCTTGCGTGTGGCTTTGTTTGGAACAGATTTTCTACAATGTTTGGCTCAGGGAAGTGAGAGACAAGGTTAAACCTTCAACTTAAAACCTCTGAGGTAGTCCACTGTGGATTTTGAAGTGTATACTGGCTCAAAGCAGGGTTTGGGAAAGCTTCCAAGTCTGCATGCTTGATAAGAGTGTAGAATTTTATGATAGGTTACCTCTGAACAGATGGATGACCCAGTTTGGCAACAATAAAAACTGAAAACATTGAGCTATGACTAAAAGGAGGACCGGTTGAACCGCAATGAAATCTTTTTAGTTTCTCTGAAATTATTTTATTTATTTTATGAAATTCTTTAGGATTAAAATTTAATGACATAACAGTTATAAAGTCAATTGTTTTGAAATAAATCTGGAGTTGGAGCTTGTGTGTAAATACTAGAGCCTTTCACACACAGTTTTCCAGCTGCTGTGAAGTCTTTCACCTGCAAAACATATAAGAAATCATAGATAGCATATAGTTGTTTATATGAACACGTTAACAGAAAGATCAACTCACTGTCCAGGTGAGATGTCTAATTTCCTCCACCGGCTTCTGTGGCTGAAAAACATAAATTAATCAAAATGTTAGCCTCCATGCTAGCCTCCATGTTAGCCTCCATGCTAGCCTCCATGCTAGCGGTGTAACAGGAGAGCAGTTTTAGTTCCAGAATGAAAATAAACTCTGACAATTGCAATTTTAAAATATCAGTGTTGCATACGTTTTATCATTTCGCTGTTACAGCTGCCCTGTTGGCTGCCCCTTCAAAAAGACAAAAACAAATCTGGAACGTTGCACTATCAAGCTGCAGGGCCAGACTAGCCATTGGTATGTAATTTCCATGGAACTAAATTTGACTGTTGAGCAGCGAGTTAGCACATGTCCAGAGTCACATCCTGACACTGGAATGTCGGGCAGACTTTAGAAAAAGGTTGAAGAATTCAGAGATCAGAGTCATTTCTCTGTTTTTACTGCATAAAGCTGGTTTCAAGTGTGATGCTACAAAAAGAAACTTTAGCACTTTGTTACTGTAGGGCTGCATTTTAACGCAGATCAGACCCGTGTAAATGCTGGGCGATTGAGAAAATTAAAAAATGTCAAAATGTGTTTGCGCCAGAAATAACTGGCCAACTCTTCTTTGTAGAATTGCTTTAATTCGGCCATATTTGAAGGTTTCCAACATGAACTGCATGTTTAAAGTATCTCAGTCTGATTGAACTTGAACTATTTAAGTTCATGTCAGATACAACTGGTTTTTCACACAAGTCTTGGGGATCATTCAGATGTTTTTTTGGTAAACGTGAGACGAGCCTTCATTTTTTTTGCTTTTTTGGTTGACAGCGGTTTTGTCCTTGGACTTTCCTATTGAAGCCATTTTTGCCCATTCTCTCTTTTTTTTTTGAACCATGACCTCTGACCTTAACTGAGCCAGGTGAGGCCTGCAGTTCTTTAGAAAATGTTCTGGGTTCTTCTGTGACCTCCTGGATGAGTCATTGATGCACTCTTGGAGTAATTTTGGTCGGCTGGTCACTCCTGGGAAGGTTCGGCACTGTCCTAAGTTTTCTCCATGTGTGGATAATTTCTCACTGTGGTTCACTGGAGTCCCGAAAGCCTTAGAAATGGCTTTGTGAACCTTTCAGACTGATAGATGTCAGTGCCTTTTTTTCTCAGCTGTTTCTTTAAATCTTTTAGCTTACTTCACTTTGTCAGACAGCTTCTATTAAATGATTTCTTGATTGGTCTGGCAGTAATCAGGCATGATTTAATATGAGGGACAATTCGTTTTGCTTCAGGTAGGCTTTTCTTGATAAATAAAATCATTATTTAAAACTGCATTTTGTATTTAGTCTGGTTATCTTTTTATACATTTTTTTTAATGATCTGACACATTAAAAATAGAAATCAAGAAGGGGAGTAGTTCTTTTCCACAGCACTGTATTAACTCTTGTTTTTGTTTTCTCATAATCAAATATTGAAGTCAGAGATCTCTGCTTGGTTTCACCCCTTTTGTGACACATGTGTGATTCCGATAAGCCCCAAATGACAGCAGCGATCAGTTTAGGAAGTTTAAAAGTGAAAGTAAATAAATGAGACCCTTTATTGTTGGTTAAAAATGTCTGCAGTATTGTTTCTGGTTCTGTTATACCCATCGATCTCTGTTGTTAGTTTTTACCCTGTGATTAACTGTGATGACGCTTCAGTGTAAATCCAGATGTAGAAATGGCCACTAACTGAAACTTGGACATTGACCTCACCGAGTTCTTCCGCCTCGTTGCGACATCCAATCGCTTTCAGCAGGGCCACAGTCACCCGAAGAGCCCCCTCCTCGGTAAAGTGGGACACCAGCACGTCTGCGATCTCCAGGCAGTTTTTACTCTCCACCTTGTTGCGCTTGACGCGCGGCGCTTCCCTGCGGTCCAGAAGCTGGTGGCAGAACTTTTCAAAGTTGTCCTTTGATAAGTCCTCCAGCGCGCTCACCAAAGCAAGCTTTATAGTTTTGTCTGACATTTCCTGGCCCAGAAAGTTCTTGTAGCTCTGTCTGAACTGCAAAATACGCTTTAAGGAAGATGACTTTAGAAGGCGCACCCGGAAAGACGCATTTACTGCGACTGGGAAATATGGGTGCTCTAAGAGCTATAAGCGGAACACACACAGCAGCAAACATCTGGAACACACTCTGTCTTACGATAACAGTGGGATCATGTTCCAAGTACAGTAAGACTTGCTGTAGGGATCCACCAACAACGCCTGTGTTAGTAAGATCTGTCGACTCATATTGTGCATTGGTTTGCAGTTTTCTTGGCATGTTAGATTTTATAAATCCTAACAACCACGTGGTATAGCGCCGCTAGGGGGTTTCGTCCTGTTATTGTAGCATGTCTGTGGAGGCTCTCAGTTATGGAGGACCACAAGAGCCATTATTCTCTCGCCTCTGTCAGTGCGCCCCAGGGTGGCTGTGGCTACAATGTAGCTGCCATCCCCAGTGTGTGAATGTGTGGATGACTGGATGTGTAAAGTGCTTTGGGGTCCTTAGGGACTAGTAAAGCGCTATACAAATACAGGCCATTTACCATTATTTCGATGCGCGTGGCTCTTGTGGTTCTCCATACTCAGTCATCCAGGTCATCATAGTCTAAGGAACCTGGAAAGAAAAGCGTCTGGACTCCGCCTTTCTTTCTCTTCCTTTCCAAGCTCCCCAGAATATTATTGTAGTTGTTGGAGAGTCTCCTAATGTGAGTGCCGCTGCAGCCTGCTGCTCTCCGTGCATCTGTTTAGAGCAGGGCAACTCCAGAAAAAAAAACATCTTTAAAAAAAACCGGTAATGTTCCGGCAGCTGGGGCGCCAAAATACTACGGTAAAATAACTTCCTCATAAAAATACGTTTTTTCCAGTAATGACAATACAGTTTGTTGCGCTAATTTTACATGGGATCTTGCCTTTTCAAGTGATTTTAAACATTAAATTAGGAACATGTTAATGTGACAAAAAAAACAAATCCTAACAAAACAGTAATATTCCGGCAGCTGGGGCGCCAAAATACTACCGTAAAATATCAGAAAATAACTTTCTCATGAAAATACAGTTATTTTCAGTAATGAAAATAGAGTTTGTTGCGCTAATTTTACATGGGATTCTGCATTTTCCAAGTGCTTTTAGACAGTAAATTAGGAACTTTTTTAACGTGATCAAACAATGAAATTACCTATAAACAAGGTCAATGAATGTGGCAATATGAATCATAATACGTACAGAAATATAGAGTTAACAGTTGGTTTAAATAATAATGGATTGCCCTGGGACAGACTGACAGAGGCGAGGCTGCCGTATCGCACCATCAGCCCCTCTGGCCATCGCCAGTAGGCGGTAGTTGAAGAGTCTTGACCACGGACACAAAACCGAGAGTGTCCGGGCCGGGGCGCGAACCGGCAACCTTCTGATCACAAGGCGAACTGCCAACTCTTGAGCCACGATCGCCCTAAACAGCAATGATAATAATACTTATGTGATGTAACACAAGCTTATAGGAATCATGTTATATACTTTTCCATAGCATTACATTTGAATTCAACAGTTCAATCTGTCAAATAACGGACAGATATTTGTGAAATCATGATATATTTGTGAATGTATTTTTACAATCTAAATATGCATATGTACAAAAAAAATATTTAAAAAACAAGTAAATTGTGTTTTACTATATTTACAGTGATGTTATTTTGCCTTTGACATGTCAAATCACAGTCTACTTATGTAAATTTAATGATATTCTCGAAAGACCGTACAAAACTGTAAAATATTCAGTAAGATACTTTGACATTACTAATTTTTGGAACAGTGCATTTAACTGACTGGCCTTCGAGTTGTCCGGCCAACATCCGCACCACATGCCCGCTGAACCTGCTTGGTGTTCCTTCCTTGCCAGACCGCGGTTACAAAATGTATAACTTCATTTTATGGATTTAAGACAAAAAAAAAAAAAAAAAAAAAAAAAACCCACACACAACAACAACAACTTGCCATAATGTCGTTGAACAATGAAAATAAAGAGCTGTTCTGTCCGGTTTTTTCCTCAGACATGGACACGTGTTTTAGTATTTTGTGGGTGGAATATTTTCTAATCCATGTGTGGGATGAAAATGTCCCATAATTGCATGGGTCCTGTAAAATGAAAAATGTACTAGGTGTTATAAATGTCAGATTTGCATTCTTGATCAATAACAAGGGCATCAAATAATTATCTAATGCATTTTCCTTACAAACGTGGCGCCATTTAGGGGGACATAAAAAGGCTTTCCAATAGTATACGATTTATTGCCAAGTAGCAAATAAACAAATGACCACAAGACACATTTCCTTATGTTTTGTAAGTATGTCGTATGTTTACGTTGTTTTCTTGGGGGCTGAAACTTGACATGTTGTGTATATCCAGCTAATAGCCTGTATATGCCATACTGCAAATTTTGGTATCAATTTGATACAAAGTAAATAAAGGGCAGTGTTGCTGATACCGATACTGTTGTCTTATAAAGAAATCTTGTGTAGAGGAGAGTTATGTGTCATGACTAATAGTGTTGCGGCTCAACCAACCAACGGCTGCGGCAGGCTAAACATGAGGACACAGATGACACGCAACAATAAACGCATAAAATACACTTCTGTACATTTGCTCCTTTTATTCCACATGCAACTGTCCAATATACAAATCAGTGCCTGGGATTAACTATTAGACAAATGCACAGACTGCACAAAATAACTGCAACTCACCAATAACTGCACTAACTACTACGCCAAATTACAACTTGGCCTATGGCATCAATTAGTGCACAAATATACAAAATACATCAAAATTATTCAAGCTGCGCTCAACAGAAAGTTTTGCCTCATGCTCACCCTACCTTTCTGTTCATCAACATCAGGTGCTGTGAACAGGTGAGTGCAACCACATTTATTATCTATCACACCCATGAGACACGCCCCACACCCGTGCACCAACACAGTGAGTCCATTTAAACCAACCCACTTAGTCAAAAAAGGAACAACTCATATGGCTCCTACAAATAGTTTACAATGAAGTATGTGATATAGATGACAAAAGGAACCATTGTGGTGAAGTGATTCGAACTTTCTGTTAAATTATGCCAGTGCAAAGTCAAACAAAGAGAAAAGAGCAGGATAGAACTCACAGAGCAAGTCATATAAGACGAAGGGGAGCAAGGAAGTGATGCATATGGCCAAATGAGTATAAAAAGGGCTCTTAGGAACATTCAGGGTTCTCCCTCTAGTTCTGATCAAAGATCAAAGATCTGAACAGTTTGAAATTATTAGATTAGAAATCCGAATTAGCTAAAGTAGATTAACTTGAAGAGTATAATTTAAGTGATTTGATTCTATTTGATTCTGATTTGATTTTGAAAATGAGAAAAAAAACATAAATACGATAAATCTTTCAAAATCGTTACATTTTTAAAAAGTTCTCTTTTTTTTAACTTGGTTGTAGACGTATGAATCCCTCTTTGTCCACCAGGGGGAGCTGCAGTATCATTAATTCCCCCAGCCTAATTTTATAAAAGAAGACTTTAATTCAACACGTTTATATACAGTTTATTTACATCAGACAACCATCACACGTCACTGAAACCTTCACAGCAAGTGCCTGAAAACCGCCAGTTTGTTATTCAGAGTATCAACAGAGGTAGACACGAGTTTTGTATTTAGAAAATAATAATAATAATAATATAAATGCACAAAACTCTACACAGGGTTCATATAAACACTATTTACAAATCCATTCTTTCTTTAGAAAACAAACAAACAAACTATCAAACATAACAACCCCAGAGGAACAAAGTACAAGTAACCCGAGTGCTTAAAATACCCCTGGCTTGTGTCTGTGCTGCACTTAAAACAACCTGAGGTCAAGTAGCTATTTTTATAGAAACATTTAAGAAAAAATGATATGATGTCATTAAATATTGGCTGCACTATGGATCTATATACTTTTAATTATTATTCCCTGAAATGCAGCATCTGTAAACTGCCTACAACAAGTTCGTCCTCTTCCGCGAGGCTTGAGGAAGCAGAGTTCACTTTGAAGGCTGAAGTACTCAAAACGTTCAGGTCTGTCAGCCAGCAGCACTGAGGCTCCAGGGGTCGGCCCTACTGTGAAACCCACGTTTCACTGCTGTGATCAGAGGCTGTCGATACCCCAGAGCACTGCCAGGACTCTGCGTTTGTGGGTAAAACGTTCATACTGCTCAGGACCTCCTGTGCCGACTTTCCCAGCATGCCCTGCATGTCACAGACGAAGCGGTAGACGTAGCGCTTGCCCGCCGTCTTATGGATGATGTTTTTGTGGTAGTAGTAACGCAGGCCACGGCTCAGCTTCTCGTAGTTCATCTTTGGTTTGTTCTTGCACTGACCCCAGCGCTTCGCCACCTGTGGGATCACCAGCAGACACATGCTCAGAAAATACAATAGAAATGAATAATGTAATGAAGTAAATGTACTAATAAAAACATCTGTTAAAGTTTATAATAAGTAAGATGATTTATTTAAGTGCTTCTAAAAGCAGAAGAATCCAAGTGTTTATTCAAATGCATTAAATGTTTGTGTAAAGCAGTAATATAAGCAGATTCTGTCGTCTATCATTTTATTCCCACATAAATGAATCCTCACATCTTTCAGTAAAGCTGTACAATGCTCGTTTCTGCCCCCTGTCAATCTGGCTCTATAAGTACCAGGATGAGCAGCATCAGCACTGCAGGTAATATGAACAGGGGCCCCCATCCAGTCATTGCTCTGTTAAATGGTACAAAGTTTCAACACCAGCGGTTCCATTTTTAGGAAAACAAGTGATTCCCAACCTGACTTTCTTAAATGTGATCAACGTTTCTCCCCAAACTACAAAGACACACTCAAATGGAAAGTTTTGTGAAGTAGGTAAGAAATAACCTTTTATCGGTTCCATGTAGTGCTCAACAGTGACTTTGTCTAAAACAGGATTCTTACCTCTGTGGGGTCAGACATCTTGAACTCCCACCCGTCTCCAGTCCAGGAGATGAAAGTGCGGCAGGCAGAGTCCAGCAGAAGCTCCAGTAAAAATTGCCACAGCTGGATTGGACCGGAACCTGAATGAAGAGTTTGTAGATAAATTAATGAGGTCAAAGTAAGTAGCTGGCGCTGTAATGTGTAATCTATGTGTCACATTAGACAAAGAGGAAAAGAAGCAAAGTCTAACCTGGATAAGCCGACATTCCTGTCATCTGCCCCTCCCTGTCCAGCCTCTGTGGAGGGGTGTTTTTTCGTTTCACCACACGGGGGCAGTACTGCTCTGAGGACTGGAGGCCGGGGTTTGAGGGACATGAGGCCATAGATGGGTGTGATGGAGGGGCAGCGAAGTTGGGGGACTGATATTCAGACCAAAAGGACGAGGACTGTCTCTGTGCATCTGAGTCAAAGTAGCTCAGATCTGTTTCACCTGCACCAAAACAGACGAATCACACACTGAACTACAAAAATCAGGTCACTGGAAAAGTGTTTGGTTTTAACCCACGAGTGAAATGTCTTACTTTGTACTGAGTTTGATCCCGTTCCTGTGAGGAAGGGGCTGTGGCTGCCTTCCACGGCAGGGCTGAACTGTCCGGTCTGGGGCACCAAGTTCTGGTATGTCTGAGGAGACTCCTGGTATCCAGTTTGCGACTGGTCCACTGCCAGTCCATCTGTGCACCAGGAGAGAGTTAGTCACAAACACAATTCCCTTAAAGTCAACTTTAAATGAGGTCAGTGTATGCACAAATAAGGCCTGTAAGCTCGGGCTTTAATCTGCTCTGGAAGCTCAGTTCCAGAAGATTTTTTCTGCTCATGGTTCTGTGTGATGTCACAGAGAGGAGATACACACAAATATCTGTTTTTAAAAAGTAGCAACTCAAAAAGCAACTCTCTGGTGTTCTCGAATAAAACATATCAACATATCCTTTAGAGTTATTTTACACGTAGCATCAGTGAACGTGAGACGCTCACCTTGTGGATACGAGGCCCACCAGTTGAACTCCTGGTATGTATCCAGGCTGAAGAGGGCAGCGTCACTCACTGAAGGTAAAAGAGCAAAAAATACAAGATAAGTCAAAAATACTTGACTTTAATAAGCAAGCAAAGTATACCAAAACACGTTTTTCTTTTTACCTTTGGTGCCATAAGGATGGGAAGCTTTTGGCGGCTCCGGGTAGCCGCTGTCTGCCGCGTACTGCTGCTGCTGTCCGGGCGCTTTACTGTCTAACAGAAAAGACAGGTCTTCACCAGGGTAGTCTGGAGGTTCAACATAATACAGACAGATGGAGTCAGTGAAGGATGGAGAAGACAGGAGGGAAGCACAGCTCCTTTTAAAGCACCAAGCCGATACAGGATTACCTGTTTAATCCTGCAAACCTTAAACTGATTCATTTTACAGCAGTTTTTTTGCAGCACAAGATGACACTGTTCTTTGTGTCTTATCTTATACATAATATATGTATAAGATTTGCTATAATGAGCAAACAATGAGGATTAAACCTATATTAGGCTACATAATTAAGATTACACTTTTTAATTTAGTAAAGGGTTGAAATACTTTTTTTGTAACTTTGTAAAACAAAGTTTTTCTTGTCAAACTCACCGTACTTACAGCTGTGTAAGTAAGGCCTATTTGCAAAACGCTTAATTCCTGATAGACTAAGGTGGTCTGTGACTTTTCTTTCTTTTGCAAATGTTTAAATTGTTGTTTTTAAGGTGGTTTTTTTTTTTCTTATGACTTAACAGATGTGATGACACTGTAAACTCTTTGGCACTGAAGGCACCACCAGCCCTCTGCTGCTTATAGCCTCATAAGGATAACTTTGATCCAGCAGTAAAGGCAAGTTAGCTGCATTATCTTTAAGCTGATTTTATGATTATATTAAGGCAAACAAATACAAAACATGAACTCAAAATCTGCTATGAATGTATAGTTTGCTGTAAATATGAAAGACTATGCTAAAATGCGGGTGTGGTGCTTTAAGAGGGAGGTTAATCAAAGCTCAGTTCTGCAGAAAAAGTCATGGAGAGAAGAATTGTGGGGGAAATCTATAAGTTAGACTTTACAGTTGGGCTGAAATCTTGACGTGGGACATGAGAAAAAAGAAAAAAAAATGCCCCCCAGGTTTTTTCAGCTCTATGGATGGAGGCAGCTTGGAGGAAACAAAGCAGGGAGGGGGAGGAAACGCCAGCGGAGGGAGTGTGACAGAGTAGTGATGGAGGGATGGGGAGTGGGGGGGCGAGGGCTCTAAATCTGTTGGAGGAGGAAGTCTGGAGGAAAGGATTAGGAAAGACAGAGAGGGGAGTGCAACACAGAGACCGTCTTTAACCTGACCACCCTGCGTCTCTCTGTCTTTGCAGATCTCAGCCCGTTCACACAATTTCACACACGCATAATCACGGGCGTGTCAAGGACTCGCAGAGAAAGCTCTGACAGATGTGATGACACTGTCTGCGAACATGTTTCCTCTGTCCTTCAGCCGCTCGGCTTCAGAGGAAACAGATCGCACAAACATAAAAAACAGTGTCTGATGTGTCTGAGCGTTTCAGCGCCGTGCAGCAGAATCAGCAGGAAAGCCAGATGAAGCAACATCAGAGGATCCGCTAAACTCACCATAAGATGCAAAGTCGAAACCAGCTGGCACTTCCTGCGTCCTGAAGTCTTCTGTGTAGTATCCGCTCTGGCAAACCTCCATCTGCGGTCATATGATTACAACTTTTTGTCATCACTGGGAATGAATTCAAACTTACAAACGCAGTTTAGAATCACGCGAGTGGGGCTATAACGTTTCCCACTGGTGTTTATCTCGATGAATAATTAGGGAATAAATGCATTTTTAAACAATCGGAAAAGCAAAGAATCCTGCAGTTTTCTGTCAGCTGACGTCCATCCGTGCAGCTTTAAACGGGTCGCTGTGGATGAACGACACTTGCTGCTCATTTTGTGTTAAAATATATTTTAGTTTAAATGACCGCGCTTACCTTTACTTTGGAGTCGGCGCTTCTGTCTCCTGCTTTGATCGAAGTGTCCCAGTACATGTGGCTCCTTCGCAGCTTCTCTTTCTAACTTGTACCGGCTGCAGCAGCGTGGAGTGGTCACTCTGTGGTCGGCCGCGTGCCGTTATAAGCTCAGCGAAAAGAAGTGGGCGGGGCGCGTGCCCGCGGTGAGTCGTGACCTGCTGCGGCACTGAGGTTTGTTTAACACCCCCCCACCCCCGACCCCCTTTCCCTCCCCCCTCAGCAACAAGTCAATCAAACTTTCATTCATAAAAGCGTCTCAGGTAACAGACACGCGAGTGTAGCTTATTCCAAAAAGAACAATTTATTTATTAACTACACAGAAGTTCAAGATTTACAAGATTTAATCTGGAAAAACAAGAGGGGGGGGGGGGGGGGTATAAATGTTGCTGTAGAAAACTTGCATGTATGGGGGGGGGGGGGTGTAATTGAGGAGAGAGGATTAAAAATGGGATTAAAAGAAGATAACACGCTGAAACTATAGTATTCATAAAGATCAACATTTGGAATTCAAAAATAGTCCATTATTGAAGTTAAAGTAAAGAAGTCCATTTTCTTTCTTTCCATGCCATTCAGACTGAGAACATACACAGACACTGACAATTTTACCATCTTTCTTATTCCCTTTGTTATCAGTAAACTTGTTCCTCTTACACTGCACCCATATTTAAGTCTTTTATTAAAACTGACTGTTTTCTTCTTTTGTGGAGGGAAAATGGTCACTGCAGATGAAAAAGTGAGAATTTTGTGACATGGTTTAGAATAAGGACAAAGAAAAAAAAGTGTCTTCAAAACGAGTATGCAGACATGATCACATTTAAAGGTCATCCATCAGGACATTTTGACACATTTTCCTGCATTAAGGACAGTTTGGTACCTTTGCATGGATTTGTGGGAGAAAGAGGAGTTCAGCATTTAAATGGTGATGCTCCCAGGTACAATTTTATTTAATTATTCCAAACTATTCTCATTTATTATTAGCCGTGCTGAGTCAACTCACATTCAGACATGTTTTCCTGTTTTTCTTTTGTGTGTCAGGCTCCAGACTGAGTGCAATGAGTTAATTCAATTCCCTTTGATATTAGGCTTTTGTTAACCTGCTTAAACGGGGCCCTTCTTTGTGTCACAGAACTTTTACACATAAAAGTTCTCGAGTTCTTTTAAAGCTCAGGTGAGTTTTACTTTTAAACTTTCCGTACATTTAAAACTTGTTGCAGTTTGTTAAAATTTTCAGGACTTGTGAACATCTCATTTCTGCTACTGACTAAAATGAAGGAATACAGACAAACATTAACTTCAGATTAGTTTGAAGTGGCCCGACAACTTTGGGTTTTCCGATTTTTTATCGTAGGACTTCCTTTTCCTTTTTCCTTACGCCTCCTACATGACTCAGATTAAACTTCTATGTGTGTCAGAGGGAAAATTATTTTACCACAGAAGATTCAGTGGTTTTATGAATCTGTGTGTGTGTGTGTGGGGGGGGGGATCACCCCAGTCAGAGCTATTCCCAGTTATGTGATGGGAACTTTTCAGTCCAATCCTCCTCTTAAATGCAGGTGGCTGTGAAAGTTTGTGAAAATAGTCAGTAACATGATGTTAATTATCTTTTTGTCACAAACACACACACACACACTATTTTTATCCTGATTATTCTACAATAAAGGGTAACAGTCAGCAGTAAACGTACATTTATGCAGCGCTAGAGAACAAAGCAGATACCTGAAGGGTAAACACTTGGATACATAAAAATGGACAAATTAATGGAGATTATAAAGGCACAGAATAATAAAGTCTAAGATTACATGTAATACTTACCACACTAAAGTCATAACTCTACCACACAACTCATCACACTGCAGCTGTTAAACAGTTCATTGATGTCACTGCCAGTGAAGTGTAGGAATAAAATACACTAAAACAACAAGATCTGGATTTGTGAGTCAATTAAATGATCAGTCATTCGACAAATTAATAGCCAACACATCTAATAGTCGGCTAATTACTGAAGTCACACTTTTTTATGATAGAAACAAATGATTTTTTGGACTGTAGGTCAGATAAAAGAAGACATTTGAAGATGAGATAAGGATTTCTGTTTAGTTTGACAAAAAAATTAGTTCATTAGTTCCCTGAAAACGTTTAAGTGAGAGATTTCTGTCTCATCTTTCTGTGAGTGACAACAAAGACAACCTTTCATACAGATCATACAAATAGGATGATTTAAAAGCAAACTAACTGAGAAAAAGTCAAAGTCACAGCACTTTCTCTTAATATCCTTGGTTTTTGGATATTTAGTCAAAACAAAACAATTAAAAGACTAAAACATGAAATTAGTTATTTAATCTGTTAGCAGATTAAGAAAAAATAATAAGAAAGAATTCAGAGTAAAGACTGAATCGACTGTTTTTCCTTTCATGTCTGTGGATTTTTGACATTTTTAGCTTTTTATCAAATTTAGTCAAAGTAAGAATATTTCCCCAGCATGAGGCTCCTAAATTAGTCAGATATGATTAGCTGTAAGACAAAAACAGCCAATTCTGTCATGGACAATCATGATAATCAATTAATAATTCAATCATGTATGTCATTGTTTGTTCCACTGATAGTTGGACAAAAAAGAGACATCTGAATATCAAACTTAGTATTTCTTACTACTTTGAGTTCTTTTAGGCCACAGGCCGAACAATCGGTCGATAAAACAATTAATGAATGAACAAAGAAAAATCTGATTATTAATTAATGGTTCTTTCACTTTTTTTCTCTTAGTCTTATCTGTGTGTATCTGTAGTGTCTGGTATGTTACACAAAATAAAAATACCACTTTTCTTTTTCCCATTTTGATCTTTAGAGGCACCAAAGATTGACCCTCACGAAAATAACACATTAACTAATGTACCACCTGTAAAACACGACTTTCAGTACAATAAAAAATGACAAATTCTTTCCTTGCTAAACATAATCAATAGTTCCACATACACCGCTGCAGGTTTTATAGCAGCTGCGTGGCCTTGTAGAGTGTATTTTTATCGCGTCACTGAATGGCTTTAACATATTTCAGAGCTGCGGTCACTGATTGTCTGACCAAATAACTGAGCCATAGTTTGGGTGGGGTTGAAGTGGAGCCTTTTGAAATCAGAGCTTTTGCCAGTCGCTTTTTTTTTAATGAGGTGGGAGGAAGAAAAAATCTCAGTATCTTTAGCAACCATTCGACAAAACAATGGCCCGTAAAAAACACACAAGCAGCCGCTGAAGAAAGTCTGAAATCACGGCGTGAGTGGCTGCAGCAGATAAGGCCGAGCCCAGAGGCTTGTATAAACAAACATTTCTGCTATTCAGCTCGGACACACACACACACACACACACACACACACACACACACACACACACACACACACACACACACACCGCGCCGACTCCATCTGGAAAAGTGCAGCCGGCTGAAATCGTGCGTGGAGACGGGAGTCGTGATTGGGGGCCCCACCCCAACACAAGGACACAACCGGGATAAAGTTACACAACAGACCAAGTGATTAACAACCGTCTGCAGCAAACTGTCAGCTCTGGAATCCACCGGGAATAATCACACACACAGACAGGCTGCGAAAGTAAACTGTCAGCGGCGGCACCAGAACGCCCCAGAAATGAAATTCATCAGATTTACTGGAAATCATGAAGGTGTAACCACGACGCAGAAACACACCGGTTACAAAGGCACGGGAATGAAACCGGCAGGGAGAAATCATTTAGACCAGCGGTCTCCAACCTTTTTTTGCGCCACGGACCGGTTTATGCCCGACAATATTTTCACGGACCGGCCTTTAAGGTGTCGCGGATAAATACAACGAAATGAAACTAGTACCGGTACCGAAAAAAAGAAGATTTATTTATAACACACGTGAAAAGACCCAGGAAAACCGAGTAAACGATAAAAACGATAACAAAATAACGCTGAAAACCGATAAAAACCCTGAAAACTATACATTTCACACCTGAGCCTCAACTCTCGCGGCCCGGTACCAAACGACTCACGGACCGGTACCGGTCCGAGGCCCGGGGGTTGGGGACCGCTGATTTAGACCAGAAACATCAAACTAGATTTAATCCGTGGCCCACGAAAAAAGTTCAATTTGATCCTTTAAGTGGGCAGGAACACTTTGATAATAACTTACATTTATTTGAATGTAAAGGTCTGTTGTGATGACATCCACGGAGCAGACGATCAACAGCCTGAGACACAGTTCATTAAAGATGAAAAACAAAACAGAAAAGCCTCACCTGCATCGTTTCTGCTATTAAACAGCTATATGATCATATTGACGTGATGAATATATATCTTCATGTCTGTGTTGTAATTTAATCTAAAAAGAAAATCACCATAATTACGTCACTGCTGTTTTCATTGACGCGTAAAGCAAAGTATGGGCCGGTTTGGATCTTGGGAGGATGTTTTCTCAGGCCCGGGCCGCATGTTTGACAGCCATGTTTAATACGTCAGCATAATGTTAACGCAAAGGTTACTTTAGCTCAGATGTTGAGAGACATTTTTCGCTTGCAGTCCTTTACAGCAAGACTGCTACGTATCAGAATGTCACTCTACAGATCAAAATAAAATCAACGTAACAATATTATTTTAAAAAACATGAAAATTGTTTGTGTTAAGTGATCTAAAAGTAAAAGAAAATGCTGCTTTTTACTATCATATAGGCATTATTAAGTAAATATTGATGTTTCATTTTTGAATATCCTGATTATCACAAGTTCTCAGTGTTGTGTACGGTACACATTTATAAAGACAACATTTATTAAAAAACACACATTTAGTTCATTTAGTTCTTAAAGCAGCAGAAACATGAGTTTCATCTTGTTGAGTATAATCGTGTTTTGCGTGTATTTACTAACCTACAGTTACGTCATGCGGTTATGTGGGGCTTTGGATTGCACAGTACTGTTTAAATTGTGATTGCAGAGTAGTTTTACCTGCTCTAATCCCTTTATCTTTACAGCCAGTTTATTTTTTGTGCTGCTGTAACACCTAATCCTCCCAGCAGGGCATCAATAAAGTGCTATCTTATCTCACCTTTCCCCTGCTGCTAAGTTTTTCAGTTTTACTTTAAAACCTTTGTTTGGTGATTTGTGACTGTTGCTGTGTGGCTAAAATATATTTTCCCCAGAAGCCCCGAAGGATAAAAGTGGACTAATTAAAAATATATCTTTTATGTTTCATAAAAATCCAAAAGTTCCTTAGTTAACGAGCCAAGGGCCACATTTTCTCCAGCATTTTCTACAGCAGTCCTGAATGAAACAGGAACCTCTTATTAAGAGGGGCTGTAAATTTTATGAGCTGCACCGTGCTGATGCACTCTGTCAAAGCACTAACTGCCACCGTGAACAGCCTTTTTTTTCCACTGAATGTAGATCTTCTAAAGGTCAGACGAGTTTTTCAAAATGTTACGATCTTCATGAACATGCAGGAAGTTGAAGATGTTTTTTAAAGTGACAACAAGAACACAAACAGGGTTTTTTTGTGATATAATCTTTCCTTCTTTTATAAGTGGGGTGGTGATGGGGCTGCAGTACTTCTTATTGGAAAACTTACTCTTCACACCAGCGAGATGTGTCTACGTTTTCTGAGCAACATCTTCTCTTTATGGTAGCATGACTTCACTGCAGCTCAGGAGGGAAACAAGACGACCATCTGCTGCACGATGCAAATTGTGGAAGTCTCATCTCAGCTGCAGGTGGACTTTTGAATACATTAGTGTTCATGTGGGCACCTCTGCAGCAATTTCAAAACACTTTTAAAAAAAGAGGCCTGTGCCCCAAATCCATCACTCAACACTAACATCTGCCACCAAAATGAGACAAGAGCTTGTTAACATAATGGCCCTTAATCTGCTACAGGTTCATAATATATGTGAAAGGTTAATATCCCATAACTGTCTGTTTGCACTTCAAATGCAATCAGGTGGGAGTCTGACAGGAAGTTTAGTATTTTAAAAAACTGCTGCTCACTGCAATCCCAACCAAATGAAATAATTGAAGAGCTCAATCACCTACAACGCCGAGCTGCTGCTAGAAATATACCTTTAATGTTAACTTTAATTGTAGAAGAAAAATAGGAGAGAGAAAGGGAGGCTTAGAGACAGTAGAGTCCAAAAACACACATTTATGACTGGTAGGTGCTTCCCTGTTGGTGAAGTAACGGTGAATTATTTATCTTCTCCACAGGCACAAAAAGGCCAGTTTTACTTTTTCTAAATGAATCTTTTTCAGTGGGTTTACTTACGTGTAAACAGCCAAGGAAAAGCGATTTTTCAGATGAGGAGTTTATTAGTTTATTAGTCGTGATACACACCTACATCTACTGTGAAATGAAACCAAATGACAACAACAAAAAAAGGAACCAGTGCTCGCCAAGTACAACATAACTGTTGTTAATAATAAAACCTTGTTTTCAAAATATGAGGATTCATTGATCTCATATGTCCTACTCTCAGGGAATGTTTGATATTTATCACAGGAATAAAGATTAAAAGTTGCAGTTATTTATGGAACTCTGTGTGTAGTTTCAGTTATTGTTGGATTTACACCAACGTGGGTGCTGAAACGTGTGCAGTGATGAACTTCAGCCTGTCCTATGACTACAGGCTAAAAATGGCCTTCATATGTTCATATAGTCAGGTTGTCTAAATATTCACAAGATCAGTGAAAAAAAAAATCAAAACAAAATAATGGCTTCAGTACAACGTGGGACTGAATGAAACATACTCAAACACACAAACAGGAGTTTTATTTCTAAGAGATTTTGTGATTTTCCTTTAATAGCGCTTAAAAAAAACAAATTTACTCTATTTCTAATGTTGTGTAGTAAGTTGTTCTAAACCGTGGGCACTTATTACCCAATAAGAATATTTTTGTAATCAAATTACATGCAAATAGTGTGAAGTCTGGCTGTTAACCATTTAAAGCTGCTGGGACTAAAATCACAGAGGCTAGTTGGATTTAACAAATATATTCTTATATATATATATATATATATATATATATATGTATATATATATATATATATACATATATATATATATATATATATATATGTATATATATATATATATATATATATATATATATATATGTATATATATTCAGTCACATCTCAGCTCTGTCGAGGTGATGATAAAACTCGCGCGCTTCAGACGGTGTGTTGATGCTTTGACTTCTTATGAATCTAATAAAGCTTTTTTGTTTTTCCTTCTAAGCAGGACGTGTTGGTTTCATGAGAAGTGACTTTACTGCTTTCAGTGTTGAGAGTGACTTCACTTCCCAATTTAGAGTGTGAAAGAGAGAGAGCGAGAGAGAGAGAGAGAGAGAGAGAGAGAGAGAGAGAGAGAGAGCGGGTGAGAGAGAGAGAGAGAGGGGGGAGAAAAAAACTTGCCATCCGGTTTATGGTCTGTGAGCAAAAATTGTAACTGCAATGGTTTGCGCCATAGAGCCAATGCAGCCGTGCACGATTTGAAGTGAGGTTAGGAGCTAAATTAGCTGAAACAATCACAAAACGACTAAATGACAAAGACCGCGAGGCTGCTGCTGCAATGGACTGTTCGATAAAGGTAGGTGTTTGCGCCGTTTTTTTAACGCCCGTGTTGAAGATGACAGGCGGCCACCCACACCGTGAGTCTGCTGAGTGAGAGAGTCAAGGCGGTGATGCGAGCTCCCCACTCTTTCCTTCTTGTACAAAATTTCCTCTTCCTTCCCGTTCGTGGTTGTATGTCGGCTCTATAATAACACAACTAACCACTACATCTTTACACTCAGATAAAAACACTAATTGGTGGCCGGTTATACGCGTAAAAGAGGATTTCCAAACGCACGCCTTTCGACTTTTTTCGTAATTTCGTCGAGCTCTTCCTGCATTATTCACGGACCCACAGATAACGACAAGCATAAGGCACGGACAGTCAAATTACTGACCACCGATCGCTTTCATAAACGCTTTTGTTTCTTTAACGAAGATGAAGTAAATGAAGGGGATGCTGGACTTTCTCGGTGCGCGTAAGGCAGGTGTCCTCGAAGGCGTCATGGATCGAATTGGAGCAGGAGGATCCATTTCCATCAGATGACTGGTATTTCACATTCCACACTATTACAGCTACAGCTGTTTATCGTCTCCTGAGGACCGTTAATTGTTTCGATGTCTTATCTTCTAAGAGAAGCTGAAATAAAGGCCTCTGTGTCAGAGAGAAAACTAACTTTTTACCGAAATTAGCGCCGACTGTTGCGCAACGAGGGGAAAATGCAATTGTTTTAATCAGATTGTGCACTCAAGTGACCCAATTCACGCTCGGTTTCTATTAAATGTGCGCCTGTATGCAACACTGGGCCTTTATATGCATGTATATAATTCTGTACTGTAATATTTTGCAGTATGCACGATCACAATTCTTAATTTCGACGCTATTTTAATATTGACATTTTTAATTAGTTCAAAATTAATTACTATAACGAATTCCTTTAAAATTTCATGACGGCTGCAAAAACCTTTTTTTGCAAGAAAAAGCGTTCCTCGGATGCAGGAAGTCATTATTCGCTGATTTCTCGGGTTGTTTCTAACATGCATTTGTATGTGCAGCTGTTTTTAGGCGCTAAACATGACCGAGATACGTGGTTTCTCGTTCTGAAAAGGACAGCAATTAAAGGGCTAGTACAAAAAAAAATGAAGCCATACTGAAAGTAAACCTTAAATTATTATTAACACCCTTTATAACGAGTTTTTTTTTTTTTTAATTCTTTTTAGTTTGTAGTTTAATTGTCGGGAGACTCTTTGGGATTCTTTGTTATTTTTATATAATTATCCAGATGCTTATTCTCTCTTACTCTGTAGCTGTCGATTGTGTTTGAGGTTATTTTAAGAATAATTTATAGCAGCAAACGGGAGCACTTGTCAGGTGTCGTTATCTGAACGCAGCAGGCTTCCTGTCTCAAACCTCAGACTTTCCGCACACATTTCCGCTCCCTGGACCAGAAAAAAAAAGCCAAAAAGGCAACAAAGGCTCTGAAAGACAGAAACAAAGTGGACAAAGTGAGGCGTTGCGTTGTCGTAGCTGCGCTGCCCGCTCCCTCGCTGACAGGGAGCTGGAGCAGAGAGGCCTGGCCCCGAGTTTGCGGCCTGCAGAGGCCTGCGTGCTGTCAGGATCCGAGCTGTGAAAACCGCACCGTTGTTTGTGCAGCACAAAGCGCAGCTGCTCGAGCCTTTGCAAAATCAGCTCAACTTTTACTTCTCCTTTCTGCCACTTGTTGCTTCAGACATGGCGAGGACAAAGGGCTGTGCCTTTGCACAACGTGATCTCTGGTCTTTTACTGCAGCATGCACTCATGCGTGAGCTGCACTTAAACACAAATGTAGGTGTTTTTTTTATTATTATTATTTAAATTAAACGTAAATAACCCGAAATCAGACTCTTATGTAAGCAGGAGCTCAGTTAAGCTTTAAGACTTTTAGTCTCTATAAATAAAAACACTGAGGGGGGAAAGGGGAACTCAGAAATCACCAAAATACAAAGTTTCTCATTAAAACACCAGCGTTTGAGATGGATATGTGGAAGTCCAGTTTGCGCTGCACTATTATTTATTAAAATATCAATCCAGGTTATTTGTCAGGCTGCATGCAGCACATTTTACTGAAGGCAAGATAATGCAGGCATCAACATATATCACCCAATCCGCTTCTTCAGCCCCAGATAAGCCTGGAGGGGCGTCATAAACGACTAAATATAAAACAGATTTTAATCATGTAACTGCTTCTTGCAAGTTGTTAACCACATCCTTTGTTCCAGCTTAGGGTTAGTGGCTTACCAACCTTTTTGGCCTTTAACCCCTTCATACAGTGTATTGTTTTATTAAATATTGCGTAGAGGTGGAGATATGGAACATTTATACAGTGAGCCAGATAAAAGACATATCTTTTAAAAAAAAATTGTTACACAAATATTCTCTAGTTGTCTTGCTAACCATTTGGCAACCTGCTGGAAACTACAAATTAAATGAACAACAGTAAATTAATGTAAAAGGGCTACTTTTTGTTTTTAGTGCACCTAGATTCCAAACTGGGGAACTGACAGTTTTCCCTCCCCTTTAAAAAGTAGAACCAATGACCTTCTACCTCTATGGTTAGGGGATGTGGTGATTTTGTTATGCTGTGTTGCAAGCATGTTTTGGGTCAAATGATCCCCTCAGTGGTAAAGGGCCACTGTAAATCTATATAAAGTTGTTTATGAATTATTTTTCTCCTGATTAAGGATAACACTGCTTATCCAGGGGGTGAAAGGTGAATGTTTGAAGAGAATGAAATTGATGTGAATCATAATTGTTTCAGAGTAACCAAATCTCAGCCCACCTTAACAGTTTTGTTAGACCGCAGTCTTCCCTAATATTGCCACACAACAAATACAGAAATAATTATAAAACGGGTGTTTCATCCTTCCACTAAATGCTTCAGACTTGCAGAATCATTTCATTTAGGTTAGTCTGGCTCACTAAGACCTTTTATGTTGGTTTCCTTTCATTTGTTACCTGTTTGTAGTATTTTAAGGCTTACACAGGAATTTCTACAATTTTTGTTTGTTTGTTTATAGATCAAATTATTAACCAGGACATATTCATTAGATTGTGGGAGACCTAAATGGTAGTTTTTGGTTGCAGCCCTGGTTACAGGTGAACTTTAGCAGTACAAATACATGTAAAATAGTACATGCAGCAGGATATATTTAAGGGGGAATTTCCTTTAAATGAAAAGCTCTTGGCAGTAAAAACTAAGAGTCTTTGAACACCGACACCCTTCGTGTGTGATTCATAACAGACTACTACCTAACGTTATCTGATTCAGGCTCTGCTGTAATGGCCCTTCTCGTGTGCTACTGAAAAATGACTTTTGGAGGTAGAGTTATTAAAGTGAGTCTTGGAATATAAGGCATTTGGATTCATGGTTAAATGTGGACAAACTATGAATCTAAAATGTCATTTATACAAAGATGAATAAAGATCCACATCTCGACAGGCCTCCTGTGAGCACGCTTTTAGTTGCTGGCTTGGGCAAGACTGCACTGATGCAACCTGCAAAGCTGCTGACAGCCATGTCAAAAGTTTCCATGCAGGACTTCGTGTTCGTGCGCTCACTCAAAGTGGAAAGTGCGTGCTATCAAAGTGAGCAGCAGCGGCGTAAATTTTAGGACATCGAGGCACAAGGCGGCCTCAGTTTCAAGAAGGTCATGTTTTTAAAAGCAGTTTTGTGTCACTGAGCAACAGCCTGAAACGCTCTCAACAGGAAGTCAGTTGTGGCATCGGCGGTCAGGCCGCAGTTTGGTATATTTGTATCAGTGAGCAGAGGAGATGAAGAGAGAGGGAAAGAGCAGAAAGAAACAGATAAAGAAAGAGCGGGAGTGTGCGTGAGCTTTTCACTGAATTCGCTGTGCCGAAGAGCAAACGTTTGGATGAGAAACTGCAAGTGACGATAATGTCAGCTTGAATTTTGAGCTCGAAATAAAATTAAAAAACTAAACGAAGCAACAAAAAAAAGATACAATCTTCAGCTACGGCTCACAACTGCCTACTATCACGCATTCTCGTGAGAATTTGCTGTCAGCAGCGAGTTTTATCCCGCCTTCAGTTGACTGTTTCACTTCTGCACAGAGTGAAGGGCCCCGGAGTGAGAGAAGACAAACTGACAACAAGAGGACAACAGAAGTAAAAGAAAGCAAAGAGATGGAGAACAAAGCACAACATGCAGTCCTGCTAACCACTTCTCAAACATACAACACACACACACACACACACAGCCCTACATTTACAGCATTACATGCGTCAGACTCTGTTGCTGGTCTTTCATATGCAGAAGTATTCCTGTAAACAAAGTGTGAAGAAGCTTTTGGTTCGGCTACATTAAGCATGACAAGAAAAACTGCAAACTCGAAATAAAAACAATATTAGATGGTGGTTTACAAAAGTGTCAGCGTTCATGTTGCATTATGGGTATTGTAGGCAGTTTTTTTTAAACGACAGATATTCATCTGAAGTAAGAATCTGCATGAATTTTGATCAAACAGCAGCCTGAAGCTGAGAGTCCCAAGTTAAAATCTCCAACTTTACAGCACAAATAAACACGTTTACAGTAGAAAGAAAAAACCCACCCCTGAAGCTTATTTGTGCGTTCACAGTGACTACACTTGGCGGAGGGGGTTCTCATCTGTGTAGATTTTTATCACGTGGCATTATGAGGGCATCCTACTTTGTTGGTGACTGTAGTCACTGGCTTCATCTCCAGTAATATGAGTCAGAGAAATAGACCCGGCAATTGTATATTTGGTGTTGGTGCTTTCTGAAGAATTTTCTAAATCAGTTATCTGATATACTGATACCGGCTTTGTAGCCATTTGTAATATAGGACCATCCAAGAATGGTTGGTCCTATAGTGCAGCTTCTCACCTCATTAGTTAATTAGTTTAGAGGAGGCGAGTATTAGCATTGTATTTGGGTACATTAACACTAGTCAGCAGGTGTCTGTGTTTGTATGTAACACTGCGATCAGTCATCCAAATATGGCCACTTTTGGCTCAAATGTTTCCAACGACTCACATTTTGAAACCTAAATTTGAGGCTTCAACAAAGCAAGGAGTCCACAAACCAGTAGGTGCTTACATCCATCTTTTACATACAGTCTATGATTTTGACAGTAGTGCAGTGTTCAGTATTTTTCGTAACAATTGTGTCTTTAAAATCTTGTGCAACTTTTTTGTGTAATCGCGGGTTGGAGTGAAATGAAAACGTAACCTTCTTCTAGAAAAAGGGCGTATCCATTACACAGCAGCAAACGCTCCACGCAGCAGAAGCAGTAGCTGACTGCTGTAGGAGTTTGTCTGCAGCATGAAGGAAATGCAGAATTGTGTGCCATGCATTAAGATGTGGTTCACAGTGCTCAGGCAACAATTGAGCTAAAAAAACAAACAAACAAAACAACACACGCACGCACAAATGAAAAACAATGTGATGGCGGCACTTCAATCAAGGCTCATACTCTTCTTTCCGTCCACCCTCCCCTCTCCTCTCCTGACCACAGGCCTTTAAGGGTTGTTTTCCAGCTTTAAAATGACCCACATTTTTACACCATGCACCCCCTCCTCCACCATTTCCTCTCCCTTGGCCTGTGCCAAAAGGTTCCTGTGCACATGGCGGCCTGGTTTCCTGTAGGCCACTGAAAAAGCACGGCACTGACGTACAAGGCCCAAAGACAATGCTCAGCTCCTCTAAACAAACATGCACTTGCACCCACTTAGATGGCCGTGGTCGCATCACACATGCACGCACTTAATTTGAGCAGCAGACAGAACAACAGGTCCGGTCTCTGGCCTCCTGAGTACGTGGGATGAAAGTGCCATCTTCGAGCGGTTTTGAGGCCACATTTTGGGCGCTGAGCACAGGAAGACGGACTTAAATCTCAATTAGACTCCACCTTGAGCTAACACCCCTCCCCCTCCCTGCAACCCCGATCCTAACGACAAAATAAAACTGTGGTTAAGGTTACTGATGTTCTTTATGATTAGGCAGCCTCCTGGCTGCTTTCACAGTTCATTTTTCATTTCGCTCCTCATTGTAGTGGTTTCATAACCTCCTGTAGCTTTTTACGTTAAACATGCATTTAAAGTTTGAAACAGTCACAGGGGAATTCTTTATCGTGCAGAGAAGAGTTGGATCCTTCAAACTCAGCCCAGGGCCCAAATCTGGCCTCTTCAGCCAGACAGTTGAAGTTCAGGAAAACTGCAATATGTTTGTGATTGACAGATTTTCATGTGCTTCTGTTTTCAAAAATATGGCCCATTATATCGACATGATTACCTTTTTTTAGGGCTTTCTAAAAAGACTTTTTCTTGAAGTTTGTCACTCAAGTTCTCGTCTTGAGGCCTTCAAGAAATACATGAAAACAAAATCAGGGATTATTTTGCTTTTAGAAAATCAAAGGAAAATAATCTTTATTTTGACCTCCTTTCCCAAACAGCATTTATGTTTGCAATGTTATCAAAATTAACTAATTAAACACTTTTAAACATAAATAAAACAATGACAATCTGGACAACACACCACAACTTAAACATACATTTTGCAACATAATAAAAAAAAAAAGATTTTCAGCATTTTAAAGTTGACAGTTTTCCTGGTTTCTTGTGTAATTACTTCCATTCCTGCACAGTTCATCAAAAATAGCTCATCTGACTGAATTCAACCTTCCAACCAGACAGTTGTTTCAACGCGGACTCTATTTTGTGCCACTTAGCATTTCTTTATCTGATCCTAAAAACCCATAATTTTGTTTTTGGTTTTTTGGGTCAGAATTTTGCACATCTTTTAATTATATAAAGACCAAATCGCATGTTAGCAACTATTTTAAGTGAAGTATCGGTAACAAATCTACAATAACACCCAGGAACCCAGACTCCCAAACTGGGTTTCGAAGCATTTAATTTATTAAAAAAAATAAAATTAGATCGTTTATTTTACAAAATGGATTGAACCAAATATAATGGTAAATGTCTAAAACACATTCAGAAGCAGTTTATCTGTGTAGCCACTGAGTGCAAGTCTAACATTGTGTAATGCAGTCGTTTCGAAAGCAAAAGAGGCTGAATTTAACTAAGTTTGAATAAAAGTGAACAAAAACAAACTGATTGCACGTTTCATCCACAATAAATAAAATTAAATATTAAAACGAAACGTATTCAGCCCATATTAACTGACATACGGCATTAATTTGTTGCTTTTTGATGTTTGCTGATTCTCAACCATCGAACTTCTGTTGGAAGCCATTTTTTCCTTTGTTGAGCAAGTTTCCAAAAATAGAAATGTGCTTCCTCGCAGCAGGTATCTGATCTGATATATATGTTTCCTCTCTGCCATTGTTGTCCAAAAACTATTAAGAACCCTTGACTGGGGGACTAGTTTGTTTTGACTCAGTCACACATCATCCTGTTGCTCACTAACGTGCATTAATCCACCGGCGAAAATAGTCGCCAACAAATCCATTACTTCCTGCTGTTTGAGTAACATTTCATAAACAATTAAATTAATTCGTATTCAGTGAAGATCATTTTACCTTCTTCTTAAACTCTATATTTGTGACACAGATTTAACACTTTATGGCAGCAGGAATTAATATACTTGAAATACGCGATATTATTTCCTGATTCCAAATCCTGGATGTGATTAATTCAATCTGGTTTCATACAAGCAGAAAACATTTTAGCATTAAAGCTTCAATGCTACTGCTACAATCACAGCTCCTGCTCGTATCGGTGGATAAAAATAAGTGTTTTGAAAAAGCAGTTTCCACAGGTTGTGACCCGGCAGACACTGACCCGCGGTTCTGTTGAACAGGAAGCGCTGTCCGTGGTGAGTGAGGATCAGCCCATATTCGAGCCAACCTACACCGCAGCCCCGGCCATGCACATGAAGACTGAGATGACGTCGCCCGGCGGGTTCAGCCAGACGAACAAGCAGAGCCCCGAGCCCACTGAGCCGGAGTGGGTGGGGCCAGGAGCACCAAATGCTGGGAAGAGAGAACACGTCAATGGCACCAGGTGAGTCACGGCACGCCGAGGCCACAGGAGAGCGCGGGTTCCCGTATTATCTGACTCGAGTCCATGTTGGTATGTCGGGTTTTCCACATGCTAAAAATATTTGTTTATCGTTCACTTCCCAGATTCCCGCCTCTGATTGTGGTCACGGCTTTGTTCATCGCTACAAAGCGTTGGCTGGCTGTGATGGAAAATTTGGGTCCCTGTGTTCAATATTTTAATTTCCTGCATTATTGTGGTCCACCTGAATACTGCACTGCGTTTACACTCCGCAGCTACCTAATAAAACACGATACACCAAAAAAACATTAAGCATATACTTTCCAAAACTTTTGCCTTCTGAGATATCAATGTTGTGAGCACCTCACTGTTTGTTTGTTTTTCTGTCTCCGCTTCTTCAGTTAGAAACCGCTAAACTACTCAAACGCAGGCTGTTTATCAGCATCCACCTCCCACTGTGAGACAAACACTATTAGACTGTTGCCTTTCTATTAATGTCAAATGTGACATCCATCACAGCTGACATTTGAATGAATAAGTACTTCTACTTTTGATACTTAGACTGAAAAAAGAAAAATTAGAACCTTTTTTAAAGCATTTTCCACATGTGCACAGGGCTCCATGTAGATCTAACAAGATATCCTAACACGGTTTGAACAGCTTTTTTCATTTAGTAAAGTCAGTGTATTTTTTAAGTCTTTCTTTTCCTATTTGTTGCATGTTAAATCTAATTAACAGGGATTTATGTCCATTTTTAATAGAAATCCTTTAATTCAAATGGACTTTTTTAAAAAGTTAACTTATTGCAGCACAAATAATCCCTTTGCACTGAAAGCTCAGACTACTCTAAATGCTCAGTTTTACAGATTTCTTTGGCTCAGTATGATGTCAGAAATCATTATTAAGGCACAAAGGCTCAGGCTCTAAGCACAGAAGCCACGTCTCTGTTCTTACCTTGTGTTTGTGATAGGCACCCAATCACAGTGCAGTCCCATGAATGGCGAGGTAGCTCATTAAAACTGATTGTTTCAGACAGCATGAAGCCTGACGTAGTGAGTCATTCTCAACAGGACCAGCAGGTTAACAGTGCTGATATGGAGATGGTTGCCAGTTTAGCAACCCACCTTTCTCGTGTTTTCACAACTTTGACCATCTAATGTGACGGTAAATATTACCGCTTCAATAAAAGAACTGTATAAATACAGAACGTGCAAAACACTTCGGCTAAAGCTCAAAAGTTTTGCTCAAAACTACCAGATACAAGTGCCTGTGTTGTGTTTACTGGGATTCTACAATCAGCAAGATTTCAGCTGGACTTTGAATTTAAATAAAATCCCAAGTCAGTGAAATATTCTGGAAGCTCCTTCAACTCTGAAGCTTTTAAACAGAATAAATCAAACAAGAATAACATGAAAAATGACTTCAACAAGTTACATTCACAAATACAAATTAGATTTTTAACCTTGACACATTCACATCTGCTTTCTATATTTAAGTGTAGTACACTCTGCTCATACCATTTCTGTACCGTTATTTAAGGCTTTTAATTCTAGATCAGCGCTGCAGAGTGCAAGTATTTTCTAACAACTTCTATTTTTATGCAAAAACCGTCTATGTGGTGAAAACTGGGTTAAATTAGTGATGCACGCCACCTACTCCTGACAGGTCGTTTCAGTGGAAATTGTTGCAGAGAAACAGTTTGACTAAATTTACCTCCTGTCATATACAGACTAGCGAAAACTCTGAGAGGAAATGTAGCTGGCTGAAACTGCATCCAGGCTATTGTCACAGATTTTTCTCTCTTCATAATTTGACTGTGGAGAGTAATTGGTATATTCCCCGAGACATTTAGAAGACTGAGATTGCTCCTCAGATGCTGACTAAAGCCTCTTTTCCTTTTGTCGTAGTCGCGAGTCCCCAGTGGATTGCAGCGTCACCAAGCGTTCCAGACACATGAGCAATGAAGGGGCCACGATGCAGTACCAGGCCTCCTCGTACACGGAGCCCCGCGTCAGCCCCCAGGCCGCCACCCCGCCCAGCAGTGCCACTGAGGAGAAGAGGGTCATCGTGCCAGCAGGTGAGCTGAGCCCCTCACATGAGCTGGCGCTCAGCCGCCATGATGCATCACTGTCCCCATCACGAGACGGTTTCCCAACAGCCGTCACAGCCTGGGCTTGTGCAACATCAGTACTAACTGAATCAGTGCGTGTAATGATTCGTCTCTTAAAAGAGCCCCGGAGCACAACAGATAAACAATAGCAGGTTTCTAGCAGTTGTGGTACAAGGTGACATCAGGCTTTGAAAAAAAGTGTGAAGTCTAAAGTGCAAAATTAACGCTCAGGACTGTGATATTAATAAAAGAGAGAACAAGCAAGAACAGATCTGATGAGCAGGCTTCAACATTTTCAGTTTTAATCAGCTCGCTTCCTTTTTCAGGACTGTAATGAAAATAAATCAATAACCAGCAGCTACGTCTGAAAACACAGTATTTAAATATTCTTTGAAATGAATTCTTTTTTAAACTCACAGCAAACCTAAGAAATCATAAATATGTGTGCACATTAATACATCACAGGAATTTATCTCAAGGAATGCTTTAAATAACTAACCGAGCACTTCTGCCATAATTCATTTATTGTACTCTCACTTTATTTTACTTTTTATTTTAATGCAGAATTGCAACAAAGCAGGTATGTAATACACAGATTTCACTGTAATATACATCAGATCACATGAAGATTATTATAATAGTGTAATGTAACTCAAACAGCTGTTAGTATTAGACTGCAAAGCTCCTATTTGATATGCTGCTTTTATAGCAAGAAACTGTGTACAACATGATTTTTATGGTATATTAATCAGCAAGAACATGCAGGCATATTTCAGTAGCTTTCATACCTTTTAGTAAATCTATATCGCTAAAGCTAATAATAAATGTTTGTCCAACCAAACATCCAACAATTTAAAATCAACAAGCCACTGCTGCACTGTGGAAAGATTTTGTAAGCAGGCAAAAGAAGTCCAATATCCAGAACTTGAAAGTTGCTTTTTATGATTTATTTATCCAGTTTGGCAAGAAATAAACAAAGATCCATTTTTGCTGCTTCCTGCTGCTTCTCCTGCTCTGGTAAAAAAAAAACCATAGGCCCACCCCAGTGCATGCTGGTCCTATACCAGTCTCTTTATTTATAGAAAATGGCCCTACTGTTCTTCCTGGCTGACTTAACAAGATAAACAACAAAACAAAGCAAAAAATGAAACAAGTATTGACCTACAAATAAAACTTATAATAAAAAATATAAGTAAACCAATAACAAACTTTAACAAATTTCAAAATAATAAAAATAATGAATAAAAAGCTCCAACAATAAATAAACAAATGTTTACTTCACATTCTTCTACAGAAACTACAGTATCTATCTTTAAAAAGTACACATTTTAAACACTTTAAACATAAATAAAACAATGACAATCTAGACAACACACCACAACATAAACACATTTTGCAACATAAACAAAAAAAACAAAAAACAAAAAAAAAGATTTTCAACATTTTAAAGTTGACTATCTTTAAAAAGTGCACATTTGAAAGGTATTAAAAAAATCTGAAATGAATGAGACTGATATCATCGGCTGCTTTTCACATTTGTTGATCTTCTGAGAGAACAGAACAACACCAGCCCTAATATTTAATACACACGAGGCTGATACTCATCAGACGAATGTGAACATGACAAAACAGGAAGGATGTGCCGCTGCGACTAATTCAATGCATCGTTTTTATAAGTCGTGGTGTCGATGCAAGTTTGTTTCAGCTGAGCGATGTGAAAAATGCACCGATCTCTCTGTTTGCAGAGGAAAAAAATCGTCCATGCACAAACTGGATTAAACACGCCGATGTGTCATTTCTAGCTGAGTAGTTCAGTTTGCTGTCCCTTTTATCGCTGCTATGAATCACCGGTCCAGTCATCTAAAGTCTTCCTCTGTCACAGCTTCCCTGATTTTGTCATCCCCTGAGATTCGTTAAACAGACAGCATGTTTCGGTGCACGTTTCAACTGGCAGGTGAGGTGGATGAATTTAAAATTAATGTAAAAATCATCCGTGAGTCACCATCACAGAGTTATTCTGCCTTATAATACACGGATGTTGCATCACAGCAACACGTGTTGATCAGAACAATCAGGAGCTAAAGGGCAGGATAACGTCCGCTCAGAGCTGAAGCTGCCGTCCGATATCACAGCCAGTTCACAGCATACAGTCATTGTTTGCTGCTGGAAATGAGCTTCCTGAATCGGACCAGGTATATTTGAACAGATCAACACCAAGCCAAGCTGAAGCTGCCTCTGACTTGAGCTTAAAAACATGTTAGGCTCTTAGCACACAGGATACAATTAAAGAGCACAATATTCAGCATTATATAAATGAACAAGAATGTGTATTGGATCCCTCAAACTATAACAAAAAAAGACAATGAAAATCCAAATGTGCAAAAACAAATATTCAAGATGAAGTCTATCTCCGTGAGATGCATATTACTACAACACGATTTAAAAAAAACATACTTTTAAGGCTAGAATGAGTAAAAAACAATAAGTAGAGTTTAGGAAATTTCATCATGCGGTGTATATATATCAGAAATATGTTCGTTATTATTTCTGCAGATTATATCAGTAAGGAAGCTGGTTAAATATTGACTAATGACATATGGCAAAGGGGAGAGATTAAAAAAAAATTTTCTATGTCTGAACAAACGTGTAATCAGAGTTTACTCAAAAATGTTTTGTTTTTTTTAACATGTATTGTATGTAGATTATGAAATATTGGACTCACACCAATGTTTCACCTTTACAATAATAATTTGACCAATAGCAGACCGGGACCATCAATACCAATATAATTCCCTGGAAGCACAGGCAAAGTGGTTTTCTGTCACTGGTTTATTTGAAGACTTCTCTCCAAAGCCACCGTGAAAACTATACAGCATTAACAAAATAAAACTCAGCGTAAAACACAGCAGTAAAAACACTGTACAACAACACGATAAATAAATAAATACCTCGTAAATAAAAGGGAATTAGCCGCCGTTCTTCTGAGGTTTCCTTTAACCGTGTGTAGTTAAAGTCCACTTAACATGTCTTTCAATAAAAACCATCCTTTCTGCGCGCTTACAGGTGTTTTTCTTCTTTCTACCCAAAGAGGAAACTAGCGCAACTTGGAAGCGAACTTGACTTTCAAAATAAAAGCACCAAAACGTTGACTACAAAAAACAAAACAAAGTAATGTACAGCTTAAACAATTTACAATCTTGACAAGATAAAGAAATAATACAAATTATATACAATGTCATCATGCCAACAGCTACAACCAATGTTTTTGTCATTTATTCCCAGTTTGTGTGCAAATCGAATATTAAAATCTTTTTTCATTATTAGAAGTTTCAAAGCCTTTCAGCGCTTCATAATAATTTAACTTTAAACACACAGCTGATGGGCCATTTTCAGTCCCACCAACCGGCACTACAACACTAATGCATGTCAATGCATTGTCAAGATATATACAACTAAAAGATGAGAACTTCCCTTATTAAAACTGGAGCACAGAGTTAGTGGACAGACTATTGGCCAAATTACTCACTTGGGAGGACAAAACACTCCCAAGTACATGAAATATGCTTAATGAACATAAATATAGACGGCTTTGTCAAAGCCACTGTAATATTTCTATGTCATTATTTACTTCCTGAATATTGAGCCCTTCGGGGAAATCAAGAGCGCAGATGGAGAAGCAGTTGAACAGAAGAAAAAAACAAAAAGAGAAAACACGTGGCTGAAACCAAAGAACAGCTTATTTTAAATGTAATTTTCCTAATTATGCATGTAAATATAACAAAAGGGTTGTCATAAATTTTAAGATGACTATTGATTTATTAAAAGAAAAAAGAAAAACAATCCAGGCCTCAAATTTCAGTTGACTTCACAGCCCTTTAGAGATCACCAGATACCCTTTGAATGGCTCCACTGGATGAACTTTTATGACTATAAATATAAGCAGGACCCATTTAAACGTGTTCTCTGGTTAGGGGTGTGTTATCCGTTTTGACAGTGTGGTTATTCCCACCCTACCACCTATTTTACAATCACTATCAGAATCACTAAGAAGTATCCGGTGTTAATCAGCACTTTCATGACCTCCAAAACAAACAGGTCGTATTTAGCAGAGTGCTCTTTACACTGTTGACTCTTTCATCCCCCCCAATGTGATGGTGTGAAGGATTACAGGCGAGCACTGCTGGTATTTAAAGATTCCTTCCTGACATTTTGGAAAACGTAATTTTCCTGACATCATAAAGGTAAAACTACAATTTTGTAAAAATTAAAATCATAATAATCTTCACATTCAGGCTGCAGTGCTGAGTTAAACAAAATCCAGGTTTTAAACTCGTGTGAACGTCTTCACATCAAAGCTGAAGTTACTGCTTGAGCTAGCCACTCCTGGAAGTATTTTCACAGGAAATCAGTGACCAGATTAATCAGAGTAATTTATGGTAATTCCCCAGTAAGTAGCTTCTACAATTTCCTGTTTGAAAGTTTCTGATACACAAAAAGCAGAACAGCCTCACAAAGGATGTTCAACTCTTCAAAAAATGCCAAACATGAGTGAAAGTGTAATAAATGACTAAGCGCTTCTCTTCAATTCCAGATCCCGAGGTGTGGACGCAGGACCACGTGCGCCAGTGGCTGGACTGGGCCATCAAGGAGTACGTCCTGGAGCAGGTGGATGTCATGCTTTTCCAAGCGCTTGATGGGAAAGCCCTGTGCAAGATGACCAAAGACGACATGATGCGGCTCACGTCGGCCTACAATGCAGACATCCTGCTCTCGCACCTCAATTACCTCCGGCAGAGTAAGGCTGGCTTCACGTGTGAGATCTTGCTCTGCAGCTGGTAACATTGTTCACATGTCTCGCAGATTTCAAAGGTTTTCAAGTGGCAGAAATGTATCGAACACGAGGATCTAACAGTTCCCCGACGCAGCTGCTTTAGTCTCGCTTCAGTCTCACTGAAGCATTTCCATTTTTGTCCGTGTAATGAAGATCTTCTGAAATTAAACACTCGGAAAAGAATTGCAGCAAAAACCCTTTTTGAAAGTGTGCATTTGGATTTTTAAAATATTTTTCCTGAGGTTTGTTATCTCAGAATTGGATTTACTGATAAATAAACTCCACCCAGGTATCAGTGCAGTTAAGACAAACGCAGATTCATTGGGGGCAAATAAAGAGTTGATGTTTTTTGTTTTGAGGAACATGATGTCACTTCAGCCTCTCGTTTGTTGTTCTGTTAACCAAATTTGTGGTCTTCACTGAGCGCTGTGGCCACTGTTCCTCTTTGCAAACGCAGGTTTCCTGTGTTTCGCGTAACACACGTACGTCACCATGAGTTTGGATCCGTACTACATTACATAATTTACCAAGTGTTTGTGACTGAAGCAGCAGCAGTTTGACGAGTGCAAATCACTGCAGTCATCGTGTCTGAGCTGGTTCGACGAGAGGTGGACAAATGAACAACATCCAGTTTTGCACTGAGGGTGGGCTGTGAGGAAGACAACGTGGGTGCTTAGTAGCCTCGAGGTTAGGGAAGCAGACAAAAAGTAAAAGTTGCAGGAAAAGGTTTGAGGTTTTAAATGTTCGAAAGCAGATTTAAAAAAGATTAAAAAGTAGTGAAACAAAAACAGCCGTGGTGATTAATTTACTGCAGAAAACGATGCAGTGTTTGTAAAAGTATTTCTTTCAGTATCACAGGAAATGGTCCTCTCAGATCCTTCCAGAATTGTTCTGGTGAATTGGCACCTCAGTCTTTGATAGATCCTGAGTTTTCACCTTCAAGTTATCGTACCGGTTCACGAGGCATTCACAGTCCATTCTTTTCAACTGGCTGGACCAAAAAGTCGAGTCTGTTGAAGCAACAGGAAAAACAAAGGACCCCCACCCCACAGTTATGTTATTCTTCTGACACACAGGACAGACACTACTCTTTCTACTCTGCTGTGCATATTTAAAATAATATAACATTGATTTTTATTTCATTCTTGAATATTTTTTTCCCAGGTAGTCCAACGTTCTCCTACCCAACAACTCCCACCAACAACACACCACCACAACAACAGCCGCCCAGACAGGTGAAAACAGGTGAGATCAACCTCTGACACATTTCACCCATTTTCAGGACAACACATTCTCCTAATCAGCTTCTTTGTGTGATGAGGTCCTAAATGTTTTAACACCTAACATGAGGGATTTTGTGTTGTTGCTTAGTGAAAAATCATAATTAGCAACACTAACATCAAAGTTGTTCAGTTATCCTCTGATTCCACATATATTAAAAGGTGCAATTCACCTCAGAATTGACTATAAATATATTTTAATGTATTCATTTTGCTTTCGACTGTCTGCACCCATCCCCCAAAAGTAGTGCACAGCTAGCTAACTTCACAGTTCAGTTCAAAGAGGCAGTGTTGGTAATATTTACCTTCCGTCACGAGCACGAGGCCTAGTGTCAGATACGCACTTCCTTCTGCACTGCGATACAGTTAGCGGGTGTAGTTTGATAGAAACAAATAGTTCCTACATGAAACCACTCACAACAAGGTTTGTGGAGGTTTTCAGTAACCTGGTCACGATTTCTGGTAAGACACACGGCTGCTTAGGTTCTCAGATGTATTTTTTGTTTTTGCCGCTTTCAGCACCACAAAGTTATTGTGAATTAATTGCATTACGTTCAAGGAAAGGACGACATTTCTTGGGGTCATGCAAGGTTCATTTTGGGGTGAACTGTAATCAAATTCAGTTATACCTTCATCGTCCAGATGAAGCTGATTAGCTGACTTGTGTTAAGTTAATAAATAAATTCTAATTTGAGGTTTTGGTTTACTGGGACAGTTATTTACCAAGTGGGGCATTAAAACCAAATCTGAAGGGAGGTGCATTTTTATTTTATGCATCGTTTCTATAAAAATATATTTCCATTTAATGCAGGATGTTAGGGTTCTGAAAAATAGAACAGGTCATAATATTGTGGTCATTCTTCAAAATGAGGTCACGATAACAACTGTGCAGGACTGACATGTATAAAAGGCTTGGCTGTTAGAATTTCACCAGTCACTGCACTTTCTGCAGCAAAACCATCACAATCATCAAATCTGATACTGAAATGATAAAAACAAATCAGTTTTTAATTAAAATGCAGTGGTGGATGTTTACTCGAGTATTGTAGTTAAAGTAAATTATGGGCACCTCAAAATAATTTGATTTTAGGGTGTTTTTATGTGTTTAGTCTTACATTTCAGAGGAAAACAATACGTTTCTTTCTCCTGCACTGCATTTTTCTAGTAGCTGTGTTTAAAGGTTGCTGATCACACAAACATAAAAACACACACACACACAAAAACAGCTACAGTAAATGAAACCATTGTGTGACGTCAGGATTTCCAACCTTATCTTGTTTCAGGTTTATGTGAACAGCAATCTTTCCTCTAAACCTCACTGCAGACTCTTATTTAGATGATGTCCTGAACTCTGAGGTTACATTTTCTAATAATACACACAGCATAACTGTCTTGGTTTACTGGTTTGCTACCAAACTACTTACCTAAAAGATTTATAATAAAAAAAAATACAGTAGTTCAAACTAGGCTTTCTACCATGACCAGTAAACTGCACTTGGTGTACTCTGTAACTGTTGAGCATGAGCACTATTATGCACTTTAAGCATTCATAGCAGATACTGTGGTATGATTTTAATTGGAGGATTCAAAATGAACCCGTTGGGCTTTTTTTGTTTCATACTTTAATTGCTGTACTATATTCAAGTAGCTTAGTATCATCACTATTCAAAATAATCTATATGCATCTATATGCGCCCCCTTAATCCTCCATCTGAAAGAAGACATTGTAGCAGTTTCTCCTTTAAGACAACTTCTTGTGATTGGCTGCCCCTCATAAACAGAGTATCTGAGCTGGGTGGGGCTTTGTAGTCATGGGTAGAGATGTCTGACATCATACAGAACCAAGAGTTAAATTAAAAATATATCTTTTAGATGTGTCCTTGATCCAACACAGCTGATTTAAATGGTTAAATTTCCTCCTCAACATGTCTTGAAGTTCTCCAGAGGCCTGGTAATGAGCTAATCATCTGATCCAGGTGTGTTGACTCAGGGCAATGTCTAAAACCTGCAGGACACCGGCCCTTGAGGCCTGAAGTTCCCCATCCCTGGATTACATGATGGTGGGGCAAAGTCTTAGAGATGTTTCACACCTTGACCCCCACATTTTTTTCTACACCTTGGCTCATGTGACAACAAATGATTAATAACTGATGAGTGACCCTGAGGTGAAACAGATGGCTTCCTGTACAGCTTGTGTAGGAGGGAGTAGCTTGTAGTAAGTACTGATGTGTCTCAGCATTGATAAAGTGTTTCTGTTTGAGGTGGATCAGGACACATTAGCATCTACACTCAGTTACTGGACATTCAACTTGTAGTACTCACTGCACAACTGTGCAGTAGTTCATGTTTGCCACAGTTTGCTATTAGTCATAGTCTGGGTTTCAGGTTGCTTGATGCAACTGGTGGTTTTTTCCATTTCCATCACCCACAGCCCCTCTCTGTGGGGGCCGGGTTCTGGTGGGGGTCTCTTCCTTTGACTTGTGTCGCCTACGATCATCTGATTATTGGGGTTCTCGCCTTGAGTTCAGAGTTATTATAGTTTTGTGTTGTTTCATCAATTTCCATTTCATTTGACTACAAAGCCTTGAGGTGACTGTTGTTGTGATTTGGGACTATATAAATAAAACTGAAATGAACTGAACAGACTTAAGTCTAGCTTGAGGAGGAGGTTTGCTCATTTTAGTTTGAGTTTTTATTATTATTGTGTGGAGGGCATGTGTCAGGGTCAGCACAGGTCTTACAATAAAAACACAGTTGACTTACATTTTGTAGACATCCAAGACAAACTGTGATTAAATTTGACTAAAGTACGAAGTAATAAAACGTCCTCTATATTTTTGTTTCATTCGTTAGTTTTCCAAGTTCACAAAATTGTTTCAGTTGTATTTTCCAAGTCTATTTTTTTGTTCCGTAAAATATTTTGGGGGGTTTTTACATCTAGTTTTAGAGTTTAGTTTTAGTTAACTACAATAACCTTGCTTGAGAGAACCATTGTTGTGAATTGGTGCCATATTACCAAAAAAAACCCAAAACAAACAAAAAACCCTGAATGAAATCAAAGCTCATGAGCTCAGGGTTTTAACAGAGGCCTGAACTACCTGAACACTTAAGGATTTAAAAATGATGTGCCGAGTTTCAGAACCATGTTGCCCAGTGCCAAAGTCTGAAAGGCTCCTTGGCACAACATTGGCCCCAAAACCGACGAGTCCAAACTCAACAGCCAGTTTCAAACAGGAAACAGCTGCACCGACAAAGGAAATGAGGGGGTATGGCTTCGGCTCCTGGGACAAAATTCACAATCTTGTGGCAACAAGGGTGGTCTGAACAAAAGAATGCTCTCCCAAGAAACTACGGGTCATCTCAAGACCTCCAAAGCCTTATCATTGTGGTCTCGGTTTACTAAACTTCCTTCCTACTATAGCTCACTCGTCTTAATGTCCACTTCAAAGATTTTACTGCTCGTCGGTGTCTGGTCTCATCCTCACTGTGTTTGTGTTCATACAGAGAACAGTTTTGATGAGATCAGCCGCAGGAACAGCTGGCCGACAAACACCATGACTACAGTGCCTAAAGGTATGAAAAAAAGACGATATGAAACCGATAATAAGGATAAGCTTTTCATGCAAGAACACCCAATGGGTTTTGCATTTTCTCTGGCTTTAACGCAGCAGAAAAATCAAACAATTTCACACATTATACACAAGTTTTATTATTTTTTTAGGTTCTTCAATGGAGCACCAGCACAGTACACGAGTTACAGAGCCTGCTCCAAGGATTGGGCAAGGTACGGAGACCACATGTTTAGGCAGATCCTGGTTTACTGCTAACATTTTCTTCTTCTTTGGCTCTATAACTCATTGCACCCTTCACTGTAGGAAGTATGGGAAAGTCGCACAAAACGATATGCAAATGACATCGGTGCCTTTTTAAATGTTTGTTTTCAGTCTATCGAGTCAACGAGCTTCATCTAACAATTATTTCCTTCTTAGCCAACTCACCACAAGCACAATATGGGACAATGCTGTTAGTTTTAAACTGATGCACAAACCTAAACTTTGTTAAGTCACAGAAATCCAGTCAAATTGTGAAGACAGACACAAAGCTTGTGGCCTGAAAGGTCACAGGATCACCAAAGAAACTGCTGAAACAAATCTGACTGCAATCATTTAACAGTTGGAGACGATCAAATATTGGTTGTGGCTAAAGTGGTGAACTGATCACACATCTCTTAGGCATTATTAGTTTGGCAGGTTTCATTGTGCTCACGTTAGAACATCTGAACTAACCTCAAAAGACCACATTCAGAGCTCTGATTGATCGAGCGTTTCTTCAATCTCAGCTTGAATTATGCTCATGTGTGCAAGGAAATGTGTTTTAACTCATTTCAGGGCATTTAAATCTTGGAGCATTAATATTAAAGTGACAATGTGTAAAAGTAACATTCCTTTTCTTCTTCACAGACCCATATCAGACATTAGGACCCATTAGCAGTCGGCTAGCCAACCCAGGTAAGAATCTGAACCATCATCAAGATAAATAGACAAGGACGATACAAATGAGGCCTTTACACTGTCTGCTTTGGCATCATGAGATAAAGGCAAGCAAGGAAGGGCTGGCACACATGCACTTACTTTCCAAAGTGGAGTAAACACCAAGCAACAGCTGTTGTGTCATCACGCTATGACAAAATCCGGCTTCCCTCTCACCAAAATGACTGTTTGCCCTGCTGTTTCCTCACAGAAGGCCAAGCCCTCAACTCATCCAAGAACCGAACAGGCAAACAAAGTGCATACAAGCTCCCTGACCCCAGCACTCACAGGCCTGTGGGTAGGTTTCTGCCCTGATGTCTTTCACTTCAACCAAGCCACACAGTGAAAAGGTCACATTTGCTCGGAAAACAAATAAAGCATATTCTGACTTTTGTTTGGAACTCGTTACACTCAGAAAACCTGACGAGCTATCCAAGAGCAAATGGATCCATGATGAGGCTGAAGTAGCCAAGTTACCCTAACTCTGTATTTATTCACTCACTTATCCTGGAAACTAAAAGTGTTTTATTTGACTTTTTTCCTGTCAAGACTTCAGAGAACTCATTTAGAAATTGGAAAAATAAACTTTACACAAATTTAAATGCTAATTTTAAAGCCGACCTGTTTACATTTTTAAATACTGATGATTGTATTCCTTGAAAATAAATAAATATAGGCACAAACAGTTTCCTTTCTTGTTTTGAGCATGCAGTCACTGTTAAATCAGAACTCAGTGCCTTAACTCTCCTGCGTTTATCCTCCCAGGCTCAGGGCAGATCCAGCTGTGGCAGTTCCTTCTGGAGCTTCTGTCTGACAGCAACAATGCCAGCATCATTACCTGGGAGGGTACCAATGGCGAGTTCAAGATGACCGACCCGGACGAAGTGGCCAAACGCTGGGGTGAGCGCAAGAGCAAGCCAAACATGAACTACGACAAGCTGAGCCGTGCCCTGCGCTACTACTACGACAAGAACATCATGACTAAGGTGCACGGCAAGCGCTACGCCTACAAATTTGACTTCCAAGGCATCTCGCAGGCACACCAGAACCACTCAGGAGATGGTGGGATTGTCAAGTACCAGAATGAGATGTCTTATGTCCAGACCTACCACAGCCACCAGCCCAAAATGAACTTCATGGGTGGCCATCCTGCACCTATGCCCGTCTCCCCTGGGAACTTTTTCGGCCCACCGTCACCGTACTGGAACTCACCCAACAGCCCCATCTATCCTGGGTCAGCCATGACCAGACATCCTGCCACTCACTCCCACCTGAGCTCGTACTACTGAGCACGATGCCAACTGAACAGAAAACAAAAACAGGAGAGGAACCCAAGTGCACCAAAGCACGCTCCGTCTCACCTGCCATCGAGCTGAACTCTGTTGAAAGAAGGCGAAATGACGCCATCATTCAAATTTTAAAGGCATTATTAAGTTGTCTTTGTTACGTTCCGTCTCAAAACAAAAAACCCAAAAAAAACAAAAACCACGGACAAACATGAGGGTATATTAACCCTGGTATTGTATGCTTCCAGGAGTTTTATAAATAAACTCATAATATACTATATTAACGGTTATTCAGTTATGAATTTTTTTCACACATCTGTAAAATACTTTGTTTGATATTGACTGTTGTAAAGACAGACGTCATAGTAGCATAACAGACCTACAACTGTTCTTTTCACTTCACAGGTAAAAACAGTTATCCCTGACTTTTTGTAAAAGGGAAATTGTACAGAATTAACATGTAGCAATAAAATAAATGCTTGATGTAAAGCTAATAAATAACGCCTGTATGAGGAAAAAAAGATCTGATTTTATGTTTACAGTTAAAAACAACAACAACAACAACAACAACAACCACCCAATCCACTCGGAGGAAAGTTGACCAAAGGTCCCATACTGCAGCCCACAAAACCCAAACCATCTGTCATCAGAGACCCCAGGACATCCTCAAAGATCCCACACGCCTTACAGCAGCACAAGACACCTTAGATGGTCCTATATTCAATTATAGCACAGCAAATCTTTTAATTCATAATAAACAAGCTAACAAGAAGCTGGATGCAGATTTTCCATTTACAAAAGATGGATGTAGCCTTTGGGTCTGAGATGTTCAGTCAGTGTAGAAGTGCGTAAAACTCCTCGGGATCTAAACAGAAGACCAACTGTATACAAGACTATAACATCCATTCATCCACCCACTATCACCCTGTCACAGGGTGAGAGAAGTGGGGCACACACACAAGACGGGTGGTCATTCAATCACACCTTCAATTTAGGATGGCTATGCCTTTGCTTGTTTTTGTACCATGGGAGGATCTCTGCATAACCACGAAGAACCATGTGGACACAAGAAGAACATGTAAACACAGAAGGGCGCAGCTGGCTGCTCGATTCAAACCAACAATCTTCTTGATGCGAGGCGACGGCGCTGACCACTGCACCACTCTGCCCCACGAGTTCTCGCCGTGCCGTCTTATGCACGACAACATGGTGAAAAATAACACTTCACTACCAGCGCCTGAATTTTTACAGAAATAGAAATGACAAAATGCTCGTTGAATTGAAATTAGTTGCATTCACATCTTCTCTTACTGTTGGAGAGATGATCCAGTGTGAGTCCTGCATTTCTTTCTCTCTGTGATTGAAGTCCAAATAATTATTGATAATACAGAAACGTCTAAACTGAGTCTCTGCACATTAAATTCACACTGAAGTGCTTTGACCTAAACATCTGGTTCTCACATCTGGTCCTCACAAACGAGGAACGTGTCCACTTTCTCACCCATCGCTCAGTAGGTATGACATTGAATTTCCAATAATCTTTATTTAGGTCATTGTTTGTAGTGATGCAAATCAAATAAAGGTAATCAATTTGCTCAGTATCAACAACAACTTTCTCAAACTTGTTTACCACAGAAAACATTTTTGCAAAATTATAAGTGGAATTAATTTGGTTTGAAATTAGTGACCCGGAGGAAACTCGTCGCTCAAACTCCAGCTTTATTTGTCAAAATCAAATATTTCTTCAAATATCCGGCGGGGTTCTGCGATCACCTCCTCCACAGAAGCAGAGCCCTTCCCCTGCTTCTCCTCACCTTCCTCCTCAGTCCACATCACTCCACCACCTCCAAACGGCCACTCCAACTCCTTCACCGTTTTCTCCACCTTATCCGTCGGAAGCGCTGCCGTCACCACCGGCTGCGACGTCCACCTCCGCTCAGTCGTGGCTGACTCCGGTGCCGCTGTTGTTTTGGTGGAGATCGTGTTCCTCTTCAGGGAGCCGATGGCTTTCGCTTTAGGTTCTATGGTCCACGGCCGACTGCTGATTATTCGAGTCTCTGGAAAAGATGATTTAATTTAATTCCAGCAGAAAGCAAACAATTTTTTTTAAACAAAGAAAAGTTTAAGTGATGATTCACCATTGGATGCAGCAGAGCTACAGTTGGAGTCACAGCAGCTGCACACTGTGTCTGATCCATACAGCTCAGCCCATCTGCACAAAGCAGCAAAGACAACAGACGCTTTCAATATCATCATATCGCAGCGTTTTTAAGAAGAGCTTCAGGGGAAATCGAACCTTCTGGCCTTTGTGTCGTAGTTGCAGGACTTGGCTGTGGGTGTAGGCACCGAACTGCCCACAGACATGATGCAGTGCATGTACAGCTGCTGCAGCAGATGCAGAAAAAGCAAGTTTACTCTATTAGTTTTTAATCGCTTTATTCAGTCAAACCACACGGACTCCCAGATCTAACCCAATTTAATTTAAAAAGGGGTCAGCCATCCAAAACCACTGAATTTTTACAGTTACACATGCACAGGCTTAGCAAACAATTAATTTGCATGAAGCAAATGATTAACAGCGACAGATGTGGAGGAATTATAACAATGCGCCTGCATAAAGAAGCTCTTTGCTTGTTTTAAATATAAGACTTCTGCTTTACTCAAATTTTTAAATCAAGCGGGTAAAGGCACGTGTCGAGATCTACTTACCTCTCAGTACACATGCAAGCCATCACCGATTTACGGCAAAGAACAACAACATATGAAACATTAGTCTGGTGACACTTGTGTTTCGGCTGACCTGGCCCATCATTCCCTTGAACAGGAACGCATCCACAGAGAATCTCACAGCATCGTTTCTGTACGGGATGAACCTGGAGCGCCCGCCTTTGCTTTCAACCATACATCTTTATCAGAAAGAGAAAAAAGCTGACCATGGCATGATCTTTTTTTTAATAATGCTTCAGCTTTTTTGACGTGTGACATTCATTACCCAAAGTTTCTCACAACAGGGAATCTAAGCGTGAATGTGTGGGACTTCTCTGGAGTGGCATAACACGAGTGGATGTACAGTCTTTCATCGTGGGACATGGGCAGGGCCTCGGCCTGAAAGTACATGGGCTTTCCGAGCACGTACTGATCTGATGGGGACAGCCTTTCCCACTTCGCTAAAAGGAAAATAGGACAGTAAATTAGCAGTAAAGTGACGGGAAAAGCAGCTGCAAAGCTCACTCGCACAATAAAAACAAACCATTTTGATAGCAGCTGTGTGAAAGCAGCTTTGCAAAGTGCTCAAACTGCGAAAATTCACCTGGATATCGACGGAATATCTACTGGACAAAGTATTTTCCAGACAATCTGCAAAATCCTTGAAGTGTCAGGAGTAAAGTTGGTGCCAAAAACAAAATATTAGTAGCAAAGGATGAATCTCTGAACTCAGCTTGCTACATGATTAAAACCTTGTGTTCCCTGGATATCTTAGCTCATAAAGCATCAACATATTTATGAGGGTGACGTCACCATGGCGCCACCAAACTGTTTGTTTGTTTGTTAGCAGCATGAATCAAATAGTTATGAACACATCTGGATGAAATGTGGCACCAACTTAAGAAATTAATGTTTCTATTCAGATTCAATCACTACAGGGAGGATTTTTTATCTTTATGAAATACAACAAAACTGGACATTTAACTTGTGATCTTCATAAACACATCAAATTGAAATAATTAAATGTTTGGTAATCTAAATAAAATACCTCATTATTCCAGATATAAATGTCCTCCTGGATCCAAAGACTCGTGATTAGTGTGGAGGTGTGCGCTACGATACTGTGCTTAAAGAAACAGTGACTCAGCCACACGAGTGATTTTGACATTAATCTGTTTCTAGCACCTGCTCAGAGTTGCAAACTTTGCATTTGTCACATTAACATCAAGGTCTTGCTTCTGAATGATATTGAAAAATGTTTATCAAAAATGAATTTAATTTGATAAACAAAGACCACCGAGAACCTCCGAAATCCACTGGGGTTTAATAACTGCACACATTTCTGTAGCTTTACCGTTTCGTGGCGTCAGACTGAATTTAGCTCCGTTCTTTACTCGTTTGAAGAACTTGCGTATGGGCACCTTTGGTATGTAGCCAATTTTGTAGGTGTATTGGTACCTAAAAGGTTGTTAGCATTAAAAGAAAAATGGAAAAACAGCATTAATAAACAGTTTGTGTGTTATGAATAAGTTTGTCTGTCCTCAATTTAATCTTTTAAGCTCACCTGTTAAAATAACATGACACAGGTAGGTTGAAGGGCACCACTCGCCTGATTGGTCCTTTGAGTCTCGGTGGGTCGTAACGAAGTGTGTTTGAATAGACAACCTGGTTATCAATGATCTGCAACCAGAATTTTTATATTAACATTTAAATAAAACTTCGTCTACAGTTATGAGCAGTGAGCTGAATGCCAACAGTGAATCACAGCAGGTGTACACATAATCTTACTCAACATGTAATCCTAATCTTATGACTGAAGATTTACTCAAAAACAAAATTCAAATATAAATTACTGCAGTACATGAAAATGTTTTGGAAACATACATTTAAACTACTTTTATTGAAATATATCTATTATTTTCTTATTTGTTCAATAGGAATATGAAATCTTACAGTAATGCTGACATCATCGGGTGTTTTGTGTCACCTGACCAAAACTCCAAACACTCAAAAAAGTTTTTCTGACTGTGGTGTCCTACTACAGAGCCCCCTAGTGGACAAACGAGGGTATAAATATATAAATATGTCCACATCTTTCCAGCACAGACGATTTCTCTATGCAATCAGATGAATAGTGCAATACTTTGATTAATTTGTGTGACAGAAATAAGTGCATATACAGACGGGTCATTGAAGCTAGGAACAGGGGGGCAAAGACTTGTCCTCCAGCTCTCAGTAAATATTTGTGTCCTTATGTTTTGTTAATAAATTTGCATTCATTGTGACTTGTTTTGAGCATCTACTCCTGCTACATATTTAGCATTTTGTGTTTTATTTAAAGGCAGATTTATTGATTAATAAGTCGCTTGTTTAAGTTGGATTTTTGGCAGATTCTGTTCAGCATGGTTCTGGGAAAAAAAAAATCTCTTCCAGTATTTTCTTCCCATTTTTGTGATCTTTTTAAAGATGAATACGCTTAAACAGCGGCACAAAATTCCTGCTCTGAACTAAAAAAATAATTTTACCCTGCCTGTGCTGTGCCAAGCAAAAGTCAGATATTGTTGAAATAGTATAATGGATGCTTCTGTATGCAACTCCAAAGATGCACTTATTTAAAGCTCATCTATCATTTTTCTTTTTCACATTTTCTGTGTGTGTGTGTGTGTGTGTGTGTGTGTGTGTGTGTGTGTGTGTGTGTGTGTGTGTATAACAGTAACCCCTGTGAGCCAAGGGTCCAGTTTAACAGTTTCCCCCCGACTCTTGGCTCTGTGTGACGTCAGAAAGTTAGTTCCTCTGGCAGTGAGTACAGAAAGCCAATCGCCTTCTGATCAAGCCTACGTTTGCCAGGGGCAACCAATCAGAAGCAAGCTTTTTTAAAGTGAGGTGAGGCCTCTTGCTCCAGACAGAGGGTGAACTTGGGGCTGTTGGCCCGGTAACCGGTAAAAACGAATATTTTTAAACAAATCAAGCAAAGCTACTCTAGTGAGTCCAAGAAATAAGTAGAACCAGGCCCAGTTTCACCTACTGGAGCAAAGCCCGGCATATAAATGACATGTTCACCCTCTTAGATGTCGTCATTGGTGTAACAGTTCTGAGTCCACTGTAACCCACTAAAGACGCAAAACAAAGCTCTTTTTACTGGTTAATCATCTCGGACTAGAACAGAAAATCAGAATTTTTCCGTTTTTAATTCTCTGGGGCCCTTTCATGCCTGAGACTCACCGTGCGCTTGGTTCCACACATACCGAGACCATACTCAAAATAAAGGTAATCCCTCGTGGATTTGCTGGCTGTGCACGTGCCCAGCTTGAGCTGAGACCGGGCTTCACCCGTTCCCAGAAGGCTCCTCTCCACCTGGACTTGCATCTTTGTCCGCTTACACGTAGTCTTCACGGAAACATCCGAGACGCTGGGCGGAGTGGATTTGGGCGGAATAGGGAGCAGGACGTCCCGGACGCGCTCGGGCAGAGGCTCCACTCCCGTGCCCCTGAGCGGAGAGAAGTACTCCTTATCCACCAGCGGCACTTGAGAGTCCACAAACACCGGGAGGTGGAGGTACGGCGGCGGCAGGACAGTCGGCGTTTCTCTCCGGGGAACTTTTCTCATCACCTGCGCTGTCTGCTCCGAAGGCCGAGGGGCCGCTGTCCCCGCTTCAGTGGACGCAAACACGGGCAGCAAGAGAAGGAAAGGTAGGTAAAGCATGCCCGGAAATCCCAGTGACATACAACAAAGTGTCCGAAGGGGCGGAAGGTTGGCTGTCACGGCTGATGATGCTCTCCTCATGTGGAGGTAAATTAACAACACCTGGCGCAGAAGAAGCAGACGGACAGCAAAGGGCGCCACTCACTGGCTGTTTGAAGGAAAAACAACGTTTTGATGTTTCCCAGGAGGATCACCTGACCTCCCCCAGAATCAGCTGATGTTTCATAGTTAATTAAAACGCGCAATCTCTCATACTGTGAACGATTTCCCAGTTACAGGCTCTGTTCGTACAGAAGGTTGGGTTGACATTTTGTGCTTTTACATTTGCTTTATTTTTCCACCATTTCTTTTGTCTTTCAGAAGTACAGAAGAAGACATATATTCCGTTTTCAGGGCAGAAAACAGCATGATTTTTGTTATTGAGCATCTGGTCATGGGATCAGCATCTCATCGTGAAACATATATTTTCAATGCAAAATGCCACCAATTTAATGTCTATGACACAGAGGAACAGGAACACGTGTTGGTACCTGGATGTTTAGTCTATGCCTACATTTTGGTGCCAGGCTTCTCTTCTAGCTGTAACTCGTCACTGTTTGTGTTCTAAAAGGAGTGAAAAGATTCACCATCTGGTGACAGATGTTCTTATCCTGACTGTTTCAATAACAGGAGTCAATTCAATCTGAATAAAAAAACTGTACACTTCTACAGGTTGCATGCTTTGTAAAACCAACACATTTAACTCAATGGACCTCCAAAACACCTGCTGATACATACAAAGGGCTGTTAAAGAAAGGCAGTCATATCCAGGGCTGGACTGGGACAAAAAATCGGCCCGGGCATTTTGACTAGAGACCGGCCCACCAAAAATGTGACGTCATTCAGGGATAAAACCGCAAAGGATTCTGGGAACTTGTGGCAAGCGGTACTAGCGCATGCAGGCTTTCAATTGAACTCAGTTACACAGCGATAAAAAGAAACACAAAAAATGGCAAGAAGCTGTTGTATTATTAACTGCAATAGCCGGTGTTGTGCCAAAAAGTGATTGTCTGCCAAAAACTGATTTCCGGTATTTGCCAAAAACTGATTGCTCGTATTTAAATTGCTATAAGTAACTTGTTGGGCTATAATATGTGAAACATATGTCAAATGCATCCCTCATGGATGACATAAAGTCATATTGAGCTAAAAACAACATTAGTGTAACAAGGTAGAAGCTGCAATCAGTTTTTGGCAGTGACTTTTATACAACCTTTATTTATGCCGTTAAAAAAAAAGTCTAATTAACATTAAAAAAGTCTTTTGTAAGAAGTAGTTGGACAGCAGAAATGGCTCAAATATTACAATAGTTCTGTAAAAATATTTAAAGTGGGGATAAAGGAGCGGATTGGTTATAATGTAAGTACAATAACACAGAGTTGTAAAGATACTTGAAAAAACAGATAATTTTTTAATTCCATATATAGCCGCTGTTCACCGAAATCTATTTACCAACATACGTAAAGATATTACACATAAAAAATACACGCAAACATTGGAAATCAGTTTTTGGCAGGCAATCACATTTTGGCACAACACCTGTTGCATGACAGCCACGGGAAGCCGACGGGTAAAGAGATCGGTTGTTATCGGATTACGTCGTGGAAATTGTTTAAGCCATGTTTCCGAAGTAACAAAGAGCCGATGGATGGTCTATAAGATTGCTAAACAAGGGGGAGGGTGCATCCGACCTCCTCGGCTGTAATTGGTCCAGCCCAGAGTCGATCATGACCAATTGGCCAACACCTTTCATTATTTATACCCTTCCAAAAAGAAATTAAAAAATCGATCGGCCCATAAAAACAAAAAATCGCCAGCGGCCCACCGGGCAAATGCCCGGTATGCCCGATGGCCAGTCCAGCTATGGTCATATCAGTATTTTAGAATGTTTCCATCCTGCTCGTCAGAAACTTCAGGTCATGAAATAAATGCACAGAACAAAGATTTTAAAATGAAAATATCAGCAGGTGAATTCATGCCTCAGATTAATACACTGTAACTGGTTAATGCAGGTAAATTGTTACGATATAAATATGCATATGAACTAAATGTGGAGAGGCTAAAAAAAGCCTGTTTCACTGTGATTCACTGTGATTGGTTTGTATCCAGAAACACAGACATATCATAAAAATGAGCAAAAATTAATGAAGACAAAATATTATAAGTGGACTCAAACCTTCAAGAACTAAATATACTGAACAACAAAAAGTTTTTTTAATTTTGTGAGATTTTTGGATCCAACAGAAAATTTACCAGGACATTGTTCGTTTTAAACGTTGTACTTTTTCATGTGTGTCTGTGTGAATTTGAACATTACAGGATGGCTGCTGTGTTGCTGGGATTACTCCTTATCCCCTACCCAACCCTGTTGCTGGTCACGTGCTCCATAATGTTGTGCTCTGGACATTTATGTGCTTTCTGTGCAGAGGAGTGTTTTTGTTTCCTGTTCTCACGCAGTCCTCCTATAGCCAGCATGAGCAGAGGTCTCTTTTTTCCTCTTGTACTTTCCCATTGTAGTGTATATTTCAGTGGTTTTCTGTAATGTAACCGTTCTCTGACTTGTATCCCCATGTGATGTCTGTGTCGTGTGTGTAAGGTCGGGAGCGGGTTCATTCCACTGCAGGGCAACCTGCCACTGCATGTGGCGAATAAAATTTGAACTTGAACTTGAACTTGAACAACACTGGTGCGCTTGCCTTATTGTTACCGATTTACTGTTAGAGTAAAAATAAATAAATATATTGTTTAAAAAAAGGTTTAGTACAGCTTTTGTCCATTAGAGGGCGGAAATAGGAACTCTATCTCTGCCAAACAACTTTATATCGTTGACTATTCACCAAACGGAGTACAGAGTTAGAAGTGTGAATAATGTCCCAATCCAGTAGGGGGCAGCAGATGTAGCAGCGCCATTACACAAGTGAGTGTTGCAGCATTCATTGGTGAAGGTGAAGTTGAGTCCCAGCGCGTATTTTTCACCCGTGATTCCGCACAGGGAGGGCAGGACGCAGCTCTTCTCGTACAAAACCACACGGAAGTCCCCTGAAAGAAAGAAGCAAATCACACTGACACACTCCTCCCCGAGCCGGGCGCTGATCTTTCTCGCTTCTTTTTCTCAGTTTTGATTCATTTAAATTTGACTTTCAGCGACTCGAGTTGAACTCACCTTTCTCACCCACGGCTCGGCTGGACAGGCAGAGCTGCCCGGGTGGACACTTCAGGGGGAATCTGATGCAGTCCAGAGGGGAGATGGTGGGGAACACACAGGTGTAACAGAAGAGGGGAACTGAAGTGCAGATGTGAGTTTTGCATGTGAGCCACAGTAAATAAGTCAACTGAATCATAATAATCACAAAATACAAGGATGGTAAAAACGTGTCTTTTAAACTGCTTTTTAAAATGTACTTCAAAATGATTAATCACCAAGATTAATCAGAGGTTAGAATATTTATTTGTTGCAGCCCTAATATGATGAAACACACTGCTTTATCTTTACCACTAACACGAATGTTAACCACTTCTTCTTTCAGTTGCTTCCTTTAGAGCTCACCATCTGCAGGTCCTCCTCCACTACATCACGCATCTTCTCTGAGGTCTTCCTCTTTTCCTCCCGCCTGGTATTAAACATCCTTTCTAAAACATATCCACCATCCCTTCTCTGCGCATGTCCAAACAAACTCAGGCTCGCCTCTTCTGATATATTAGCTTCTAATCCTGTCCGGTCACGCTCAGTGAAATCCTGCCTCGTGTCGTTTTATCAGTGCCACAGTCTCCAAACCATACGTCACAGCAGGTCTCACTACCTTCCCTTTTACTCTCACATGTATCCTTCTGTCTCACCTCCACCCACTCCACCCTGCGTGCACTCTTGTGCACTGTCTGTTAGCCTCAGCTATTGAAACTCTTCTATCTTAACTACCTCTGATTGCTACTGCGCTTGGATATTTCTTATGGAACAGCATCCTGTGACACAAAGAGGTTTTTTATATATACAAGTAATATAAAGATCAAACATATTCATTATTAAACAAAAATATTTCTGTATTTTAAAATAATTTTATTTAGGCAGTTTTTTAAGGTGTAACGGTTCCAGTTTCCCAGTCACATCTTTCTTCATCTCACATTACAGCTACTTAAATAGTTCTTTTCCAAAAACTTCATACATCAAACATTGAGGGGAAAATAATAGATCTTAATTATGCAAGAAAATAAGGTTTTTATATTAATGTTAACCTTGGAGTTTTCTGTCTGCTATAGCTGCACGAGCAGAAGCATGCACACACCGTCTTTGCTGACTTACCCACAGCTGGAAGTAAACACAGGAGAAGCAGAGAGCCAAGCAGCTTCGACATCACTGATGTTTCTGTCTCACCGGGAGAAAATCCTCCTGCCGGTCGACGCTTCAGCTCTTAAAGGCGTTTCTTTCAGAATATTTTCTAGAATGAATCTGCTGTTTTCATCTTGAATTCAAGAAATCAAGTTGTTTTTTGTTTGTTCTTTTAATTTAAAGCTAAAGTTTTACAAACTAGCTTCACGCAGACGGAGCAGCCACAGAGATCTGAAGGTAAATCTCTTACTGGTTTCTCTTAATATTCCCTTAATCAACTCTGGGAGAATCTCCCACCCCACTCCTTATGATTAAATTAGACTGTTAGACTTCTGTTCCAAGCCATGGCTGCTTAGAAAAGGTCCATTCAGACTTAAGATAATCAACGGGGCTTTATGAAGAAAATCCACATCTGTGTAGCTTAAAATGTGGAAAAGGTGGAAAGTATTAAGCTTTCCTGAGGTTTTTTCTCTAAAGAATGATGTGACACGTGTCTGTACTGAGGTGAAGCAGGGCAGGTTTATTAAATCACATCTCATCTCCTAATGAAAGACGTTGAGTTTGGTGGGAGGGATGTCAAGTGACCTGCAGTCCCATGACTAGAAAAGTGATTAGAAGCGATGAACAGTCCCACAGTTTCAAACTGAACACAGGGTGGTTTCATGTTTTTTCACAGTAAGATTTGTTCATAGTGTTAGATTGTGTGAATCATGTATTTTCGGATGTGCTCTCCTCCTCTACTGGATCACCCCAGGGTACTGCCTCTCTCCCCTTCTGTTCACAAATGAGTGTTTCAGCAGTTTCACGAACAGACACGTCCTGAAGTTTGCTGACGACACAGTGATCGTCAGTCTTCTAGTGGGGGACGAGTCAGGCCATGGACAGGTTGTAGATGATTTTGTGAATTGGTGTGATGAGTCCTTCCTTTCACTTAATGTGTAAAAACTAAAGACATGATTATAGATTTTAGGAAGTCCTCTTATAGCTCATCACCCACTATCATTAAAACTGCCGATATTGGAATCGTTGAGAGTTATAAATATCTAGGTGTGGTACTCGACCATAAACTGTGTTTTGAATCTCATGCTGATGCCACTACTAAAAAAGTTCAGCAAAGACTGTTCTTTTTAAGGAGAATGAGATCTTTTAATGTCTCATCTGAGATGTTGTCCTTGTTTTATAGAAGTTTTATCGAATCTGTGACGTCTTTTTGTATCGCTGCCTGGTTTGGTAACCTGACGGTGAAGAATAAGAATCGGTCGGGACTTCTGGTAAAAACTGCTAGCAAACTTTCAGGGCGCTGGCAAGATGGACTTTTGGCCATTTACAATAGAAATGTGCTTAGAAAGGCTCATTCTATTATTAGCTGTGTGAACCATCCACTTCACAGTGAGTTTGAGTTGTTGCCTTCCGGCCGCCGTTTTAGAGTTCCTGTGAGGAAGACTAAAAGACTCCAGGTCTCTTTTATCCCTACTGCGTCTTGTCTCCTTAATGGCAAATAATTGTCCTTGAACTTTCTATCATTATTATTGTTATTATTATTTTATTGTTCTGTTAATTTTTATCCTGCTGCTAAACTAATTTCCCCTTGTGGGACAATAAAGAAATTGAATTAAATTGAGATAATCTGCAGTATGTGATTATTGTGTGGTTAGATAAGATAATTAAATTATTCCATCTCTGGATACTTTTTCCTATTTCTGTTTTTCAGGCATACAACAAGTCATTCTTTCCATTGTTGTGATGTGTTCTTTCAATAACAGATAGCCTAATTAGATCAGAATGAAAGTGTCTGTGTGTCTGTGGAGTGATACGCTGTCTTGACAGAAACCCACAGAATTATACTGGTTTCAAACCCGGAGCTGAATTCTGTGGAGCTGCTGAAGATTTCATCCTAACAGCACAGGCGTTAAACTTCAACTCTTCTAGGAAAACTCTCCAGTGAGAGAAGGCAGCTCAAACAAAGCTCTCTTTTTTATTTCATCTCTCCTACTGTACATCACAATTTCATTGCACATGTACAATGACAATAAAGGCTGTTCTATTCTATCGGGCCAGACTGCACAATAACAGCCTGCAGTATTTAGCATGCGATTCCTAAATGCTGCATTTCTTTGAGTGTCCACTTGATGATGGCTCCAGATGCCTGTTGGCTGCAAACAACAAACAGACAGAGGTCTTTGATTTTGTATTTTAAGTTCAAAGATGGTGTTTTGCTTCTCCCACCCCAACCAATCACAGCAGATGGCCCCGCCCCTCCCTGAGCCTGGTTCTGCCGGAGGTTTCTTCCTGTTAAAAGGGAGTTTTTCCTTCTCACTGTCACCCAAGTGCTTGCTCATAGGGGGTCATATGATTGTTGGGCTTTTCTCTGTATCTACTGTACAATATAAAGCACCTTGAGGCGACTTTTGTTGTGATTTGGCGCTGTATAAATAAAATTGAATTGAATTGAATTGAACAGTGCTCGTTTTTGGGAGCCAGAAGTTGTCGTATTTAACAGGATGATGCAGTATGAGGCTATCAGCTCAGAGTTTGGTTAGAATATCCATCCACAGATCAGACGGCTCAGACACACTAGAATTTAAATCTGGGGAACAGGATCTTTGGATGGGCTGTACCAACAGAAGAGTCTGAGATTAACATGAAAAATTATAATAATACTTCTCATCATCTGCATGATGGTGATATGCAAATGGTGATCAAGTCAAAAATCTAAACTGTATGCCTGTGATTGTTGGACCCTCAGGCAGCCCTGCATTAAAAACCAACATGATTGAGTCATGGAAACAACTGCATGGACTCAGCAACATCTCCACAAATCACAGTCTTTGAACACAGCTCTCTGTGCCATCCCCTAAAGCAGGGTAACGCACATCCATGCAAAGAACTTCTCTGTGGAAAAAGCTCGTTAAAAGGCAAAGTGGAAAATTGTTCTGTGGACAAACTGAAATCTGAAATTCTCACTGGAGAACATGGATGCTGTGTCCTCTGGACTGAGGACGAGAGGGACAATCTGACTTATTATCAGAACTCAGTGCTGGAGTGGCCTGCTTGCAGACTTTTCATCAACAGAAAACCTTTGAAGCGTCATGAAACAAGAAATATAACTGGACCAAAGGTCCAGCAGCTGCTCTCCCCAGACCCTGGACATTTAGGGGCTGGATATAAAAGAAGAGGGGCCACAGGACACTGCCACACAATCATGGGCCTGTCGTGTTGCCACATCAAATTCAAAATGAGCTAATATTCCCAAAATTGTATATTTTCTAAGTTGAAACATGTAATGTTTTGGTTTGTGAATAAAATGTGTTTTTTCTGAAATTTGCAGATCTCTTGTGTATTAAATATCTATGATGATGCAATACAGTTCAACTCAAACTAAACAGCTTAGAAAAAACATAAATAAGCCAAAGAAACAAGACTGTGCATAAACATTTTACCTTAAAGTGCATTTTCAAGCTGTTCTAATGTTCTTTAACCTGTAAATCGTTCTCATCATTAACTAAATTAGCATCACAGCGCCCCTTGCTGGAGGAAAGCGGGCATGGCTCGCTTGTCGACCTGCTGACGCCTCATGCGGACCACAGCTGCGTCCACCTGAGCTGCAGCTCTCTTGCCCTGCAGGTCATCCAGCAGCTGCAGACATGTGCGCTGCAGCTTCCCCAGCTCACCCTCAGAGGACTTCAGACATCGTCTGAGCGCCGCACCGCTCTGAGAGACACACAGGAAACACATTTCAAAATGATTTTGTTTGTCCGAGGCAAAATGAGCGGGTTAGAGTGATAAACCACTTTGCTTTTTTAATACAAGTGAACACCAGCCACTGTACTCCATAATGATAATGATACGAATCCTGGTAAATGTTCAGTTTGTGTTTATTTTTAGTCGTATCTGACATGCAAAGCATTATTAAGCATCATTTTAAAGACTGAGCTGAAGAGTGAGACTGTGCTTCACGCCTATCGTTCTGCTTTGAGGTCACATTTTATTTTTGCAAACCATAAAATGCACGAGGCAGAATTTAGAAACAAGTCTCAGCTTCGGTTTCTGCAGACAAACATGATGCAGATTAGTTTCTGCAGAGTTCAAGTGCAAACTAACATCACCCCAGAGCATTCAGCTCGCTCTGTATTTGGATTTCTTTTTCTTTGTACAAATGTGTATTAAATATTTATCCATCAGTAATCAGCAAAGTTATTAAATGTTACCAGAATATAAAGAAGAAAGCATGATTGGAAATATTAAAGCTGCAGATTAATTATGTCCAATTTATCACTGGTTCAATATGCATGTGAAAGACACCGTCCATGTTGACACACCTGCAGCAGAGTCTGTTAGCTTAGTCGTTTCAGCACAAAAGGTCCAGCTGACTTAGAGTACACTCCCAGCTTAGCATCACAGTGCAAACACACACATGTAGCCTCAGCAGTGAGAGACTCAGATATCTGACATCAGGACGAGGTAAAGGCCAAAACACACTTCATGAAGTATGATGATGAATGTGGCAGCCGGATGTGTGTCGGACGCACCTGAATGAGCTGAGCAGCTTCAGGTAACTGTGTCCCCGGGTGTCTCTGATAAACCTTCACCAGAGGCCTGTTGAGCTTCTCTCTGGACAGAAGATCACCGCTGTACTCTGGACCCTGTGAGCAGGACAGCGTGAGCCAAACGTTTTCATGAAATCTCAAATAAACATGCTCCACGCGTTCTCTGACCTGCGCTCTGCCGTGGCTGTGACGAATGCAGTTGATCTCCCTCTGCTTACGAAACATGGCCTGCCGGGTGGCTGCAGACGTCAGCGCCAGATTTTGCTACAGAAGACAGAATGATGGTTAAGTATGTGTTATTACTTTAATACAAAAATGCACTTCTGCATTAATTCAGGATGTTTTTACCTGCAGGGTGACTGTCTCTGCAATTTTTTTCACCAGGCCATCATTGACAGCACAATGAGCAGCTTTCTGCCTGCTGATGGCGCTGTTTAGCGTCCGTCTGATGGTTTCTCTCAGTAGCTGCGACTGGTTGACCCTCAGAGAGGACGACTCTAAAGCCTTTTTACACTCTGCAAGAGAAGCAGCAGATATCCTATCTGTCAATGTTAATCCTGAGGACACAGGAGATCTGATGATGATGATCTGCTCTTTCTCTGAGTGTGAGCAGGGACACTGGCTGTGTAGATTAGTGACCACACACAAAGCAACTAATTCGTTTAATTAAAGTTCTGGAGTTTATACTTCTCTTTTTTTAGGATCTTGTTTTGAAAATATATAATTTATGTGTGGTGTAAGAACTGTGCTGTTGTTTTTCTCACTTGTTTCATTGATATTTGGGCAAAATCTGCTCTTATTTCTTATATAATTTCTTAACGAGAGCCTCTCCTTGTCCTGAGGGTACCTGGAGTAAAGGGGCTGATGGGGTCTGTTTTGATAAAGGTCTGAGGTGCAGAGTCATGTCCTCCAGCAGAGCCACTGAGAGGGAGCAGTGTCAGTACTCGAGCCCTCTCGCTGGCACAGTCCAGCAGCTGTCTGCTGCTCTCACCCAGGGCCTTAAAGAAGAAGGCAGGAAATAATGCATTAGGACAGCAGCTGGCAGACAAATATATAGGTACGGGTTACTTTGCAGACAGAAAAATGTGGTAAAAAATAACAATAAAAAGTTTCATGAAATAAAATATGTGAGATTTGCAAGTGGGGTTTTTTTTTTTTTTGACTGAAAATGCAAACCACAAACCAATCGGTTATTTCACAGTGGCTACATGTATCTTTCTGTCTATGTACATTATTCTTGACTCAGGCTAACAGCACCAGTTAAACTCTCTGTTCAGTGCGCTTAGCCAATGCTTGACAACAAACAGCTCATCCAGTTCAGGGGCATTCAGGCCTTTAGCTTATCCCAGCATCCCAGCTCATAAGGCAAATGGTGGAATAGACCCTGAACATGTCCCCGTCTATCACAGGCAGAACGCGTTACTGTAATCTGATTACTTTTTTCAAGTAACGAGTAAAGTAAGGGATTACTATTGCAAAAACGGTAATTAGATTACCGTTACTTTCCCGTAGGAACGCTGCGTTACTGCGTTACTAAAACCGTGATTTTTTTGCGAGAATGTCTCATGACAGTGACGTAAGCGAGTGCGACGTTCGTGACAACAGCTGTGTGCAGATCAACAATGGATCATATATCGAGTGCAGAGAGAGTATGAGCGTGCAGCGTTTAAAGCGTGGAAGTACTGACCTTACTTTGAGTTTGATTCCATAAAAAGTGACAAAAACATTAGTGTCCGTTGTGCGTGGGAAGAAAACTTCTTTTTACAGCGAAAAAAACCCTAAACTTCCAAACAAGCACCGAGTAGCTACGACGTAATGGGAACTCACAGAGAAACTCGCGGATTCTTCCACTGACCGCTGCACACCTGCACCAGGGTAACCCTCCGCCTACCCCACTCCTGCTTTACAGGTGAAAATAGAGCAACAGGACCGCTAGTCTTTGACTTTATTTATTTTCTGCTGTGTTTTACTTGCATCTATTTGAAAGACTGAGTGTAAACACAAAAAATATTTTATTTTATGTGCTGGAATGTGCAGAAAATAGTTTTAAATGTTAAACAAATTTCTTCCAGTCAGAGAATGTTGCAGATAATTAAATTTTTGCTTGATGCATAAAGTTAAAAGATTAAAACTAATAAAACAAGTTTTAAAAAGAGACTTTTCCATTTGATTACATTTTGTATGATGGATTATGCAGAAAAAGTAGAATTGGGCTGAAAGATCTATCACTTTATCACCTATTCAGGTTGTAAATCGTGTTTCTAAAGAGTAACTAAGTAACTAAGTAATTAATTACTTTTGAAAATAAGTAATCAGTAAAGTAACGGGATTACTTTTTGGGGAAGTAATCAGTAATTAGTTACTGATTACTTTTTTCAAGTAACTTGACCAACACTGATCACAGGGCCAACACAGAAAGACCTTCATTAAAGCTCACATTCACACATGCAGCCTATTCAGAGTCAACAAGCAGCTCTGCTGTGGGGAAAAGCTGCAGCAGCCTAAAGAAACCATGCAGGCACAGGGAGAGCATGCAATCTTTCAATTATCCATTCAGCTGGTCGAGGCATCAACAGCCTGGATACCAGCAGAGTTTCAGTAACCCAGTAAACATAAACATGTTACGTTTAGCAACCTCAAAGATATATGCTACATGGCTGTTACTTCCTGTTACTCATCCCCTGAAATGCCTGAGCTTTAACTTAAAGGAACAGTTCACCAGAATTTACATACGTTTCCTCTGGCCTGTAGTTCTAACCAACAAGTTTGGACAACTCACTCTAAAACAGACACATCACCGTACTATCTCGCCTTTTAGTCTTCAAAGAACCAAAACAAAGGAACTACTTTTTTTCTACTATCTACATCCACCAAACGTCTAGTCACAAAACTGCTCACAAGTCTTTTGGATTTTAAATGTGTTAAATTTAAGAGAATTCACTCGTCTCACATCAGAACAGTTCAGGTGGATAAACTGTCCCTGTAAATCCAGCAACAACAAAATCTAAAGAAGAAGGGTGGAGGTTAGTGATACCTGAGCATTGTTGTTTTTCTAACCTCTCTCGTGCCTGTGAGGGTAGAGTGGAGGGAAAACAAGTCAAGCGATGAAGACAGAGGACTGTAAATCACCTGAAGCTGGCTCAGTGTGGTTTTCAGTGTTCCCTCCAGATCCTGTTTCAGCTCAGCCAGCTCTCTCCTCTCCCACAGCAGCAAGTAATCAGCACCATCTCTCTCCTGCAAAGGGGCAGACCTGTCAGGGCCTCAGTCTACAGCTCTGAACTTGGTGCTGGATTAACTCTCAGTGATACTGGAGGTAATAAAGATTTAATGCTGTATGTGCGTGAGGCAAGCAGGCAAGTTTTTGCACTTGAAATCCTGAAAATGATCCTGAGGTGCTGGGCAGAAAATACTTCACCACAGTTGAGCATCTTTAACACCAAAGTAGACAGAAGAATTTCAGCATTTGAAGTGTTGTGTAAGCTTGCCGTCTCAGTGGTGGATGGCCTCCTGGTTCTCCCCTCTGAGCTCTTCTGGTTGATGGTCAGATTGGTCCTAAGACTGCGCAGCATCCTCTCCAGGTGTCCTCGATCCCTCCCCAGCTTGACACCTTCCTCGGTCACTCTGCCGGCCTGCCTGCGCAGCTGGACCTCCACCTCCCGAACTCTGCGCATGTAGTCAGCAACTACAGCAACACTGGCTCCGGCACACTGCTCACGCAGGCTGGATGGTGGGAACGGGGCCACAGGTGTCCTCTGAGAGCCACCAGGGAACTTTAAAAAAAGTTCAAGCTTAACGTCTGAATCCAACACTCAAAAACATGAGTCGACTTTAAAAACGCAGACGATTGAAATCTAAATAAAAACAAGTGAAGGCTTTTAATATAGAAAGAGTTAGAAAATAAAGGTGTTTTAAGTCTTAAAATGACTCAGAGATGAGAGTCTTAAATGAATTTAGCTCCGCCTCTACCAACAAGTGTAAAATATTGCTGATTTATAAAGCTGTACTTTCCTCTGTGGTGCTCTGCAGCTTTCTGTAAAGAATGTTTCAGTCTGTTTATCTCCTAAAACATCTCATCCTGGCTCCCTACGAGCTGAGATTCCAACCTTTTCGGGCTCATACCCCATAAATTTAACGTCTGCCACTGGACTGGAGCACTGTTGAGCTCACAATGCCCAACACCACAGGATGAAGGCATGGAGAGGGTGAGCAGTGGAAGGTAGTAGTAGCAGCAGTTTAGTAGATTTACTTAAATACTTTGCTGATTCAGTTTTAACAGACTTTGTTTAAGTATTTCTCTGTGATTCTGTTTTAGATGCTTTAATCCAGGAAGCAAATACTCCACATCCGTGTGCACCACACCATCGTTTTTGCTTTGCAGATTTTAAATCTATGAATATGTATAATGCTGTATTAATGTAGATAAAGCTATTCAGGAGTATATAAGTAATTAAAATCACCTCCAGTGTGTTAATGCATCATGAGTGATTTTAATTTAGGTACTTTTAGTATATTTTGATGCTAAAACAGTTGCTCGTGCTGGGTTATGACATAATTAAAGAGTTTGTTATCTCATTGGATGTTGTATGCGTGTGTATATGTATACATGTATTTATGTCCACGTGCATACCTCTGTGTGTGTATAAGAATGTATATGTATGTGTACATATATACTTGTATAGACAAGTGTATATAAGAGTCTGCTTATGTGTATATATATGGATTTTTTCTCATCTTCTTTACCTCATTTATCTTAATTCCTTGTTTTTATTCCACGTCCCTCTGTTCAGCACTCTGTCTTTTAAATTTGCTCTACAAATAAAGCTGCCTTGACTTAATTACAGAGCAAAACAGTTTCATTATTATTCAATATGAAATGAAGTTTAAACTCGTGCAGTTTTCATATGGATTCCTGTAACTGTGAACGCTAGTTTAGAATACTTTACATATATTTATTTTTAAAATCTATAACTTCAGGCTTTCACACCACCCTGGCGCACCGTGGATTGTTTGTCTCACCATGGCTCCTGCACTTTGGGGTCTTGATATCTTCTGGTTGCAGACGCAGTCACGACTCCTCGGTCTGCACGCCTCCGCTCTTATCTTATCTCTGGCTGTGACTTCCGCTGTGCCGTCTGAGCGCTTTAGAGTTACTCCTGCAGCGGCGCTGCTGCTGCCGCTCCGGGGCTGGCTGCACGCAGCGGGCTGCCCGGCTCGAGTCTGCCGGACCAGGCGCTCAGCAAGCCGAATGGAGCGGACCGTACCATCGCGCCAGGACTGCGGTCCGATGGTAACAGAGCCGAGGGGAACCGACTGAACCTGCATCACTATGCTATGAACTGGCCTCATCTGTGACTGCTACCAAGTATCCAGGGTGAAAACTTTGTGTCATCTCCATAGCAACAGCAGCTAAAGTAACTAGAAACTCCAAGCTGTTTGGTGATTGGAGAGAAAATGGAACAGAGGACACGCAGCACACAGTGGGATCTCCCCCTTCAACTTTCACAGAAACTCTTAAATGACTGTGAAACACAGCTGTGGCGCGTCAGTGCTCCTCTCTACTTCGTATCTGGTTCTTTAAAGGAAGGCGAGGACTGATAGAAGACAGTTTACTTAAAAACAAGACAAAACTATAAGAGATGTGAGAATTCTGCAGCAGGTGGGAAGTCTACAGCTTTAAGGGTCATGCTTTAAAGCTTCAGGAGGAGGAAGTCAGGAGCTCTGTGAATGTGCGTGTTTTAAATATAAAATCTGACTGAAATTAAAATTTCACTTAGACAGTGCTTTAAACCTGCGTTCTCTATAATGACCAGCAGGGGGTCGAGTCCCTGAAGCCCCCCCCCCCCATCACTCCTGTTGCATTACTGTAAATCAAAGTGTGCACTTTCCCACAATGAGAGACTCGTGCTCACGACAGTCTGACAGCATCTAAACATTAAAGCCGTTCCTCTGGGTTGAGCTGTAATGTTAGACGCAAACTTCTCAGGGTTGGTGGAACTGCTCACGTTAGGTTTGGGAATTTTTCTTAAGTAACTGCCTCGTGAACTTTAAGAGAGACATTGCTGCTGAGTTTTTCAAACATGTGGTTTGCTGCTTTGATTACCATGGAGTGTGAACTGTTTACTTACATTATATTAAAGAGAAGGATTACTACTGCAGAGCAGTCCAAAGGTAAACAGATTGAACTTTAATTCTGGAGTGAAATGTCCCTTTAAGAAAGAACAAGTTGAAATGCAGTTTAAAATAACAAGAACTGCAGACTGAACTTATTTGGATCAGAGTTTTTAATCCTCTTGAGCTAAAAGGCAAAAAATGGGAAAAAAATGTCTCAGTTCCCAACCAACAACACGAGACATGTAAACATTAAAGATGGTTGAAAATAATTCCAGAAAAATAGAAAGCGAGACAAAGAAAAATGGAAAATTAAAACAGTTAAAAACATTTCTTTGGTTGCACGTTTCCACTTAAAGCGTGACATCAGCACTGTAAACAGCAACTAGGCAGTTCTGTACTAAGGGGGGGAAAAGATGAATACAAGACGCCACCATAAAGAGTTTTAAAGATTATAATTAGCCCCCCGAAAAAAACAAACACCTTTTAAAGCGATATTGTGCCTGCTCCTGTCCTAAAGGACAATCACACCATTCAGAAATGTTCCCGCTGCATGAAATGATCTCACTGCCTGAACCCGTTACATTCAAAATCACATTTATACAGTAATCTGCTCGTATCTGAATCAAGTATTAAACATCCAGCCACAAGAGGACGCACCAAACATTTCCCCTTCCAGAAAACAATCACACCGTCTCACTCGCTCCACAGAGAAAAGTAGCTTCTTTCCTTCAAGTCTCATTAATCTGCGAGGATAAATATAAATAGACTTAATGTACACAGAGATAAATATGCTCAGGAGGCAGAAAGGAGGTGCGGAAAGTGCAAAGTGCTCCTCCGTCTTTGTGCAGTGAGTTTGCATGGCGTCGGTGCAGCGTGTCCTCCTCCTCCTCCATCACAGTGTGTGTTTGACGGCCGTCAAAGGCTCACGTTTGTTCTGCAGGTTCTGCTGCAGCTCTCTGAACAGATGGTCCCGCTCCTCAGCATCCAAAAGGATTTGCTTTAAAAAGAAAAGCACTCATAAGTACAGTGAGTTCATTGTTAGCTCTCTACTCCTCCTACTGCGAACAACAACACTGAAGACAACTTAACCAAGAAGTAATATTTGAATTCATGTGGTAAGCAAAAACAAAAACCACCTGTCTGAGCTTAACGATTCTTCTCGCAGTTTGGAAACACAAACAGAAAGGTTCATAAGTTCGAGAAGTTCCTAAATTAGTGCAGTGTTTCCAAACTTTCTGTAATATTTTGGTCAAAACGAAGCTTAAAGAACGCAACAAAGAACAGATTCTTTGCTGCAGTCGTGTGAGGAGTCTATCAGCAGCAGATGTAAGCAGCAGTGCTTTCACTACAAATCTTAGGCCCTGTATCAGGTGCTCTGTCTTCACATATGACAGCAAGGATATACACAAACACTGGCACTCACACTCAACAATAAATATTAAAGAAACATCAAGTATCAGTATTATTATCAAAGAGAGCAGATGGGGCACTCAAAGAATCCTGAACAGAAATCTATGGGTGGATTCAACAAACATGGCCTCCAATCAAGCTGCCAGGTGCATAAAGTGGTTCAGCGTTCTCATTGGCTGAGCAAACACGCTGACAGTGTTGGTACTGAGCTGTTAATGAAGCTCAAATGTTCTGAGACACTGGCATGTGCAGCACAAGTGCATCTTCCTGGGGATGAAAAGCTTTTTGATATTTATTTTGACACAGATGCAAAATATTTTAAAGCTTTTATTAGTATTTGAGGCGTTCAGAGAAGCTGCCTAAAATGATGCAGAATGGCACGAATTGCTTCTTTACCTCGATGAGTTTGTCCCTCTTCTCCAGGCTGTCCCTGAGTCTCCTCTCGCCCCGCTCTCTGTCCTCCCTGTCGTTCTGCAGCGCTCGGTCCGCCTCCTTCTTCTCCCTCAGCTCCTGCCGAGCGTCTCTGAGCCGAGCCGTCAGAGAGGACACCGTCCGACTGTGACTCTCCTGCTGACTCTGGTGAAAAAGCAGAATGAACGGCTCAGATTTGTTGTGGCTGTGATGTGAAGCTTTAGGGTCACAAACCGGAGGCAGCTTATGGCCATGATTTCATTTTAGTGTGGTTTTCCAGCCAGCACTGATTAGAAGCAATTTCTAAAAAACGAAGCACCACATTGTTTTGGAAGAGCAGCATTTTTACTGGTTAGATTATTCAGTTATTCCATTTTTTAAATTTCCTGTCATTTCTGTAAATCACTTGCTCTAACCTGTAGGAAACATTCAAACCGCTCGATCAGAGAAGCTGGAACTTAATTATTTTTCACATTATTTTTGGTACATTAAAAAGTTTACAATTTAATATTTTCCCTGCATTTTCAAAAGTTTCTGTCTTATAATCTATTATAAACTATGAATGTGTGTTTTAATGCAGAATTATTAGGTAAAAGTGGAAATTCATCACAAACTCAGCTGCTTTTTGCTTTTTCAGTTTTCTAATTAACTTGACATAATTAACTCTTCTGGCCGGGCTACTCTCCCACCTGCACCATGTCCTGGTATTCCTGCAGGGTCGTCGTAAGCTTGGTGACCTCCTGGCACAAGGTGGCGCTGCTTTCCTCTTGATCCTTCAACATAGCTGCCAGTTCAGCCCCGCCCCCTCCTGACTGCGGGCCACTCACAGAATCTGAGAGAGCCTGGAAGAAAATGACACGTTTCTACTTACTGAAGTCAGTATTTACTAACAAACCTCAGCTTAGCCGTACAGAGGGAGGAGTGCAGAGTTCATCCAGTCACACAGAGGAAAAAAGTCGTGTCATATCCTAATAATATGAGAGACATGGCACTAAAAAGATCCCGACTTTAAATCTGGGGGAGAATGCAGAAACAAAAAAATGCCGATGGAAGTAAAACTTGCAGGTGAACCTTTCTAACTAGTTTTAATCACATCTGACTGATGCTCCTTATAGAAGCAGCTTATTATATGTTGTTATTAGTCAAAGTTAACTCCGATAACTGCCCACCAGTGCATGGAGGCATTGCCCAGTGTTTCCCGGGGACTAAATAAGCACACAGACAGGCTCATAATTATACTGTTAGCACACTAATGACTGGTGGGTGTGTTTGTGTTCATGTGCATGCTAAATACAGGCGAAGCTTTTTCATTATAGTGATTAAATTCAATTCATAATCTAACTCTAACCCAGAGAAACCAATCTAGCTCACTTTCTAGATTTGCTGACGCTACTGCAGGTTCATTCTATCTGTGCACAATGACTTCCTGTCTAGTGCCAGGCTCTTCCTGTCTCTCTGCATACAGCTCCAACAAACCTCCAATAAAGAGAGATGTGAGATTTGCTCTCAAAGCACTGAAGCATCAGCAGACTACAGCGAGCCTCAACAGTTAAGGAGGGCGTGGCTTCTGTGAGTGCTGTGCGAAAACATTTCTATATCTCGTGTTTTACGGCCACAGGACAGTAAAAGGAGAAGCTTCAGAGAGGTTTGTTTGGCTGCAGGTGTATACCTCCATCCCTTTCTCCAGTTGCTCTTTGAAGGTGCGGATGAGAGCCTCCTTCTCCTGCAGGACAGCAGTGAGGGCTCCGTCTCTCTGCCTCCACAATTCCCTCTCTTTCTCCACCTCCTTCAGCAGTTGCTCCTTCTCTCCCAGAGCCACCCGCAGGTCCTGAGTCAAAAACAGAGAGAGCTTCAAGTACATGCAGCACGACGCAATGTATGAATGAGCATGCCTGCAAAATAAACAGCATGAGAGGAGCTGACAGGATTATTTTATGTTCCCCGAGTTGTCCTGCATCTCTAACCTCGTATCAAAAAGAGATAGAGGCACAGCCAAACAGGAGACCACCCGTGTGGCAGTGTGTGGTCTTACACTGATGATGTCCTGGTTGCACTGCAGCACAGTGTTGAGGGTGTCCAAGTCTCTCTCTCGGTCTCGTCCAGCCTTCCTCAGAGCCTCGATCTCCTTCTCCGTGCTCGTCTCTTTTTCAGTTATTTCAGACCTCAGAGCCTCCAGCGCAGCCTGAAGATCAGAAAATGAAACAATCAGCTCATGGACAGAAAACAAACATAATTTTGAACTCAATAAAAAGTGTCCATCACAGTACTTCCACCCTTTCAGGGACACGAGAGCTCGGTTTGCTGACTATCAGCAAAAATGTGTCTGCTTGTGCTGACAACCGCCGTGCTTCAGCGAGCGGGTAACGTGTCATCATAAGCAGAGCAAGCTTTGCTATAATGTCAACAATCAGCATGAGAATAACAGACAGCGCAGCTCTAACCTTGTTGTCAGAGATAATCTCTCTCAAGTTCTCAGTCAGCTTGTTGGCCAGCTCAGTCCCCGCTCCCTCCTCCACACACAGCCTGCTGATCAGACCCGTGCACTCCTGGAAGACAGGAAATATCTGTCTGTGAACACATTCGTGACATTTTACCTGCATTTTCTGGATGTTAAATGATTGAAATCCTTTCTAAACGAGGATTACAGCGAGCTTTTAAAAGAGAGTTACACTACCCAGAGGCAATGACTTGATATGGATGCAAGTGAGACGCAGGTACACGGACATGCTCAAATCTGTTTAAAACCACAACTCTCAGTGTTCAAGTGTAAAGAAGGCAGAGGTGTGGATCAACAGAAAATGAAGTATAATGCTGAAAATGTCAGTATTATGTTGGTTCTGCTGCTTTTACAGGACATGGTTCTCCTTTTGTAGCATATATTTACTTACTCAGTGGTTTCTGCATTAAACAGCTTAGGTAAGCAGACTTTCTTTGAGTGTTAGATGCAAAAATATAAAGTATGTGCATATTTTAAATGGAAGAGTTTCAGATTCAGATAAAGTTGGCAAAGAGAAAGTAAGCTGGAGCCAGTAGCTTGTTAGACTGGAGTAGAGGGAAAGAGCCGGTGTAAAGCTAGTGACGTGCAGCCTCTGTGCACAAGCACATGTAAAACCAATTATATCATCATATTGTATTTTATGTGGACGATGATAATCTTTTAATCGTTTTAGTAACTGAAAAGCTCCATCCTATTACATTATCCTTAACCATAAATGTCAATATTTTCTTTAATCGTCTCCGTGATCCTCCAGTAACCTTCAGGTAAGGAAATCTTCCTGCTAGGTGAGCCCTGTTTTGTTTTGTGTTTTTGTGAGTCCACAAATTTTCCTGCTGTTAATCATCAACATGACAAGTAGCTACAAACACCGGCAGTCGCGACGAAAGCTTTCTCCGATCACTCGTGAGTCGTGAACACACAGATTTGGCACTGCCCCTTTAAACGTACAGCAGCTTCACAGAAAAACAACATTCCAGAGAGCTTTCGAGTCGGAGCCTCAGCAGCGGCAGCTCGAGCCGCCGCAACGCTTTCCACCTCACCCACCTGGATCAGACGCTCGCGGCTGTGCAGGGAGAGGCCGAGGCTCTGCAGCAGGGAGCTGCCAGCCGCCTTCTCCTGGACCAGCTGGAGGAAAGAGAACAAACAGCTTCATTCAAACGCCACAGAGGAGCCATGGAACAGCTCAGACTTCAGTACCTCAGAGAGTTTAAAGACGACCATTTCCATTATTGATTATTTTGTTGTGCATTGGCTCACAGTTTACCTACTTTTAAAAAAGAGAAGCCAATTTTCTTCTTTGAGAACTTAAACGCATTAAATATTTGAAGTATTTACTTAATAGGAAAATAATAATAATTACAAGATTTTCTACAGAGTAATCCTGAAAATTCTCAGCATTGTTTAAACAGTGATTACAACTATTCCAACCTGCTGTGTGATAACTCATAAAACATTTAATAAATATATTTAAATATGCTCAGAACAAGCACTTTAGTCCTTTTTATTATTTCATTTCTGTAAGGATCCATTTAATTTAATACTTGGCAGCTTTGTTTTGGTTTTTTTGCCAAAAAAAACTTAGAAATTAAATACCAAATTTTCCAAAGAGAAAAAAGCTCTTCATTTGTTGATCTGTAATCACCCAACACTGCTTTAAAACTGACAAAGTTTCAATATAATGTGATGAAGAGGCAGTGTTGTGAAGGTTACTTTTAAAATGTATTCCATTACAGATTACAGAATACATGCCCCAAAATGTATTCTGTAACGTATTCCGTTACGTTACTCAATGAGAGTAACGTATTCTGAATACTTTGGATTACTTAATATATTATCATGCTGTTTACAACTACATGAATGTACTATTGCTGTGATTTATTACTGTTACTGAAGGTCCGCGGCTCCGAACCATAGTAAAGGGACCTCTGGCTAATACGGTGGGTTCTGTGTCGGGCTCGTAGCTGAAAACTAGCTTTACTTTGTTGTCTGGGTCACTTTGCTAGCGAGAGACAGAGAGAGGCGTTGAAAGGCTGCTCCAACAGAACTTATTGTTTTTGGAGGAAAACACGAACACGGTGTACAGTCGAGTCTTAATAGCTTACTTACAACTGGGCTCGTCAGACACTCTTCTTGGCTGCAGTGGTTATTATTATATTTACATGCTTCCAGCTCCCGTTTCTGCTCGATGACAGCTCGTACTTTTCCTTTTTCTCCCTCCCTCGCTCACAGACACATAACGTGTATGGCAGTCCATTCTCCCTGCAGCACGGACTACACTGCCTATGATGCTACATTCTTTAGAGCTATACCGGTAGCATTCTGCCTATTAGCTTAGCACAACAACAACAACAAGGCCTCTCTCACCCAGGAAACACGCAGAGAGCGTGCGTCACCCTGTAACCATGGCAACCGTAACGCTGCCGCCTGGAACAACAGAACGTAGCTGTCAAACAAAACCCAAACAGTCCTGACCCGCCACAATATGAAACAGGGAAGTACCGCCGTGTAATCCATTTATTTCAACAAAGTAACTGTATTCTAAATACCACATTTTTAAACGGTAACTGTAACGGAATACAGTTACTCATATTTTGTATTTTAAATACGTAACGGCGGTACATGTATTCCGTTACTCCCCAACACTGTGAAGAGGCCATGAGAAAATAGGTGGCTGTTGTGACTGTATTCATTTATGTTTCAGTTCAGCTCATTTCTTACAGTTACAAGCCAGAGGCAGCAGGAGGCAGTTTTCAGCTTTTTAATGGAACATAAAAAAAAACATTCATCTGTTCATGAGGAAAATTCTTCCCTTAAGAGCTGCTGGAGATCAAAGAAAGCTAAAAGAGAGCGAGTACTGAATTTAAAAACATCAGTTTCATGGAAAGAGAACAAAAACAATAACAAACTAACTGCTCGGGGCTAAATTAGTAACTTAAATGTCAGTTACTGCACGTTTAAACCTGCTGCTGTTTTCAGAGATTTCACATTAATTATTAATAATGTTCACCATGTGAACACAGCAGCCTCGCTGTGACAGGTCATGAGGCCGGTTAATGATATCCTCTATCATAAGACTACCGAGCCCGGGGCAAACTCCACTGGACGGGGAAGATTCCAGTGAGAGGCTGTGAGTGTGTTTGTGTTGTGCGTGTCTTTATGTGCACCTGAAAATGAGGAAATGTAGACACACCCTGCACAGATACAAAACCAACCACCCAACCTCCATTCCTTTCATAATGCTATATTTGTACTCGGTCAACACTCGCAGGGTGGCTCACGGAGCTGTTTGCACATGTGACAGAGGAGCTGCTGTAATAAACCTGTTTTTCTTCTTAGAAATAAAGCTGGAGACATTTACCTCGTGTGACAGCGGATAAAAATAACTCTGTGGTAATAAATAAATATCTCTTAAATCACAATATCAGCAGCATCTCCGTTCAGTTTACCCTTCAAGCTAGTCTAGATACCAGGAGTTAGTAAATCTGGCCTTTGGACTACCGAAGCCTAGAATGAGATGTTTTCACCTCCCAGTCACTGGCTTTGCTTTTGCTTTCATATCCACAAGAGAAATGATGGCAACCAGAAAACTCTGTGTGATGCCACTGTGACATTACCCACTGTGACATTACCCACTGTGACATTACCCACTGTGACGTCCCAATCTGAAGCTGCACCTTTTAAATTTTGACTGTTGCCATCTTTTTGTTTGTTTTTTTCAATTCAGACATTATGAATTTCGAAGACACCGATGACCCCCTTCATCATCCATTTAAATTAAAGTAGGACCATAATTTAGAAAATGAACACGATGCTGCGTTATAAACAGTGTTGGGGAGTAACGGAATACATGTACCGCCGTTACGTATTTAAAATACAAAATATGAGTAACTGTATTCCGTTACAGTTACTGTTTAAAAAGGTGGTATTTAGAATACAGTTACTTTGTTGAAATAAATGGATTACACGGCGGTACTTCCCTGTTTCATATTGTGGCGGGTCAGGACTGTTTGGGTTTTGTTTGACAGCTACGTTCTGTTGTTCCAGGCGGCAGCGTTACGGTTGCCATGGTTACAGGGTGACGCTCTCTCTCTGCGTGTTTCCTGGGTGAGAGAGGCCTTTTGTTGTTGTTGTGCTAAGCTAACAGGCAGAATGCTACAGGCATAGCTCTAAAGAATGTAGCATCATAGGCAGTGTAGTCCGTGCTGCAGGGAGAATGGACTGCCATACACGTTATGTGTCTGTGAGCGAGGGAGGGAGAGAAAGGAAAAGTACGAGCTGTCATCGAGCAGAAACGGGAGCTGGAAGCATGTAAATATAATAATAACCACTGCAGCCAAGAAGAGAGCCTGACGAGCCCAGTTGTAAGTAAGCTATTAAGACTCGACTGTACACCGTGTTCGTGTTTTCCTCCAAAAACAATAAGTTCTGTTGGAGCAGCCTTTCAACGCCTCTCTCTGTCTCTGCTAGCAAAGTTGACCCAGACAACAAAGTAAAGCTAGTTTTCAGCTACGAGCCGACACAGAACCCACCGTATTAGCCAGAGGTCCCTTTACTACGGTTCGGAGCCGCGGACCTTCAGTAACAGTAATAAATCACAGCAATAGTACATTCATGTAGTTGTAAACAGCATGATAATATATTAAGTAATCCAAAGTATTCAGAATACGTTACTCTCATTGAGTAACGTAACGGAATACGTTACAGAATACATTTTGGGGCATGTATTCTGTAATCTGTAATGGAATACATTTTAAAAGTAACTTTCCCAACACTGGTTATAAAGGACTATCAAATTAGCGTGTCAGATCAAAGACCGCTGAGGTCACAAATTGAGTGAGAAGTAGGACAGTTTTCTTACAGGCCCTGCCGACCTTTTGAGAGAACGCAAATTTTAGGGACTTTAAAGCTTTTTTCAAACTGAAAACTAGATTCATTTTATTTTATTCAACATCTAAAGAACAAACTAAAGCTTACAGGGGCCCAGTCTTGTGATCCGTTGACTTCCACTTGTTTGCTTCTCCCATGTTTCAGCTCAGCCTCCAGGGTCCTGATGCGGGATGCAGCTTGGTCAAGTTGGCCTTTTAGGTGCCGGATACCATGATGAACTCTAGCAGCAGTCTTCTAAAATAAAATAAAAAAGCCTCACAATAAACACGGTGTGGGGTATTATGCAATACACAAAGAAAAGTAACGCGTGTAATTCTAATCATGTTGGACGTTTGGACAAGCTGCAGCTGTTCCTGGATAAACTATTGCAGCACACGGTCAATATTTACAGCTAGTAGCACACATGGCAACTGCTCAAAGTTCATCCAGGCCTGCATGATCTTCTACAGCACACTCACCTCTCGGTGAAGAGGCACGAACTCGTCCCTCAGCAATGTTAGGACATCTCCATTCTCTTCATCCATTTCATCCCCTCCGTTCTCCACATCCCTAAAGTTCAGCACCCTGGTCACTGTGGGTGATGCAGTCTCCTCGATTTTTCCCAGGTACCTCCCATCCCTTTTGCCCAGAACGGGGATTTTACTTCCTGATGGCGAACTGACCGGCTTCCCTCCAATACTTCTCAGCTCTCTCAGCATGAAGTTGACTGACTGATCACTTGCTGGATCAAAGGGGTCATTCCCGTCCAGAGAATCAAGAGACTGAACGGACTCCGTGTGGGAAGGAGCTCGTAACGAGAGACTGGACCCTGCCAGGGAGGCTGGGCTGGAGTTGACGGATGGCACCCTGTGCCAGTGGAGGGGCACGCTCTGGGATCTATCCTGGGACAACGGGGAGAAGGGCTGGAAAGGCATGTGACGAGGAACCCCACAAACTGACTCGTAATCAGAGTCGGACACCCGTAAGGAATCGCAACCTTCGCACCCCTTCCCTTTTCTGCATCTTTTCCCCGTTCTGATAAAATACGGACACGTGTCCCACTTCTCTGACCAGCACTCATACTCTGAGAGCGCCATATTCTCCTTGAGCATCTCCCTGTAGCCTTCCTTCTCCACCTCTCCTTCCTCCTCGCTGGTGCTGCTCCTGCTCTGAAAGTCCTGCAGATGTCTATGGCAGTAGTTTTGGCGCACCCACTGTCTGATTTTATCCCTCTCCTGCGTCAGCTTCTGAAGGCGCTCAGACGAAAGCACCCTCACCCTGGCTATGACCGTGTCAAACTTGAACACGCGTTCTAGCAGGCACACGCATTTGCCACATATAAACTCCCCCTGCCCGCCGCCCCGTGGTACAGACTGGCCCAGTATGTGGGTCAACACCGTGAGCAGATCCACGCTCTTGGAGGGGGAGCTCACGGACATCAGGGACTTGGAGAGAGAAACGGAGGAACCAAGAGATAACGTGCTGCCTGTGAAGAGAAACAAAATGTTTACTTTTACATTTTTACAATATGTTGAGCATTTTTTAAGCTCTATACTCACCCCAGGAGCTGCTCTGTGATGACTGGGTCCCTCCTCTCAAGGACCCTGTTGGGGTCTGAGGCTGACCAGCTTTCTTATTCTGGCCCCCAAACAGCCACCGCCGTTGGTTTCCCTGGAGAGCTCCGCCACATATTTGGCACTGGTCCTTTTTACTTCTGGAGGACATCTTGGACAGATGGATGGATGGACTTCTTCCCCTTGTTGTCCAATAGGTGAGGAAACTGTAAATTAAAGCAGAATTTAGCTCAAATGTTTCATACAGACACTGATAGAAATTCTCATCATTTACTACTGAAGGCCTGGTGTTGTGTTAGGTAGAATAAAAGTTTGCTTTTGAACTATTCACATAAGCTGGATCCATTTCCTTTTTGGCCTGGAGGGCAAAAATTCCAGGATTTTCAAACACAATTTTGGATTTTGATTGATCAGACCACAGAAAGCTTTTACTTCCACCCACTCCATCACAAACGAGGCCCAGAGAAGGCTGCTGGGGTTCTGGCCTCTTTTTGTTTTGCTTGGTGGAGTTTTAACTTCCATTTATGGTTCCAGCACTGGTCTGTTGTAAGCCCACAAAGTGATTTCCACTACAGAACCATGTGTGTTTTAATGTAATTGCAGCTTGAGGATCCAAACATAACACACATTAGTATTTTTCCACCCTTGTTCCTTGTGTAGAGAAGTTATTTCTCTATTCTCCAATTCTTTATTTGATATATATCATTTTCACACATCTCAACATTTCTGGAAACAGGCAGTTCTAGCTTCAACATCCTTTCTCCATCATATCCACCATCCCTCCTGTGCACATGTCTAAGCCACCTCAGCCTCGTCTCTCTAACTTTGTTTCAAAAATGCTCAACCTGTGCCGTCGCTCCCAATGACAACTTTAACACCGTCAACTCCGCCACCAGCTCAGCGCCACCATCTCACAGCAGGTCTCCCTACCATATCGTAAAACCTTCCCTTTCTTTCTGCCTCCTGTCACAAATCACCCTGACGCTCGTCTCCACCCACTCCACCCTGCCTGCATTCTCAACAACAAGTATTTAAACAGCTACTTTTATTGTCTCTGCTCCTTGCATGTTCACCGCACCACCTAAATCCCGCTCCTTCACACACACATGTATTCGGTTTTGGTTCTATTGACCTTCACTCCTCTTCTGTCCACAGCATACCTCCACCTACTCCAACTACAGGTCACAGTGTTGTCTGACAACATGATACAGAGACTTCTGCCTTACCTCACCTGTCGACCTTTGACCCTGTCTTCTCTATGCTTCTCATCAACACTCTCAAAGTAAACATCAGGTGTGTGGAGCTGTTTCTCAGAATGAAGCCGCACTGGTTCCTCACATCTCTTCTTAACCTAGCATCAACAATTCTTTCCCATATCTCGAGCGTGTGGCTCATCATCTTCATCCTTCTGTTACTACAACTTTGCACATCAACCTTATTGTTGAAATGGATGAGTAGATCCAAGATTCTGTTGAACAATCTGATTAGAAACTTAACTGCTGTCTCTGACATCACCATAGCTCCACAGGTTTGTCATCGGGGCAAACCACCTTTACACTCTTCATAGCTGCCCTCATGCACTTCCTCATTCTCTAGCTTTCCTCCATCCATCCTAGTAACCTTCCTCTCTTTCTCATTTTCTTCAGTCATCAGCTCCTCAAAGTACTTCTTCCATCTTCCTAGCACACTCTCTTAAAATGTTATGAAAGTTCCATCTCTATTCTGAATCGCTCTAACCTGCTGCACATCCTTTCTAGCTTGACTTCTCTGCCTAGCCAACCATTACAAGTCCTTATCTCCTTCCTTAGTGTTCAGCCTCAAACAAAACTTACTTTTCCTTTGCTGTACACTTAGCTTTTCAGTACTTCTGTCTACATACTTCATCTCCCTGGCTATACCATTTTTCCTCGAATACCTTCTTGTACTTCCTCATTCCACCACCAAGTCTTCTTGTCCTCAGCCCTCTGCCCAGAGGATAGGCCAAAGAAACTTCTGCTGTGCCTCCTCAGTCATTTGGTAACTCTTTCCTATCACCCAGGGCCTGTGCCAGCTCCACACTGAATCATCTTCCACCATTTAATCCTTGCCTCTGCCTTCATTTGCTTTCTCTTCTTCATTTTCAAAGCCATCCTACAGCCTGCAGACACCCAATCCTGCCCAGCTACATTCTGTCTTTCCGACTGTTCCTTTTGCATAAGATATACTCCCCCACTGTTACATAAAGCCTTCTGTCTTGATGAAATGTTCACTTTAGCCATGTCCAGCCTTTTGGCACAAACTACTACCATCTGTCCTTTTGCACTCCTCTCCTTATCACCATACCTACCAACTAGGGCTGCCACGATTAGTCGACTAGTCACGATTACGTCGACTATTAAAATTGTTGACGACTAATTTAATAGTCAACGCGTCGTTTGAAGCTTTGTCCCAAAAGACGCAGGAATAAGTAGTAGGATTTAAGAGTGTAATAACGGACTGAAACAGAAGATGGCAGCACTGCATGTACAAGGATGCCAGCTGCCGTTAAACCCCGAAGAAGAAGAAGCTGTGTCCCAGAATTCATAGCGCGGCCCAGCTCAGTTGTCAACAATGGCGGCAGCTAGTTAGTGTTAATATTAGTCTTATTATTCTTTCTGGGTCACAAAATAAACGTTTAACATATTTTCAGGCGAGAATGTAGCTGTGTAAACCTCAAATATCTGCTCAGTTTATCAAGACACCACATATTTTCAAAAGCACTCCGACGTTTTCGGAGACGTCTGTTACCCACTAGCTCGATAGCTAGCCGGGGGCTAGGCTAACTAGAGCCGTGAGAACACCGGACTCCCGGCAAATAGTTTTCAAACCCACCGCCTTCTTTTGCTACTCAGGTTAAACATGATATATAAGTCACTTAGATACATTCAAAATGTCATTGTTTGGCTTTTTTAGTGTTTTATTTGTTCCTGAGTAAATCGGTTTGGCTGAGATTAAAGTTATAGTTTTTACACAGCTGAATAAACGTCAAGCAGACAGCTGATTATCAGAAGTGTGAGATGCTTGAGAATTTACTCCGGTGTCCTGTTATATTTTAGATAGCAAGGAGTTTATGAAACTTCACCGAAACAATCTGCAAATTTTAATTTAATAAACTATCATCTTGTCTTTATTTTTAGTTAGCACATACCTTAAACACTTAAAGCTGTAAGCTAATGATAGTTATATAAGAGCAGGTGCTGCTGGTGCAATAAGCTGCACGTTTTACGTCCAATGGATGATGATCTGATTAGTCGACTAATCGCAAAAATAATGGTGACTAGTCGACTATCAAAATAATCGTTTGTGGCAGCCCTACTACCAACACCTGTTCATCTACAAGTGCACTCCAATCATCATTCTTCCCCTGGGGATCCTCCCTGCAGATTACAGTATATTGATCTAGATCAGGGGTCACCAACACGGTGCCCGCGGGCACCAGGTCGCCCGCAAGGACCACATGAGTCGCCCGCGGGCCTGTTCTAAAAGTAGCTCACCATAACAACTTACCAGTAAGCTGCATCTATTTTTATTTTTTCTTGCTGTTTTTTTTTTTATCACAATTGCATTGGTGTTAATTTGTTAGAGATAATATATATATAAAAAAGTTTATTATTAAATATTAGATCATGATCTAATATTTAGTGCTAGCTGGTCTCCACAGAAACAGTTGCCGTGAAGACCAGCAAAGGCAAAGGTGAGGAGATGAGGAAAACATGGCGGAAAAAAGGAAGAAAACATATAATTTTCACAGTGAATGGGAGGAAGAGTTCTTTTTTACCACCGTGAAAGATTCATGTGTGTGTCTCATTTGCGGGGCAACTGTGGCAACGGCAAAGCGGCACAACGTGGAGAGACATTTCCGAACGTGTCACACAAGCTACCATGCTAACTACCCAAAGGGCAGCACACTGCGAGCGGAAAAGGCCCGCGAATTAAAGGCAGGTTTGAGCAAACAGCAGTCTTTTTTCACGAGACCGGTGAAAAACTCTCAAAAAGCAACCGAAGCCTCATTTAGAGCTACACATTTCATGATTAAGAAAAAGAAGGCATTTTTAGACGGGGAGGTTTTCAAAGAAGCAATGATGATAATTGCAAAAACTGTGCTTAAAGACGAGAAATATGGAAACGATGTAATCACCACTCTCTCCGATGTCCAGCTGGGGGCAACTACAATTGTTAGAAGAGTGTCGGCTATGTCCGGGAACTTGGCCGATCAGTTGGATCAGGATCTGGCAAAGTGCAGTTGGTTTAGCATCCAGTGTGACGAGTCCGTCGACAGCAGCAGTACAGCACAGCTGATAGTCTTTATCCGGATGGTATTTGATGGTTTTTCCACAAAAGAAGAACTTCTGACACTACTGCCGCTAAAGACAACTACGAAGGGAGTTGACATCTATAACGCGGTGAAGGAGTTTTTCGCGAAGAAAAAGGTACCGTTGGAAAAGCTGGTATCAGTGACTACCGACGGGGCTCCTGCTATGATCGGCCGACATACGGGATTCATCGCTCACTGTAAAGGTGACACAGAGTTCCCAAACTTCATGCATTACCACTGCATCATTCACCAGCAGGCGTTATGCGCAAAGGTTATCGGCTTCGAGCACGTCATGACTCCCGTCGTGAAGATCATAAACAGCATCCGCTCCAGAGCTAAACAGCACAGAACATTCAAGGTGCTATTGGAGGAGCTGTCAGCTGAATATGGTGACCTGCTACTACATACGGAAATCCGATGGCTCAGCAGGGGACGGATTTTGCTTCGTTTTTTGTCACTTTTGGGTGAAATCAAGGAGTTCATGCAATCCAAAGGGGAAGACACATCTCTGCTGGAGGACACTGAGTGGACACTTGACCTTGCGTTTTTAACAGACATTACTGGGAAACTGAACCATTTGAACTGTGAGCTGCAAGGCAAAGGTAAGACTGTTGCTGACATGATAAGTGCTTTAAATGGATTTAAAGCCCAGATGAGCATTTTCTCTGTGCATTTACAGAGAAAAAAGGTGCTGCACTTTCCCTCTGTGCAGATGGTGCTGAAAGACAACGCTTCTGCATTTGAGACTTTTGACAAAGTTGCAGAAAAGTACACTCAAGTCATAAACCGCCTTGGTCAAGAGTTTGAGAACAGGTTTTGTGACCTTGATCAGCTTGAGCCATGTGTCTCATTTGTTTCCAATCCTTTCATGAATGTGGACACAACATGCATTGCTGAGCAACTAAGTTCAATGTTCAGCTTGGATGCTGGACAGGTGGAAATCGAAATTGTAACATTGCAAAATGACGTCCACCTCAAAGCCTATCAGGGTGCACCAAACTTTTGGTGCCTTGTTGACACAGAAAAGTACAGTGGTGTATGCGCAGCAGCTATGAAGGTTGCCAGCCTGTTTGGTTCAACCTATCTTTGTGAATCAGCCTTTTCTGACATGAACTTCATCAAGAACAAACACAGAACACGCCTCTCTGATGCACATCTGCAAGACTCACTCAGAGTTGCAGTGTCAAGTTACACCCCAGATTACAACACACTGGTGAACAGCATGCAATGCCAGGTTTCCCACTAACAGACAAAGAAAGCCATATTAGATGTTCTCAGTGGAAACATTACAATGTCATGTCAAAGTTGAATTTAATTATTGAAAAACAAATGTGTTTGTTAAGTGTAACATGTGACAATTTGCTTTAAAATGCTGCCAATTTGGTGAAAAGTTCTGTAAAATTTGAAAGTTGATTTTTTTGTATGTTACATACATACAAAAATAATGTATGTAACAGTGCATGACTTGTTAAAATTTGTTAGTGGTAAGTGAAAATGTTGTAGAAGTGATCACTTCAAAATGTAAATACTTGCAAAGATTTATAGAAATAAAGCGTTGCATATTGATATTTATATTCCTACCTTGTTTCCTACTTGCATTCTTTATAATTATGGTGAAAAATAATTAACATAATTAGTGTCTTTACATAGATGAATATCATTAATTATTAATGATAACACATAATTAAGTTAAATTGAGGAAATTTGTTATTTGAGAAGTGTGTGTCAAACTGGTAGCCCTTCACATTAATCGGTACCCAAGAAGTAGCTCTCACTTTCAAAAAGGTTGGTGACCCCTGATCTAGATCCACTATCACAGTGACATACTAGCTTACTGAGAAGGTAATGAATTTATTCTGGTACAACATTCATCATAGGCAACGGTGTGCCTAACTTAGAGTTAGCTTAAGTTGGATGGCTGAGAATTGTCTGCATTTTGCAGCTGCCCTCACACTTAGCACGACTGTTTCTGACATTATCAGCAGCCTGACTGGTGCTCTGATTTACAGCTTTCTGTTCTCTCCGTGGATGTTTTGAGCCCTGTGCTGTCTGCAGCTACAGGCTGTTTACAGTAGCTCCCCACAGGGCGGGACACGTCGACCTTGAGCCACGCTGACAGTGAACTGCAGCCAGACTGTCGATGAATGAATCTGTCTTTCCAGCTTTCAGTCCCTCCGAGCGGCTTTCGCCCTTCAAAGGGCGCTCAGCTGTTTTAAACCCCAGCCTGTCCCGTCCCACGACATGTTTCCAAAAAGGAAACCCATCCCCATCCAGTGGAAAACATTTCAACTCCGTCTATCTGCCTCTATTTTAAGCTACCGAGGTCCAGAGATTCAACGTGAAAGCAGCGTCAGCGCAGGAAAGCAGCGTAGTTGATCCAGCACAAGACAAATCCACGGCAAAGTTTTCGAATCGGCGTCAACTTACGCTGAAAGTCCCGCGGGCCTCTCAGAGGGAGGAAGGTTTGAAAGAGCCGCCGGAAAGCTTCATGGTCGCGACAGAAAGAAAGAAGCACAAAAGATTTCCAACCAGAAAAATCTCCACCGGGAACTGAGCCGGAGCTGCGTTGCAACACACCGGAGAGGAGGAGAGGTGGGTGTCACCTTAGTGACGTCACCGGTCATACCTGTTAAAGAGCAACAGCTGGAGCGAGTCAGTAAAGATCGTTACTGCTCTCGTGTGGCTCTGCGCTGACTCATAGGCCCACTACCACGCCTGCTTTCACTAATGTAATGAGACACGCAAATTTTAGCATTACTGTACTTTTCATATGAAAACATTTTTTTTATTTTTTTTATTTTAGCATTACTGTACTTTTCATATGAAAACATTTTTTTAATTTTTTTAATTTTAGCATTACTGTACTTTTCATATGAAAACATTTTTTTGTAATTTTAGCATTACTGTACTTTTCATATGAAAACATTTTTTTTTAATTTTTTTAATTTTAGCATTACTGTACTTTTCATATGAAAACTTTTTTTTTAATTTTTTCAATTTTAGCATTACTGTACTTTTCATATGAAAAGTACAGTAATGCTAAAATTAAAAAAATAATTTAAAAAAATGTGTTTTTATTTATATATTTAAGTAGTAGTAGTAGTGTTACACAATAAGTGGATCTAAAATCATTAATTATTACAGATCCACTTCTTGACTCTGACCTTTTTAGTAATTCAGCTGCAGGGTCAAATACTAAGTCATTTTTATGTTATTCTGTCACATAGAATCTAATCTGGATGTAAGAAATAATTATGAGGGGAAAAACTGTGTATGGAAGATTAAATATATTGAATTTTTTCCTATAAAAATGAAATGAAAAATATATTAGCTAATCACAATTTAAAGTGAGATTCTGAACCAGTAACTCTTGTTGGAGAAAATGAATTGGATTAAGTGACTGATCACACTCCACCATGACGCTTTAATCTAATCATGGGTGAAGTGTCAGCAGTGGGACAAACTGTATGTAAAATCTAAGCCAGGTCAAAGAGCCGGTTTAGATTTTCACTGCTGTTTAACTAGATTCAATTTCATCACAACGCTGCGCTTTAAATATGCTGAAAATATGCTGACTTACAATAACGACTTCAACTAGACGCTGGAGAAAAGTTTGGCAGAAGTATTATTTGCTGGTTTACATTAAAAAGTAATTAAGTCTCTATTCTTATGAGCAAAGCTAAATTTGCCAATCATAGGTAGCATCATAAATCTGCAGTTAAAGTCACAGAAAAGCATGAAAATATGAGAAATTTCTGAGAATGCACTTTAGAAAAAAGTTCATATAATAAAGTCATTCAGGTCGTTAGTTGAACTGTACAGTCTGGGGGAACCAGACCAAGCATTAGATGTAGGTTTTCATGAAATATGTTAATGCAATTATGAAATGCACCTCATAAAGAGGAAACTAGGAAATAGCTGTAATATAAATACATTGTTATAAATTACAATACAGTTCCACCAGAGGGCACTGAGTGATTAATCAGGAGCTCAGCTATGCATACAGCCGATTCTTCACCACCGTGGGTGCGATGCTGACAGTAAGCACACAGTGGACAGGAAGTCTCATTTTTTTTATTAGTCCTTCATTTATTCAGGTAAAAAATCTCATTGAGATTAAAAATCTCATTTCCAAGAGAGACCTGACATCATGGCAACAAAAGTCACATACCACATAGGTATATAACATTTAAAACAAATACAATATCCCATACCAACATGTGTAAAATATACAATAACAGATCAAATTAAAGCGTATTTAAAAGCCTTTTTCCCCAATTCTGTTCTGATTTTTGGGACAATCAATTGCATGATATTGTGCGAACGAAGGCTGTATTGGTTGTGGTTTTTACACATATAAACACATAATAGTTATACTCACATTTAGTTATACTCTGTACTTCTGAGTATACTACTTCCTCTCTCCTTGTAGATCTTGCTCACCTCCTGCCCTTACACCGCCATCTGAAGGTGCACGGAGCGGAAGTGAGGATGTACAGAATGAGAAATGAGAGCAGCAGCTACGCTCAATATTCAAGATATTTCCATGAAGGACTTCTCAAGGTACAAAAAAGCATCACAAAGTTTTGGCTGTGTACAAAATGCACTTTCTGTGAATCAGACAAAAACAACAGTTTAAAAGATGTTTCACAGATAATTATTATCAACACTGATCAGTGGAAAACGTTAAAACATTGCTGATTATAAATGCAACATATACACTTATATAAGCAAATCCTGTTAATAAAATAAAAACCTTTTAAAAAAAGTTACAGCAGTCAGTTGTGCAGTATGAATAGTGCAGTAAGCACAAATGCTGCACATTTGCACAGACAGGAGTTAAATCATTGTTTTCTTTGACTGCACAAAAAGTATTCACACGTGGACGGACGTCCACGGAGTTTTTATGTGAGCCACTTCTCCATGCAGTTCCTGAACACTGTGAAGTTGGAGTGCCAGGTTGTGTGCTTCACCCCCGAATGAACACACGTCACCAAGTCGCCACGTTGGTCCAGCGTCTTCAGCCCAAACGCATCGTTCAGGTAAAACTGAGAGAGCAGCAGAAAATGACATGATTCAAGTTTTGTTTTTGAATGAACACAGTGGAGGCTCTGCAGTGAAAATAGTAGAGATATTTAAAAAAATACAAGTTTAGTTTAACACATCTGCAATAAAATACATTCAGCTAACATTTTATTCTCTACAAGAGAGCAGTCTAACACAGCAAGAGGAGCTTTTTCGTGTTCGTCTCTGTAACATCCTTCAGTTTTGAGTTCTTTCTTAAACTTCCTGTGCCTACTTCTGGTTTCTTTGTGTGCTCATTCTCATTTCTCACATTTGTGCCCCTTCGATCCTCCTACCTGTTTATCCAGAAAACAATCTCATTACTTTGAAGAACGTCTCGATTCCTAAAACACGTCTGGTGACAGACAACAGAGGAGGCTTGCTGCAGGAGCTACAACTGAAGACGCACAGGTGCATCCTTTTTCACCTGTGATGTTGGTGGGAGGAGAACTCCAAAATGAAGTATTCCTACCTTTGCAGCATCTGCACAAATTGTATGTTCTGTTCCCTGCCTGACTCCAGCCTCTGCCTTCCTCCTCTTCCTCCTCTGGCTCAGCTTTGAAACCTCTGCACCTAGCTCCACCCGTCTCTCCCTTCATCTCTCCTCAGCAGACTGAGCCACCTTCCTTTCAGCCTCAATTCCACCACTCCCTCCCCATCAACCACCCTGAGTATTTGTATTTTGTTAATAAAATGATCTATTCATCCTTAATTTCCTCCCTTCAACATTTGTGTGTGTGTTAAAGAATGTGTATAATATCCTGCCACACTTGCATGCTGTGAATGTCACTAAAAGCAGCTCTGCTATGAGATAATAAGATACAGCAGACAAATGATTCAGCTTTGCCACACATCAACTCATAAATAAAACATGGACTGTATAATGCAGCACAACTAAGAAACTCCACCAATGTCCACAAAGCTGAATCAACACCTCTGTAACAGACTTAATATTATGTCAGTCATCAACTAAAAACCTACAGCAGGACTGTTGTTTTTAGCTACACTTCAATAAAAACGAAGTGTGTTGTACAGGCAGCACTTCAGTTTGCCACTAACCTCCTGCTTCTGCATTTCTACGACGTTTTCGCTGCTGTCATAGAATCCGAAGTGGCTGCACAGAAAAAAGGAAACAGTTGTTTCAGGTAAAGATGTTTCATAACTTTTACCACAAACTGATCACTTTGCAAACACATCGAAAGCTCTGCTGGTAAAAACGTTGTTGTCTCCAAACCGAGTATCTTTACAGTTTTAGTATAGGATAGAATAGAATAGAATAGTCCTTTATTGTCATTGTACATGTATAAAGAAATTGTGCGTGCTCCACATAACTGTTCTGGAATAAAGTTTTATTAGCAGACAGCAGGAATAAATAGCAATCAGAAGAAATGTGCACAAAAAAAGAGAAAGGCACACATTTGAGAAGAAAACAGTTGCAAAGTGCAAAGAAAAGACTTGGTCTGGCCTGAGTGATGAGGGTTACTCAGACCGTGGCTCAGAGCGGTGAGGTGAGTGGGGGGATGAGTGGGGGGATGAATGGCTCAGGGGAAGGAACTGTTTGTGAGTCTGAAGGTGGGACCTGGCTGACCTGAGTGCAACTGAATACAAAATTCTACTTTGAATCCAATATTGAAAAGGACCGACATGCATCTTAAGGTGACCGTCACATAAAGTGCTGCTTTGTGGCTCACAAGCAGCAGAACGCACTACAGTAAATTTTGTTCCTCCAAAATTCATGTCCGGATTTTTTCGATTGATTGAAAGCCAACAGAAGGAAATCAATGGGTCACTTTTTTTCAAACAGTCTTGTCAGTGTGACATAATGAGCCACCTCTCATTTATAAAATGTAAATGAAAGAGAACAGTGTGCGCTGTAAAGCTGATGACAGCGAGACCTTGACTGCCACGGTGTGATGACACCATCGTCCGGTCCTCCAATTAGCACCAACTTCTCGATTTGCAGGAAGTTTTCCCTCCACGCTGTGAAAGGAAAAGCCAAAGGCATGAACGTTTGTTTTCGCGCTAACCAGTGCATATGATGACTATACCAGATCAATACCTTTCATGTCACTGTGAGGTCTTTCACCATTAAGGAGAGGCAGAAAGATGTTGTTCCGCAGGTAGCTGCGTCTTTGGTGAGGGTCTGTGGACAAAATAGGTTTTCTATTTCAGTAAATGTGCTGACTGTCTTCAGTTAAATCTGAAGAACTCTTGTTTTCTCACCGTTCCAGTAGTCACAAATAGACACTTTTTGACCGAATTTGTTGTAGCAGATAAAATGAACATTCTTCTTCACGGTTTTGTGGAATACCTTCTGCAGGTAGTCTGTGTCTGTGGAGTAAGAGGATAAGATCAAGTTCATCTTAAACATCCTGGTGAATATTGAGAAGTGTGTTAAAAAGCTCACATTTTTTAAATGTTGAAGCTTATGCAGACAAGTTTTTAAAAGCTCTCTGACCTCCGTACTGTCCAGCCAGTGGGGATGACAGTGAAATGAAGGTGTGCACGTTGTGGTTGGGAGTCGTGGAGAGAAGTGCTCGACATATTAGACCACCTTCATGGAAAAAAAGAGACTAAAAATGAGTCTCAGCTTCAGAAATGTCTACTTTAAATTCATCCGTCCTCACTATTATGCAGTTTCTCTATAACTACTGCGTACTACGATAGAGATGAAGCAGCGGCTAGAAGTGGAAGAGTGTGATGTGTCGTATTCATGTTGGGGAGTAACGGAATACATGTACCGCCGTTACGTATTTAAAATACAAAATATGAGTAACTGTATTCCGTTACAGTTACCGTTTAAAAAGGTGGTATTTAGAATACAGTTACTTTGTTGAAATAAATGGATTACACGGCGGTACTTCCCTGTTTCATATTGTGGCGGGTCAGGACTGTTTGGGTTTTGTTTGACAGCTACGTTCTGTTGTTCCAGGCAGTGTTACGGTTGCCATGGTTACAGGGTGACGCTCTCTCTCTGCGTGTTTCCTGGGTGAGAGAGGCCTTTTTGTTGTTGTCGTGCTAAGCTAACAGGCAGAATGCTACAGGTATAGCTCTAAAGAATGTAGCATCATAGGCAGTGTAGTCCGTGCTGCAGGGAGAATGGACTGCCATACACGTTATGTGTCTGTGAGCGAGGGAGGGAGAAAAAGGAAAAGTACGAGCTGTCATCGAGCAAAAACGGGAGCTGGAAGCATGTAAATATAATAATAACCACTGCAGCCAAGAAGAGAGCCTGACGAGCCCAGCTGTAAGTAAGCTATTAAGACTCGACTGTACACCGTGTTCGTGTTTTCCTCTGAAACAATAAGTTCTGTTGGAGCAGCCTTTCAACGCCTCTCTCTGTCTCTGCTAGCAAAGTTGACCCAGACAACAAAGTAAAGCTAGTTTTCAGCTACGAGCCGACACAGAACCCACCGTATTAGCCAGAGGTCCCTTTACTACGGTTCGGAGCCGCGGACCTTCAGTAACAGTAATAAATCACAGCAATAGTACATTCATGTAGTTGTAAACAGCATGATAATATATTAAGTAATCCAAAGTATTCCGTTACGTTACTCTCATTGAGTAACGTAACGGAATACGTTACAGAATACATTTTGGGACATGTAATCTGTAATCTGTAATGGAATACATTTTAAAAGTAACCTTCCCAACACTGATCGTATTTTTACCTAAACTTGCCTAAACCTAACCAATGAATAAAAATTAAAACATGATAACAATAATTAATTTAAAATTAAATCAATCACACAGACAAAGTAAAAGCTAAATTCAAAATTCAAAAAGTCCCAGTGGGATATAAACTATTGTCTCCTGGATGAAAATCCTCTAAATTATGACTTTACCACCTCTCCAAACTCTAAATGTGGACCTTTTAAGTCTCCAGAATTGGACTTTTATTTCTCAGTTGGGCATCAATGCTATAAGACTATGTTTTTGTTATTTTTCTATCAAATCTGTTTTTCTATTAAATGTTTGTACGGCAGGAGCACCTTGTGAAAAGCACAGAAGATGGACACCATCAGGAGCGTTTTTCACGATGGAGTTGAAGGACTGCGTGAAGTCTGGGACCTGCTTCCACAGCGGCTGCAGACTCAACAGGTCGTCGTACAAGTCGATCACTGTGACCTCAGTGCCTGGATGCACCTGAGAAGTGCAAAGAAATCGAAGTGGAAGTAAAACTTTTGGCACAATGAGGGGAAACATCAGCCAGGTGCTCGAATGCAGAACTCTTAAGTCAAAACTGATCCTGAGGAAATGAAAGACACAGAGGAACATAAATCGCTAACTTGAAACCATTTGCTGATTTTCACTTCACTGTTTTTTTAACTGATATGTTATCAAGTCCAATATCATTTTAAGTATTTTATTCCTACTTGAAATACAAAATTCTGCCTTGAACCTACAGTAGGATAGAAGCTCTTGATTTGAGTGTTGAACATTTGGTGGATTCAGGTACCGTTGAGGAAATACCAACCAGTTCGATTTACACACAAACAGATTGTTGTTTAACCAGGAAAGACCCACTGAGACTTATAATGTCCTTTACACGGCCAACCTGGACAACAACAGCACTAAAACACATGACACGTACATTTTTACAGAGCATGAATTTTTATGTCGGTCAAGATTATTAAGCCTGTCATGCATGAATTATGAAAACCTCAATCCAGATTTTTTAAGCATTTTTATTCATCTTTAGGAATTAAACATGAATAAAAACACTTAAGAAAAATTCTGATTGAGGTTTTCATAATTCATGCATGACAGGCTTAAATAAAAATAATTACAATGAAACATGTCATACATCTATAGTAACATTAAAGAACCAGTGGGTGGTGTGGAGTGACACATCAGTGTCCAGTGTAGAGGTTTATGTGCAAGTATGCCATCAACACTGACACAAATACAAGAAAACAGCCTTTGAATAGCTGTCACTGTAGTGACCACTATACGTGAAAGGGTTAACATATTATTAACATATAAGGTGAATAATATTGGCCCCAGAATTGATCCCTGGGAAACACCTTCAACCACATCAAGGAAGCAAGAGGTGATGCGTTCAGCATTCACACACTTAGTTCTGTTGGAAAGATCATTTTTGAACCACTCACAGTTTTTGCTTCAATAGCTCATGATCTGCAGAGTCAGAAGCCTTAGAAAAGTCAATGAAAAAGGCTGCACAGTGTTTCTTACTGTGCAAAGCCTCAATAAACTCATTTAGTACTTTTAAGGCTGCTTGAACAGACTGAGATATTCCTTCCTATTGCTCACTTACAAGAGACACTTTGGGGGCTTTTCATTCGTCTTTGGAAAGGTCAAACAACAGTCGAGCACACAACTGTAGTTTATATGGTTTTGGATGAATAATAACAAGCATAGAATCATTTACGTGAGCACATTATCTGCCTGCTGCGGTGACAGATACAGTCAGAACATCCCGTTCAAAAGATAGTCAGAGCAAATCCAGTTTAAAAAGTAATCATTTCAAAGTCTTTTAACTTGAAATGTAAGTCAAAGAAGTAAATCTTTAAGTTTGATCATTAAGTTCTAATAACTAGTACTTAATGATCAGACTTACCCCCTTTTAGCATTGTTCTCTATTAATCAACAGCTTGGCGGCTGGATCCCAGCATCCATAAGAGTGTGAGTGTTAGTTCGGTTAAAAGCACCTGAAAATGTTTTTAATGCTCAAATAGAACAGGAAAGCTCTGTGTGAGTTTATTTATGCGTTTAAATGGTAATATAATAAAATGAAATAAAATCACTGTTGTGAACTGTAATGTTTGATAAAGTTGGCTTTACTCGAAAAATATGCAGACTTGTTGCCCCAAAGTTACTGAAAGTCAACCGAGAAAATGATGCAAACTTGTTTTGACTGCGTGTGCAAATGAGGACAAGCCTCGAACTTGAAAACACATTTTCATTATTTTATAGTAAACATGCTTGTACGCAGTTTTAGTGCCGCTTTAGAGACAACGCAGGAAAACTGGTTTTAAATTTGAACAGCTACTCTGAACATGAACTTGGCCTGGAGACGTTAATCACTGAGCCCGAGTCCTGCGGTCCGTTAATAGCTAAACACGTCCACCAGAAACACATCCACGAAAAACCAAAGTCTAAACGCAACCGTGGACACAACAGGACCGCATTAAGAATCTAATATCGAACATTAACAGGCCCGTGAGTCTTTGTGCACATATCATTAACAAGTTTGCACAAAACACTACAAAGTAAAGACATCACCACAAGCACAAATAATGCACCACTTTTAATTCCTGTGGTAAATAAAGCGGTTTTCGAGCCTTGTTGTTCTGCAGCAGAGATATCGCTGTGCGCGGTCCTACCTTCTTTATGAACCTTGACAGGTTTTGGAACTGCTGTGGTCCATCAAAGATGCCATGCACGATGATGACTGGTTTATAGCTGTCCACGCAAACACCTGCGACCACCAGCAGCAGCAGCAGCATCGGGCCATGCGACCCTGCGGCTACCCGTGGACACTTCATCTCCGCCCGGATACAGGTGAGAAGCAGTGCGGGGGGCTGTAGATGATCCCGAGGACTTTGACCTGAGGTGGTGTCGCTAATACGGCCGATGAGGGACTACGGCTCTCTTCATACTGACAACCAACCATACATGAGCGCGCGCTGCTTCCTCTTTATACACATGTATTTTTTCCACAGGCCACATCCGCTTTTACAGAATCACACCCCTTCAACATTCAACGGTCTGAACCCCATCGAGCGATCCGGCTTTATGATAAAGCAAAAGTCTTTTCGACCTTTTACTTCAATCAGTCACTTATAATTAATTTGAGACAATTAAAAAATGTTGCATTTTAATAAATGAAAGGTTTTTTAATTTATATTTTCATCTGTTAGATGAACTCACAAATACACACAAGGCATACGTTAGCATCATGTTACTGCTCATCTCTTACTTCTGTTCATGTGTTTGACTTCATGTTACAAGTGACGTGAACGTTTGTTTGTTTAAATGCGTTGTCTGTCTTAGCATTAAGTCTGTTGTTGGTGGTGATATTGTGTGTGTTAGACTGCTATTATAATAGCAGGAAGTTGGGGTGGATTAGTGGCTCAGCTAATATAACTTATAATATTGACTCATCATCAACTAAAAGCCAGAACCTAAAGATTTTTGTTTACAATAAAAGAATTGGGAAATTGAGTTCTGGTTGTGAAATATCTCTAAAAATCATAATATGGATTGAAGAAGCTGGAAACATTTCTCAAATCTTAATAAGACACAGGACAGTACTGTATGTGAGGCTATGCCCGGTGTATTCAACGCCATTTTCTTCGCAGATTCTACTTCTGATAACATGTTCTACTTTCCCCTGTTTACTTTTTTCGTAGTGTTTTGTCAGAGAATATCTTATTTTATCATCTCTTATGAAAGTGGAAAGACAGGCTGACATATGAGATCAGGCAGGACTCTGCAGATGATATTGTGACCTGTAGTGAGAGTATGGAGCAGGTGGAAGAATAAGAAGAGAATTATTAAATATAAAATGTATTGTCCTGCTCTTATTTTCTGTTTGTTTGCGGAACTGGATGTTTTGGTTTGTTTTATTGCTAGCGGGTGTTGCTGTTCTTTACATGGCCACACGGGGGCAGTGAGTGCCCGCGCCTCTGATGCAGCCCGCTCTTCTTCTCTAGTTTAGCCTGACGTATTTCCGTTTGGAAGTTCAGCGTGCGTTAAGCTAAAACAGCAAAACAGTTTACAGTGTATGAGTGTGTGTGATGTATTTTTAGGACAAATGAACAGTTTTTCGTGTCTACAGCAGGATGCTCGTGTCCGCTAAGTGTCCGAACAGGAGACTTGTGCGCTGCAACTCAAGCTAACGCCTCATCTGTAGCTGGAGTTAGCAGTCGGCTAACTCTCAACCTGCGGTTTCTGTCACAACAAGAGCGTTTGAGAAGCGGTGAGTGGACTTCAGAGACGGTTGTGTTGTGTCTCCTCTAACGCTCACACTTTGTATAATACAGGTGTAACAGTGGCTGGATAACTACGCTGTAATATGAAAACTGAGAGTATTGGTGCAGCGGCTTGAACAAAACACTGCGGTTTGAAACGACGCTGAATCCAGATCTGCAGTTAAAGGCGAAGCTTGTTTAACGAAACCTAAATGTGAGGAAACATTTTTATTTAGTAGTTTTGCAACAACAAAAAAACACTCACTGCTCTGACTCTTTAGCTTTCACAGAGGTTATCAAATCCAGATTGTCAAAGGTTAATGCTGAAGGTTTGTAACTGGACCTGGTCTGAATGTGGGAAAGGCAGCAGGGAAATCATCCCTTTTTGCACATTTACTGTCCTGGAGCATCCTCCAAGTTGAAGCTGACATGTTGGCTGGCTCCTTTCAGTGTGGAGGTGTAGCATCTCCATTCATGCTCCTTCATGTCCTGGTTTCTAAAGTCTCCCTCTTAAACCCAGATTTTAAAAGTCTGGATAAAGTTTCTTTTACTTTTGTTCTGCTCTAGATGCTCCAACAGTCAAAGCATTGCTGCCTGTTTTTGTGTTTTCACAAAGGGATTCACTGCAGCTCTACAGTTTAGTAAAGTTTTCCCTTTCTAAGGGTGATCCTGTCCATATTTGAAAATTCTGGATAAATCATTTCAAAGTTTGTTTATTTTTTAAAATTAAGTTGCAGTGATCTGTGACTTAATTTAAATCTCGTCCTGGAGTCTGTTAAAACAAGTCTGGTCAAATGTAAAAATCTGTTAGCCTTTTAAAAACAAACAAACAAACAAACTCATTTGTTTACTCATCATATGGCCAGGTGTGGTCCACATGTGCAGAACAGTATCTACAGTGTTTTAGATCATTTGAACAGTGAATCATGCAAAGCCAGTCTAGGTCATCTTTAAAGAACAGTGTTTAAAATGATCCTTATTTATCCTAAGCTGGGCCTTGGTGCAGCCCTCCATTCACCCTGTGTCTGAAAAGAGCCACGCCGGCTCTATTTTGATTCAGCCTTTCTTTACAACAGCATTCTTTTGATTGGCCGCTTCATGCAAACAGCAACTTGGCGGATGCTGTGCTGATAACCATATTAAGGATATCCTCTGTGTGGGATATCATACATACAGGTGTGGGGGAATACATATGCGACTTATATACATCCTCTATACTTGCTACAGAAGAAAGTGGTACGAATGGTTCATAATGTTAAATATAGAGAACATACAAATAATTTGTTTATAAAATCGAAATTGTTGAAATTTGAAGACTTAGTGAAATTACAGACATTATTATTCATGTTCAAGGCAAAAAATAACACATTACCTCTTAAGTTACAAAGTTTGTTTGTATTGTGTTCAGGAAGTGGGGACAGTAGAAGGAGGTTTGACTTTAAGCATAAGTTTGCTAAGACCACACAAAGGCAAATGTGTCCGACAGTTAAAGGTATAAGAATATGGAATTCTCTTGAAGATAATCTCAAGAGTTGTACAAACATGCACCGTTTTAAAATGTGTTACACACTTAAAAGGATAAATCAGTATGAAGAACATGAAAGTAATTTGGGCTAAATGTGGAAGAAAAAAAATTTCATTGCCATTTAATGCTGTATATTGCTGATTATATTGATTTGTTGTTTAGTTTTACATTGTTACATAAAGATACATGTTAGGGGGGTTTTTGGGGGGTATTGGCGCCCTCTTGTAAGAATATTTGGATTGCAGATAGGGGGCAGGTGCTAACAAGAATTTATTCTTCTTCCTGCTCCTTTTCACCCATGGGTGCAGTGTCATATTAATGGGAAGGAGGTTCTGTATGTAGGAAAAGAAACACTGTTGAACCATGTGTGAAATAAATAAAGAAATGAAATGAAATACATCTAGAGGAGTTGAAAAAGCGGTTTTGGCTCACAGGCATTACTTATACATATGTTGACCTCATTGTCTAAAACTTTGGCGATGTTTAAAATGATCACCCATTGGAACGCTAATTATATAAGAGAGAAAGTAAGGAAAAATATGTAAGATCCTTTATTTGTTAATTATTTTAAGCTCGTCTTTCATGAAGCTGCTGTGGGATTATTTTCTTTGGGAATCAGTTCATTCTTAGGACAACTTTTTGAAAACATTACAGCCTTCTAAACCTTTATTTTTCAGGCCTTGTATGATAATAATGGTAACCAGGTACCTGCGCATGTGTCTGTCGCACTGGGATTTTGGATAACCCTGTTTTTGTTCTGTGACTTTGCCCTTTCAGAAGACACCATGGCCAATCTGGAGCAGTGGGTGAGCGACCGTCTCCACGACATCCTCGGGCTGAGTGACAGATACGTGTCTCAGTTCATGATCGGCACTGCTCGGAAAGCATCGAGTCCCGAAGACTTTGTGGCTCGTCTCGAGCAGACGGGCACGATTGACATCGACCAGAGCGTGGCCGCCTTCGCAAAGGAACTCTTTGAAAAGGTTCATTCATGAAACTCTACCCGAGTTCCCTGTGACGTTCACCAAAACTCGTTTTCTTTTAGCTCTGGTGGTTTAAAAAACCTCTAATGTTGTTTTACTGTTGCAGGTTCCTCATAAACAGGTTGTTGAGAAACCGTCCCGAGCGGTGGAACGGCAAGCGATGGAAATGGAGAGGAAGAACCGGACGTACACGTTACTGGAGGACAGCGACGATGCCGATGAAGACGCTGCGAGGGAGAAACAGAAAGGAAAAAAGAAAAGCAAAGACAAGGAACGCGGGAACAAGAGGAAGCACATCAGACAGAAGAAAGGCAGCGAGTCGTCCAGCGAGGAGGAAGCACCTAAAAGGTCATCTGCTTATTTTCTGCTTTTTTAAGATGTTGGTGCTTTTTTCTGTTGTTTTTTTATTACGATAATTTACATTCATATTTATTCTTAGTTGTGGAGGAGAGATAGACACTAGAGATGGCACGATACCACTTTTTTATGTCCGATACCGATATCATAAAGTTGGATATCTGCCGATACCAATATGAATCCGATATAGTGTGTTTTTTAATCAATAAAAGTTTTTTTAATATCTTGCTGCATTTTGTATAAGTTTATACTCAAGTTTAAATAAATAACAACACTAAAGCTATTCTGTTATACCTGTATGTAAAAAATACACTGCATCCAAAATATGTCATAGTTCAGCAACACTGATCAATCTAATAAACTTAAACCTGCTCCATCCTCCCTATTCTGGTATTTTAAAGAGTACTTAGCAGAAATATTAAGCAACCTAACTAATAGGGTTGCAAACTCCAAGCAAAAAAAAAAAAAAGGGAACCACCCTCCACCTCATGATGCTTAATTGATGTAATCAAATTTAATTTGATGCAGGGGGAAAATGCACAGAAATAAATTATTTTTCAAGAATAATTAAATAGATTCAACATCTTTCTTCTACAGAATTGCAGACTGCACAGATGGTATCTTCCCAAAGGAAAAAGTACTATAGCTTACTAGAGGATATTAGACTTAACAGTTACTATATACAGTAATGGACTTCTATATATTTTACATCAGATTAAAACTTTGGGTGTAAGAGTCAGATAATTATTTATTAAAAGCTCGACATTTTAAATAAAAATAAGAAAGAAAAGTATGTCTTTGTGCCCCCTTTTCCCTGTTCATGCCCTATCGGCCCCCCTGGCTAAACTTTGCTAGATCCGCCCCTGCACAGTTACCAGCCGTCAGCTGCGTAGAAAAAGATCCTGGTGTAGAAATAATATTAAATAAATTCTAACAACAGCTTATCAAGCTTAATAGTGCTGCTGTTGTTCAGCCGCTGGTTTCCTCTTTCTGGTGAGAAGTGGGCCAAAAACTAAGAAGAGAGACGGACTCACGACAGAAAAGCCGATCAGCTGATCATTGATCAGTTTCTGATTGAAGCAGCAGCAGGAGAGAGAGAGAGAGAGAGAGAGAGATTGAGGCAGTCGCTCCATATATCTGTTGTTAAGTTTAACGTGGGAATGCTTTACATTCAGAGATGAACTTACACACTTGCTTTACTTCTCTCTGGGAAAACTTCCGCGGAGATGAAATACTGGTTTGGTAGCGAGGCTACAAACACACACAGCCGCTCGATCACGTGATGCACACTGCTGTGACGTGCTACGGTTATGAGCCGAGTTACGCCATGTCGCAAGTTTTGTGAGGTGCTTTTTTTATATTTAATGGATCGGATTACATTTGTTATTTCTCGCCGATATCCGATCCAGTAATTTGGGTCAGTATCGGACCGATACCAATACGTAATATCGGATCGGTCCATCTCTAATAGACACCAGTGTAAAACTATGTATCCTGTTCTCTAACATCAGGGATAAGTCGATTCAAGAGGACCACAAGTCAGTAAAGAGAGAAGAGGAGGAAGAGGAAGAGTGGGAGAAGGAAGAGAGAGAGCGACTGCAAGACATCGAGGAGAGGGATGCGTTTGCCCTGCGAGTGAGGGAGAAGGACAAGGAGAAGACGCGCAACATAGCCGAGAGGACGGACAAGAAGGTGGGCACGCAGCTCTTTTACGGTCTTTCACAGATGACCTCGTGTCTCACGCTGGTAAATATTTATCCTGTTGTTTTGTTCTCCACAGGCTTATGAGGAAGCTCAGAAGAGGCTGAAGATGGCTGAAGATGATCAGAAGAATATGGTGGGTGGTACGAGACAATTTGTGCGCTCATTGATTCCTGAAATAAACAAAGTGGACCTCAGTTGCTCAGCTGTGTGATAAGTTTCCCTCTTCCTCTTTAAAGTTGCCGGAGTTGAGGAAGCGCTCTCGATGGGAATATCTGAAGAAGAGAGAGTCGGAGAAGCTGGAGGACCTGGAGGCAGAGATTGTGGATGACGAGTACCTCTTCTCCACTGAGGAGCTGACAGACAGGGAGAAGAAGGAGCTGGAATACAAACGCACCATTCGGGATCTAGCTAAAGATTACAAAAAGGCCGGCGCCAAGGAGCAGGAGGAGAGAAAGAACAGATACTACATGCCGGAAGAGAATAGAAGAAAGGTGGGAATGAGGAATGTCACATGTAGAAACTCGACTGACTGCAGTTGTCCATTTATTTACCGTCTCTCCACACTTACAGGAGGTGCCACAGAGGGACCTGGAGCTGGAGGAAACCCCCATGGAGCTGGGAGGAGAGCAGGGTCGCTGGGAGGAGGAGAGGCTGAAGACGGCCTCCCTCAGCTTTGGGGCCAAGAAGGAGCGAGAGCAAGGAATGAAGCAGGAGCAGGAGAAGTACCAGCTGATCCTGGAGGAGGACGAGATGATCGACTTTGTCACCACCGCCATTACCATGAAGGGAACTCGGTCTGAAAAGGTGACGCTCATCAGATTCCTTATTGTTTTTATCGTTGTGGGTCTCGTTTAATTTTGGCATCTGCAGCTCCGTGTGCAGTGTTGATTAAAAGGAAATATCTGCTTGTTTTCACCATCATAGTGCAGGCGTTACACAGCCTCCTGCACAGCAGCAATAGAGCGCTGTGCTTGATGGAAAATGCAAAGATACTAATTATTACCTGTTTACATATCATATCTGAAATAGCAGCTCTTTCTCAGCTGCATTTAAAAACAAAGAAAAAGACATAAATGGAAAAAAAGCATCAGCAGAAAAAATGTTGACCACCTGTTTGTTAAGATTAGTTGTTGCATTCACTTTTTACCTCTTAGACAGATGAACATATTTTTAGATTCGTCCTGATCTGTACTTTTTAACATGAATCTTCATTCTTCATCTCTGCCTTATTCCCAATGTTCAGACTGGAAAAGTATAGAAAATTACCACATAATTACATTTCTTTAAAAATATGTACATTTTCTATTTTAAAAAACCTCTTAATGTAAGCATAGAAGTGCAGAACCAAAGAAACATTTCCCAGCTCGGTCTAACAAAAATGTTCCTTTTTACTTGAGAGTGATTTTTAAAATTTTCCCCACGAAGGAAATTCCTAAATGCAGAGACGCAGGTGATTTCCAGTTACAGTGATAACAGCAGAGGGGAGAGTCCACTGGCTAAGCTCCAGCTTTTCATGTATTATATCTAGGGGTGGGTTTTTATAATCGATTTATCGATTAAAATCGATTCTGGCTTGGATAACGTAAAATCGATTCATTAAAATCCTGAATCGATTTTTTAATATAAATTTATTTTGCCCGAAATGCCAGAATCTCTGGTGAAATCTCACAAAATTTCAACAACCACCAAACAGCTGAGACAGTAAATGAGAGCAGGAACACGGATTCTGCACAAAGACTTAAACACACAGTGCAGCCCGCGGATCAGAATCAGTTAGATGTTGCCTTTCTCACGGTCGGGGCTGAAAGCCGACAGCCCGCTGATTCTGATCTGTCGACGGTCCGCGCTTTGTGTTCACGCCCTTTATGCGCTGATTCTAAAGCTGTTAGTTTTATCTCTCTCCAAACAATATTGACCGAACCAGCAGCAAAAGAAGATCCAAACTACGCTTCACATAAACATCGTCATGAATTCACTCTGACTTTTACTGTTTTGCTTCGACCACGATGCACAGCTCTCTCTCGCATGCTCGCTCTCTCGCTCGCTCTCTCTCCCTCTCTCTCTCTCTGTACTGTTTTCTGCATTATTCGCTTGCTTGTTACGCACAAGTCTACCGTTGTTTACAGGCTGTCGGCCGACGGTTTTTTTTTTCGCTTTATATACTTCCGAAAATAAAACCTAATTTCTGCCGTTCAATACCGAACAAATTTAAACTTTTTAAAATTATGCAAAATGCAAAACGCTCAGCCTTGTCTCTAATAAAACCGCTGTAACTTCAGAGGTAATGTTCATGTGTTGATTAATGGTTTTCTTTCGTTTTTGATGTACTGCAGAAAATTTTTATAAAATCCCAGAACAGGAAAATCACCTTCATGTTTTTCTGTGTTTTATCTTCAGCTACTTTGACACAAAGGCCTCTGCTGTGATGCTCACACCTTTGATAAAGTCTTGGTGTGTCAGCTTCCTTTTTATAGATACAAAAATATGTAAATGTACTAATCTGAATTATAATATTTCTGACTGTCAAAATTTCCCAGATTCAAATCAAAGTGAATCGAATCGAATTAAATCGAATCGAATCGAATTAAATCGAATCGTGGATCGAATCGATTCGGGACCCTGTGAATCGGAATTGAATCGATTCTAGAAATCAGTGACGATACCCAGCCCTAATTATATCCCATAAATGACACAAGCCTCCAGGCGTCTTGTTTCACCACTAGATGGCAGAACTGATGATCTAAAAAAGCAGCCTCAGTATTTGATCCTTTGACTGATGAGCATGGTGAAGTGTTTTGGACTGTAGTGTTTCATGACCTCTGACATCAGCGGATGTTGAGATCTGATCAACTTTTAAGTCATTTTTTTGAACTTGTCAGTGAATCTGAGGAAATAACTACAAAGAACCAAATCTGCAAAGTCAAAACATAATTATGCACCTTAAACGGATCAGAACTTATTCATTTCTGTTTCCACGTTTCTTTATGCCTTTCTGCTTCAGCGCACAAACGATCAGGTTGACTTCAGAGGGTGCAGTGAGTTCAGCCTTTCAGCTGTCAGATAATCAATGCAGGTCTCAGAATAATGAATGTCTGCGTTCAGAAAAGAGCTGAAAAACCAGGTTTATTTTGGGTGTCATTTGCATGATGACACAGAAATCCTTAGAGAGGCGTGTAAACAGAAAGAGAAGTAAAGAAATTTAGGGAAATAAGAGGAGAATGCATGCACAGAAGACAGAAAACACAGAAGACAGTTCATACAAATGTTTTGCATTTAGTAACAATTTAATGTTTTCCGGACAGTTTCAGTCACATGTGTGTTCCCAGGGTGCAATGCAGCATGTGTTGCAGTTTGATCTTTGGAGTGATGAAAGGCTGTATTACACGGAAACATGTTTGAGTTGGTGGAAAAACGAAAATATCGTCCACCTGCCTTTTTATATGAGTGAAAATAAAAGAACCAGTCGACTGTGTCCTTCCAACCTTCTGTAAACATCGCTGACACAAATTCACCTCCGATTCAACCCGACGAGTACGAGCAATGCATGACATCCTGTGCATAAGGTTTCATTTATTACTGAATGATTGTTTTTAAATTAATTTTTTGTAATTATATATAAGCTTTTCTTTGGTGACACCGCAGGGACTGCACTTATTTTCCTTGTACTTGTTACAGTGACGGTGACACGGTGGTTAGCACTGTTGCCGCACAGCAAGAGGTCCTGAGTTCAATTCCACCATCAGGTCTTTCTGTGTGGAGTTTGCATGTTCTCCCCGTGTTTGCGTGGGTTCCCTCCGGGTACTCCGGCTTCCTCCCACCGTCCAAAGACATGCAGCTTGTGGGGATAGGTTAATTGGATAATCCAAATTACCACTAGGTGTGAATGTGCGAGTGAATGTGAGTGCGAATGATTGTCTATCTCTGTGTGTTGGCCCTGCGACAGACTGGCGACCTGTCCAGGGTGTACCCCGCCTCTCACCCTATGACAGCTGGGATAGGCTCCAGCGCCCCCCGCAACCCTGAAAAGGATAAGCGGAAGCGAAGGAATGGATGGATTGTTACAGTGACAGTGAGGAGATTCTGATTCTTCTGCTTCGCTGTAAAAACTCAAACTGCCTTTTCTTGTGACCGTGTCCCGTTCAGGATCAGGATGCTCCGGCTCTGTCGCAGGCTGAGCTGAAAAAACAGTCAATGCAGGAAGTCCGACGCAGCCTTCCCATCTTTCCCTACAGAGACGACCTGCTGGCCGCCATCCACGAGCACCAGATCCTCGTCATCGAAGGAGAGACGGGCTCGGGGAAAACCACCCAGATCCCTCAGTACCTCCTGGAAGACGTGAGTGAAGAATTTAAACGTAGCTTCGTATATTCACGTATTAAATGTGTTAAAGCATTTGGTTATATGTCAAAGTAATCCTTAAACACTTTCCATCAGGGCTACACCAAAGGAGGCATGAAGATTGGATGCACGCAGCCTCGCAGAGTGGCAGCCATGTCAGTGGCAGCCAGAGTAGCAGAGGAAATGAGTGTGAAGCTTGGTAATGAGGTGAGCTTAGCACATGACTCCTACACCAACACTTGATGTGTTACTGCACCTTCAAGCAGACTGAAATGGAGTGTTTCACTGTCATCCAGGTGGGTTACAGCATTCGTTTTGAGGACTGCACATCAGAGAGAACCGTGCTCAAATACATGACAGACGGCATGCTGCTCCGAGAGTTCCTCACCGAACCGGACCTGGCCAGCTACAGGTGCCATTAATGCGTCTGTGCCCTCTGCTGCGTTTTTATGTTGCTTTTCATGAAGAGCAGAAAGCTCCTAAAAGTACAGTGCTGACATGGGAGAGTGGACTTCTGTACTGGCTGCTCTTTACGTGTTTAAATAGTTTATGGAAGCAGGGTAAACAATTCTCATAAACCATTTTCTTTATTAAATCTACATTCTGGGAGCAAAGTAATGCTGCAGAGGATTTGTGGAGTTATGTAGGCTTTACTAGGAAGACAGGGCAGTTGACTTTCAGCCTGCAGACACAACCAGGTGTGCACGCTTGTTAAAGATTATCTTGGTTTAGGCAGGTACACAGTCTTAAAAGTAGGTAACTTTACCAGTACTGACCTTCTCTGTTTCTTGGCCACTACCTTTTTCTTCTGTGGGGGGTTTGGAAACCTCATCTGATTTAAATTTGGCTTCCCTCTCCATCAAGATCATTTTGTCATGTGCCTGTGAGCTGCTAGGCTGTAGGGTCTCAAAATAGCAGCTGTTCAAACCAACACTGACATTTTCATAATTTGAATGAAACTGCAGTGAGCACTTCATTCCTTCAGCATGTCATTGGTTCTGCTGCTCACTGGATCTGTCACCCTTGGGCTTTAGGGGTGCAACGATACTCGTATCGATATTGAACCGTTCGATACAGTGCTTTCAGTTCTGTGCGCATATGTATCGAACAATACAACATTTTTAATTCATTTTATCAACTTTCCTTTGGACGATGCTGTCTGTGTTGAGCGCTCAGTGGATCTGCGCTCGACAGTGCAGCCTAGGCGGAGTAGTCGAACGCAGATTCACTGAGCGCAGCGCAAGCTAGCGAGACAGAAGCTAAGCTCGTTGCAACATGGCAAATTGAACCTCCCCCACCCTCATTCAGATCTGGCGTTTGGAACTATTTTGGTTTTCATGTGACGTATGACCCTGAAGGTAAGCGTGTCATGGACTAAAGTAAAACAGTATGTTGGATGTGCCAGCAATGCTCAGTTACATTGGTGGGAACTAGTGTGTTAGCGCAGTTAGCTCGTTAACGTGTTGACACTGTCCAGCCCCACGCACGGGGCGATCCGCGGTAGCTCGTTAACGGAGATTTGCCGTGTTGTGGCGTTAACGTCATTTCAATGAGATTAACACTGACAGCACTAGTGGGAACACGATGAATATGACTGCACATTTACTCCGACATCATCCTCGTGCAAAGACAAGTGGAAGCAGACAAAAACAACAAGCAGCATGCTACAAACTTTAGCCGAGTCATTTAGACAGCCGTTAGCACATGATTCTCCTTATGGGGACCTGATATGTTTAATATGCTGCTGAGAATATAGCCCAGAAGAAGCGTATAGTAGAGCTTTTACTTTGGAAAGAGACATTTCTCTGTAATAAACTCTCTTTTCCAAAGATGAGGGATTTCTCCATCAGATTTATTTTATTACTTTGTTTCAGCAGCATTAAATTTAAAAACTGTACTTTTGAGTTAAAATATATATTTATAATTTTAATAAATGACAAATTAAAAAGGCATGAACATTTTTTTTTATTGAAAAAATATCGAACCGTGACACCAAAGTATCGAACCGAAACTTGAATTTTGTGTTTCCTTGCACCCCTATTGGGCTTATTAGAAAATTGCTCAACCTTAGCCAAAGCTGTCGTCACATGAACATCCGGTCAGTTTGAAAAGGAAGGTGACATTTTCTCTCTGCACACAGCAAAGTGCAGGTGGTCTAATCTGGTTTAATCAGATACTTTATTTAGTTTTATAAATCATCTGCTGGCTTCTCTGTTTGACATTTATCACCGAACCCGTTCGTGTTGATTGTTTTGCTCCCCCCACGATCTTTGTCTGTCTCCCCCCACAGTGTGATCATCATAGACGAAGCCCACGAGCGAACGCTCCACACCGACATCCTGTTCGGTCTGATTAAAGACATCGCAAGATTCAGATCGGACCTGAAGGTGCTGGTGGCGAGCGCCACTCTGGACACCGAGCGCTTCTCCTGCTTCTTCGATGACGCGCCTGTTTTCAGGATCCCTGGCAGGAGGTTCCCCGTCGATATTTTCTACACGAAAGTAAGATTATATTTGAATCATTGCCACAGTAAACATTACAATTTAGAGCCTATAAACCAAACTGTGGTGTCGATGTGTGTGTGTCTGCGTGTTGTCTTATCAAGGCTCCAGAGGCAGACTACCTGGAAGCGTGTGTGGTGTCGGTGTTGCAGATCCACGTCACTCAGCCTCCCGGAGACATTCTGGTCTTCCTCACTGGACAGGTGCTCTTCATATCATATTCCCAAGAGATCCAGAGCTTCAGACACGACTGTGATGCTCTGCAGCAAACGTCAGACTGAAATCTCTGAAATCTCTCTCTCAGAGTTACACCTAGTTTAACATCATGTTCTTGCCATGTTTTCCTTTGTGTGCAGATGTTTTTATAATATAATCACATTCTTACTGATGGCTGTGAAACAACATTGATCTTCACGTGTTCTGTAGAATAGTTTGGACATACCACTTTATCAAAATCCTGACACAGAGGATCGCAGGTTCCAGGCTTAAGTGAATGTGAATAAGAAAATCAGCTGATTTTAATGAAACTGATGAAATTGCCTTCATTTACCTGAATCCCTTTTTATTATTTTTTTCGTGGAATGAGGAAAAAGGTGAAACGACAGAGTCGCTGTTGCTCAGGACGATTCTTTCTCCATAAACTCTGTGTCACAGTGAACACATCACTTTCTGTGGAAACTTGATTTTCCCATGTGGCTCCTGCAGCACTGATAAAACACAATGAACGTCAGAAAAAGGCCCCAGTGAACCTGAAACAGACCTGATCTAAAACCAAAGAAGGATCAGAGTGAGCTGGATCATCCATGCATGCGTTCATTCATATATTTCTATATTTATTCTTAAGATTTGACTCTGTTTTTGCTAGAAAACAGGTAAAATCCCACGTTCACTCTGAGAAAGTTGATCTTGTAAATTCTACAAGTTTAGAAAATTGTCCCGACATGTACAGATGCAAAGGGTAGGAGAGGGATGAGAACAGATATGTTAGAAACACGGGTACAGTGTGCTTGTGTGTGTCAGCTGATTGTTGAGCCTCGCTGTCTTGCAGGAGGAGATTGAAGCGTGTTGCGAGCTGCTGCAGGAGAGATGCAGGCGGCTTGGTTCTAAGATAGCAGAGCTGCTCGTCCTCCCCATCTACGCCAACCTGCCGTCTGACATGCAGGCAAAGATCTTTAATCCTACTCCGCCTGGAGCGCGTAAGGTGAGACAGTGTCTTGTTTCTGAGAAGCTTTTATTGTTTCCTCATACAGCTGCCCTACAACTAACAGGTCAGTGAAGGACTAATATTTCATTTTGGCTGACACAAAATAGACCAGCAGTCGACCATGGCGGGTTTTTGTTAAACCCTCATTTAAACAGGATACCAGAGTCTTGATTTAAAATCTGTTTGCACAAGTGTCCTGGTCTGTTTACTCTGTCAGCTGGATCAGCCTCGGATCATTTTCCTGGATTAGAATATTCACAGTTTGCACCAGCTTATCACAACAGGCTCACAGGCCTGTTTTTGTTTTGTTTTGATGAGAGCTGCTGGAGCAAAATATCATTAACATTATGCCAATACGGTGTTGAATACTTGACATAATTTATTAGCTAGCGTGCGTAGTTGGGAGTTGGATTCTCTGGGAGAAACAGTTGCTTCTCACAAGTCCATCTCACAACCACAGCTGTGCTCCCTGCTGGTCTGCCTCCACCGCAGATGTCTGATGGTGCAGATGGAGGTGAACGGATCTGCGCTGTAATCACAGGGTGAAACCAAACGCTAGCTGTCATGCGCTGCTGAACGTGAGCTGGATGTGAGGCTCTGAACGATGTCGGGACAAAGGGAGCTTCAGTTAAATCTTTCCACAGGTTCACCTGCGAGTGGACCACATCAGTCCAGCTCTGAGGTCTTTACACTGGCTGCCTGTCCGTCAGAGGATAGACTTTAAAGTTCTGATGCTGGTCTATGAAGCTCTGAATGGTTTAGGACCAAAATACATCAGGGACCTCCTGACCCAGTATGAACCTTCCAGATCTCTCAGGTCATCTGGATCCGGTCTTTTATCAGTTCCCAGAGTCAGAACCAGACATGGAGAAGCTGCATTCAGCTTTTATGCTCCTTATATCTGGAACAAACTCCCAGAAAGCCTCAGATCAGCTGAAACACTCAGTTTATTTAAATCCAGGTTGAAGACTCACCTGTTCTCAGCTGCATTTGAATAAAGCACCAAATCCACACTTTTAAGCTTAAATTTCAAAACTTACATTTTAACTACTGATTTTATCTGTTTTGATTTTATCTGTTTTGATTTTATATACTGTTGTTTGTTTGTTTGCTTGTTTTAATCAATTTTAAATCATGCTTTTTATTTGTTTTGTTTCTAATGTCTCTGTAAAGCACTTTGAATCACCTTGTTGTTGAATTGTGTTATACAGATAAACTTGCCTTGCCTACGAAACCTTCAAACTTTTAGGCTCTCGCTGACCCAGGTTGTTCTTTCAGTCTTGACTCCAATTATAATCACTAGAAACATGAATCCTAATTCACATTCAAATTTGTTTAACTGCCCAATCCTAAGACAAAAGTTTCAACCACAAATAAAAAACGGCAGCTATTATGACCTAAAACAATTTCACCTGTTCAGGAGATTTTCGTCCTGTAATCAAGGTGAGCTGAAGCATTTAGTGCTGCGTGTAAACAAGGTTAAGTGTTATATTGGTACTTTGATCATCAGCAACATTAAATCCTACTGAGTCAAGCCGTCGTATCCTTTGATTTTACAGCTTCTCTGTTAGAAATCCTGGTAAATAAATATGCACTTCCTGCAGTTTTTTAACCTCTCATTTATCATCTGGATTTGATCTTCGGTCTGTTTGTTGGTGCAATGTTTTCTAACTTTATCTCTCGGTGCTTCTTTTCTTATCAATCCAAGGTGGTGGTGGCCACCAATATAGCAGAGACTTCATTGACCATAGACGGCATCATCTACGTCATTGACCCTGGCTTCTGCAAACAGAAGAGCTACAACGCCCGCACAGGCATGGAGTCACTCATTGTTACACCGTGCTCACGGGTAACTGCTTTTCCTTAATGTTTAACTAGCAGGAAATCAAAGTGAAGTGACGATAAATTTAAGCCATTTCCTTTTATTGCTGTTCTAAACAATGACGGTGCATCCTTGGGATTGGTGCAGGCTGGTCTGTGGGATTAGACCAGTCTTCACCACCATGGAGGTTCTGAATGGTGTCTTTAAATATGAGAGCTCAAAAAGTTTTGAATGAAGTTCTTTAAGTGTTTATTAATAGAACAAAGAAAAGTTGAATGGATGTATACAAAATACAAAAGTAAATACTACCTGGTGTGAGCTGCCTGGGTGGAGCTTTTACTTACACATCACTCTAATGTGAGATAAACTGTTACATAAAAACAAATATTTGGAATATAAATATATTGTTGATACATATTATATTGTTTAAAGACCAAGTCCTAGAAGCTGAACTGAAAGAGAGATTATACGTCTCGTTTATTAGCTTCTCTTTATTGGCTCACTGTTAAATTGAATTCCTTCTCCTTGTGCTCAAAGTGCTGAATGATTAGCCAACATCATAACTTCATAGTACCATTTTATCCTAATAGAGCACTTTGCTCTCAGACTGCAGGTCTACTTGTTCTTAGAGTTCCTCAAATTAAAATAGGAAGCAGAGCTTTCAGCTTCCAGGTCCCTCTGCTGTGCAACCGACTCCCAGTTCAGGTTCAGGAGACAGACGCCCTCTGCTTTAAGAGCAGGCTTCAAAATGTCCTTTTTAAAAAAAAAAAAAAAGCTTATAGTTGGGGGGGGATCAGGCGACCTTGAACCATCCTTTAGTCATGCTGCTGTTTGAGGCGAACCAAATGAACTGAACTACAGGTGTGAAATCACCTGGAAGGTCAAACATTTGCTGAACTTTATTGTAGCTGCAGCTGAGACATCGAAAGGTCAGACGTGTCGGATTCAGTTCGTTGGATTTCTCGTCTGCGATTGCTTTTGACTCTTTCGTTGTTTTGAGGTGGATTGATTTTGGAGTTTTGTCTCCTAACAAGGCAGCTGCTGCAAACCTGTTTTGTGAAAACATCTTACTGAATATATTTGATTTGATCTGACTCACACTGCTGAAAGCAGCCCGTGGTGAAATTGTGTTTGAAATATAATCAAAGGTGGAGGAGGGCCTGATTGGCACACTGGAGTCAGCCAGAGATCCTCAGAAGAACAAACCTCTCCAGCTTTCCAGAGAAAAAAATAAATAAGTAAATCTCCTGATAAGCTTGTGGACTTGTGGGAGTGTAAATCACTTTGATCCAGGTCAAACATAGAAGTACGATGTTAAAGAGACCTCAGAGATGTCCTCCACTGGCTCCACAGACGTGTTGTAGCTCAGGTGTGGTGGTGTATTAGTGCAGGTGATTTATCTGTGTCTGGTTTTTTTTTCTGTGTGTTTAACTCTCAGGCTTCAGCCAATCAGAGAGCAGGCCGAGCAGGCAGAGTGGCTGCTGGGAAATGTTTCAGGCTTTACACAGCCTGGGCCTATAAACATGAGATGGAGGAAACAACTGTGCCTGAGATTCAGAGGACCAACTTGGGAAATGTAGTCCTGCTGCTGAAGAGTCTAGGTGGGGCAAGAAATAGAGATCCTGTGATTTTAAAACAGCAGTTGGCTTCTGTTGTGTAGTGAGCTAATCTTTTTTCCTTGCAGGTATTAATGACCTCATTCACTTCGACTTCATGGACCCACCTCCTCATGAGACTCTCGTCTTGGCTCTGGAGCAGCTCTACGCCCTGGGAGCCCTCAACCACATGGGAGAGCTCACAAAGGTGCAAACTTGGAGTCGGTCCCTATATTTTTAATACAGTCATATATATTTATAGAATTTCTGCAATCACAGGTCGCTTATAGACATTAACCTTCACAGTATCGTGATGTGAATATGCACCGTCCGACAGAGTTAATAGAGGCCAAAAACAAAGCTAAGGGAGGGGCGCCAAAAAACTGCACCAAAATCAGATCGCACAGATCCCTGGGTATTTACAACAAAGAGCTGGTGAACTATCCCATCCTACATTTGAATCTCCAACAGGCGCAGCCGAGTTGGACATATTTTACATTCTTACTGTAACTTAAGCTGCAGGAGAGAGATACACCACCTTTTATTTTTACAGGAATAATCTGTGACCATCTCTGCACGTTCGGCTGCATATTTGCATCACGTACTTTGCACACCTGATGCTCGTAAGGCTGTAAAACGGCTTCCAGCACTGAAGAGTCACTCACTTCCTTGATCGAAAGTGCTGATGCATTTTAACTCTGAGCTTTTATTACCAATCTGATCGTGTTAATGAGTAATTATCAGGGACAGGAGGATGTTTTTAAGAGCATGTGTAAAGGTGTCATTAGCCAGTTTTGTAGGTCATTGTTTTTTTTTAATTAAATGAAGTGTTTATTGGTATTTAACTCTTTCTTTCTCTCTCTCTTTTTGGGGGGGCTCAGCTGGGTCGCAGAATGGCTGAGTTACCTGTGGATCCCATGCTGAGTAAGATGATCCTGGCCTCAGAGCAGTGAGTCTCCAGTTTGATTGCATCATAGTCACCTGCTTGAGTCTGTACTACCTGCCAAATTAGCTGTTTATTTATTCATTCACATTGCACCATGAAAGCGTTTAACTATTAATTATCAGGAAATCTGATTCCCACACTTCCTTTATGTACAGGAAGCTTGCATGGTTTGTTGAAAGATTTGTATGGCGAAGTTGTAGAACAGGTAAGCTTGTGTGCACATATTAGCATAATTCCACTCTGTCCCTCCATCCTCACATCTGTGCTGATTTTAGCTGCACGTGGAGTCTCAGTTGGGTGAGCTGAAGGGTCTCTTTGACAAGACGAAGGCTAGAAATATGGTTTAAATGGTCTGTATTTATACAGTGCTTTACTAGTCCCTAAGGACTCCAAAGCGCTTTACATATCCAGTCATCCACACATTCACACACTGGTGATGGCAGCTACATTGTAGCCACCCTGGGGCGCACTGACAGAGGCGAGGCTGCCGGACACTGGCGCCACCGGGCCCTCTGACCACCACCAGTAGGCAACGGGTGAACGGTCTTGCCCAAGGACACAACGACTGAGACTGTCCAAGCCGGGGCTCGAACCAGCAACGTCCAATTATAAAGCGAACGCCCAACTCTTGAGCCACGATCGCCCCACAAGTTTAACACAAGTCGCTGCGATTTTTACCAACCAGAACACGTCAGTGATGCTCGGTCACTACATCAAAACCGTAACCGTAAGGAACGAGAGCATCACGACACATCTGTGTGTGCGGATTGTGTCTTTAACGCCCTCACTGTCTTTGTATCTCGGACATCTCGTTTTATGAACATGTGCAGTAGAAGATGAAGATGGACTAGAGCAGGGGTGGGGGAACTCCAGGCCTGGAGGGGCGGTGTCCTGCAGGTTTTAGATGTGTCCTTGATCCAGCACAGCTGATTTAAATGGCTGAATGACCTCAGTATGTCTTGAAGTTCTCCAGAGGCCTGACGTTTCCCACCTCTGGACTAGAGGCTGCTGGTGTCCACCTACTGAGAAACTCAAACAAACAAAAAAACAGCTAGTGTGCTTTCGTTGCTAGTTTTTCCACTGATGACTGCTTGGGAAAAACATCCTGCCTGTAGCTAAGCTGACACAGGACGCCATCATCTTTATCTATCAGATATAGAACTTCCATTCAGCAGCTACAGCGATTTACACTGCTGTGTGTTCACTTTCTGTTTTAAGCGTTTTTATGCATTTTATCTCTATTTCTCGTCTGACCTGTTGTTATCATTTCCCATTATTATTAGCATTTATATTAACAATAGAAATTATTAATTTTGACGCACTTTTATGAAACGTTTAAATCTGTCCTGCATAAATGAAAGACTTTTTTTTTTTGTTTATTACTCCTGCAAAAAATGGAAGTCGTAGCTGTAGCTGTGGACTTTCCCCCTTTCCATAAACAAAAAAGCTGTTGCACTTTAACAAAGTGTGGTCAGTAAGTCTGCCTGAGTGCGGACTGAAGGATTTATAACCCTCATACACTTACGGGCAGTTGGTTTGGAACAGCATGTGGCTGAACCTCCACATGACGGAGAAACAGACTGAAAGACTGGATTCAATCAACTCAACACGTCATTGTTCAGCGAATCAGCCATGTTAGAAACATGATTGTTCCTCACTTTGACAGCAGAACGTTGCTGAATTAAACAGTTACAATTGTTAGTAGGGATGGGTATCGTTTAGGTTTTATCCGATACCAGTACCAAACCGGTACTTTTGAAACGGTGCCGGTGCTTAAACGGTGCTCAAACCGGTGCTTAAACAATGAAGAACACAAACTTTGTCCAAAAACCTCTCATGTTTAACTGTTTTCCACTTTTTCTTTGGTCATTTTAGCCTTTTTGTCCAGGGTGAAGGGAGTATCTGCCATCAAACAAGAAGACAGCCTCATGTAGCTATGATGATGTTTGCTAGTTCACCTTACATGCATTAATGTAATAACGTGGTTAGCCTACTCAACGTAAATTACACACGAACAACATGAAGCTACTCACGCAGAGAAGAACAGCTGCTGCTGCATCATCATCCTCATCATTTCTGCTACACTGGCAGGGCTAGGGGCCAGGACTCTCCTCTTCGGGTTTTTGGGGGATGTTGCTAACTCCGGGTTGATAACAGGCACCACACCCGCAGTAGATGTGCTCGGTGTGAGGTCTCGCAGCAAGCTATCAAATACGGCGCATTTCTCGGCTTTTAAAAAAAACGCTATGCGTCGCCAGGTGTTTCATCAGATTTGAGGTGTTACCTCCTTTGACAGTATCACAGTATCAGCTTAAAGCACTTGTTGCAGCTGCTGAGTTTGCATCTTTTGCTGTGAAGTACAGTCAGACTTTTGACCGCTTCGCCTTGGGCATTTTTAATCTGTAGCTCTGCTCTAAAAGAACGTACGTACCTGGACCCGCCTACTATCCTCGGAAACGTAAAATGATTGGCTAGAATCTAAAGTGTATCACAGCTCAGGAAAATAAAGCACTGAAATGTGCGCTGCTTTTCGGTCTGGTTACTACCATTTATGACAGAACCAGTGCCATCATGGCACCAGTTACTGGTACCCATCCCTAATTATTAGAGTGTTGGAAACTTGATCAGCTAGTCCAAGTTTTGTTCACTAAGAGAATGGAAAGCAGTTTCATCAAAGACAAAGAGAGAGAATTAAAAAAAGAATACATAGGATTTTAATTAGCAGAAGTACAAATGAAGACTGTGTAGGACTGATGGTGTCTCAGAGGGTGGGCAACATCTCATCTTAACACTCGGGTGGTCTCAGAGTTAACAGCATATGATGTTGAGGGGAAAATGTGATAAATCCCAGTTAGAGATCAGTGGCAGTAACTGAAGGATGGCTATAATAAGATGAATGAGTGATTCTACATGACCTTCTTGTAACATTCAGTAGTATGAAGGTAAATATGGGTTTGAGGACACTTTTCCACCGCGGAACAAGACTGATGACAAAACAAAAGGGTGATTCACAAGGTTAAAACATGACTGTAGAGATTAAAATTGGATTAAACTCAACTGATGGACTTCTGTGTTTACATCAAACAAAAACATTCTGTGCGGCCTGTGAAAGTGGGTCTGCTGTGGAGGAAGAAATGCAGTCTGTCTAATGTGTGGGTATAAAGGATGCAAGCAATTTCATTTTGGGAACATTTGTTTTTTTTTCTCCAGGTACAAATGTTCGGAGGAAGTGTTGACGATCGCCGCCATGCTGTCTGTAAACAACTCTATCTTCTACCGTCCCAAAGACAAGGTGGTGCACGCCGACAACGCCAGAATGAACTTTGTGGTGCCCGGAGGAGACCACCTGGTGCTGCTGAATGTCTACAACCAGGTATAAACTCAGCCGGGTAACATCAGGGCTGGAGATATGTTTGACGTTTAGAAACACATTTGATGCTGTGTTGAAGTTGTTTTCAGGTAAAATCACTGATAAAGAGACAAGTATCAGTGGATCATTTTAGAGGCTGATTTAAGGTGCATTCAGAAACACACTCAGCACTGGCTCAGAGCACAGTTTGATTATTGTGTGCTAACTGCAGCTGTGATATCTTCCTCCCACAGTGGGTGGAGAGTGGTTATTCCACACAGTGGTGCTATGAGAACTTCATCCAGTTCCGCTCCATGCGAAGAGCCCGGGATGTCAGGGACCAGCTGGAGGGTCTGATGGATCGCATTGAAGTCGAGGTGGTCAGCTGTCAAGGAGACAGCGTGCCCGTTCGCAAGGTTAGTGACACTGATGAACTACAGTACAGCTTTAGATGTTCCCAAGCAAAAATATGGAGTCTTATTATCAGTCACTTCATATTAATAAGGAACTACAGCTAGTCCCACTCTGGGTTTTGGCTTTAGCTTCATCTGAGGCCTTTTTGAGATGGAAACACAGATTGAGCGTAACTTTGCAAACAAAGACTTGTCTTATCTGCCACGCTCTGGGAAAATAATATCAGTGATATTTATAGCTTGTACAGAACATAAACATTACAGCAAAACATAAAGATATTTAAAGAATTACTCACAGATAAAAAACAAAACTGTGGATGAGTATCTAAAAGATATTAGAGCTTAAAGTTGAGCATTTGTACTGTCTGCTAGTCTTTATCTCCACTAATTCAAATCAGTGGACTTGATCTTATGATGGGTCTAGTTTTTTCCAACATTTTTGAAGCAAAATCCTACAAGTCATACGGATTGTTGTGCAGAGTAATTCAGTTTTATTTGTATAGCGCCAAATCACAACAACAGTCACCTCAATGCACTTTATATTGTAAGTTAGACCCTACAATAATACATACAGAGAAAAACCCAACAATCATATGACCCCCTATCAGCAAGCACTTTGGCGACAGTGGGAAGGAAAAAGTATGATTTAACGCAGAGAGGTCTATTAACACATAGTGAGTGAAGAAGAACTACTCAATGCATCATGGGAATCCCCCAGCAGCCTGCACCTATTGAAGTGTAAATATAGGAGGACTAACTATATACTTTTGGCATGTTTTCCGGTCGAGTGAACGCTGGCGCGTTTGGCTGCCGCTGCTCACCGGTTATTTTTATTATCTACTATTACTATTTTTACTATATTTTTTAAGTTGCTGGCGACAATTTAAATCAAGTATCTAAGGCGCGACCCTGTTTTGACTTGTTTTCGCAATATCTGTGGGCATGTATTGCTTGCACTGCAGCAGGATCCCCAGGGTGTTGGTGTGGCTCGTGCTCACCTGGGTTTTTTTATCCATCATTTATCACCCGGCGACAGCTCTTCTCCAGTATTCTGCTACGGATCTTTTGCGGCTCCGTTTTTGCCTGGCTGTCTCTCCACCTGTGGCTCTATACTTCTACCCGGACATCGCCTTCCAGCCCCGCCGCAGGTATATCCACCGAGGGCTTCGGCGGAAGTTCAACATCAGTGACACTAACTCAGTATTTTCCATCTGGTCAAAAACTCGTCGTCCTCCCTGCAAGACTGACCGGACTGTCGACCACAGTGTGCTGGCCCACCTGGCTAGATCAACTAAGCCTACTGTCAGGCATGGTAACTCCAGCATCAAGCTTGGTCTATTAAACATCCGCTCTCTCACTGGTAAGGGACATCTCGTACATGATCTCCTCTGTGATCGTAAGTTGGACTTTCTTTGTTTGACTGAAACATGGCAACAGCCTAATGACTTTGTTTCTCTCAATGACTCTACTCCATCTGAGTTTGTTTACACCTGTCAACCTCGCATCTCGGGGAAGGGCGGAGGTCTCGCGATAATTCACCGGAGGCACTGGAAAGTGCTCCCTGTCTCTGCCCCTCCCTCCCATTCATTTGAATACACTGCACTACAGCTCCCTGGATCTTCCCCCACCATCATATGTACTGATTATCGGCCACCTAAGCCAAACAAGGAGTTTTTAAATGAATTTTCTGCTCTTCTCACTCATTTTTCTGTACTTTCTCCAAATCTGATCATTGCTGCTGACTTCAATATTCATATGGACAATAATAAAATCCCTCTTTCCAGAGAATTTACCTCCTGCCTGGAAAGTTTTGGGCTTCTACAATACATAAAATTTCCTACCCATTCCAAAGGTCATATCCTGGATTTGGTCTATTGTTCTGGCATTACCCCCACCCATTGTAAAGCCACGTTGTTTCCCCAGTCTGATCATATGTTTATTTCTTTTGATGCAATCATAACCGCTTCCAAAACCTGTATCTCTCGTAATATCACTTTTAGGAAAATTAGTAATATCAACTCAGCTGTTTTTTCATCTGCCGTCCATGACCTTCCATCTATCCATAGCTCCTCAACCCCTCATGAACTCGTTTGTCATTATAATGTCAACCTTCATAGCCTTCTAAAAAATTACAAAACCTCCAGACACATTCCCCCCCCCCCCCCCCCCCCCCCCCCACATGTATATTCTGTTGATTTTTGCAACTCTCTCTCTCTTTTTTCACTTCTAAAATCTCAGACATTCATCGTCAACTTAACTCTTTAGGAGCTTCTGACTCTGAAGTAGACTTCCTGGTTCCCCCACTGTCTTCCTGTCAGTTATTTTCAAGCTTTACTCTTCCCTCCATAACTGATGTATCTAATCTCATTAAAAAATCTAAGTCATCCACCTGTCAACTTGACCCTCTCCCCACTGTGTTAGTTAAAGCCTGTCTTCCCTCGTTAGCACCTCTCATAATCAATATTATTCATTCCTCCCTGAACACTGGAATTGTCCCTGAAGCACTGAAAAAGGCTTCCGTTATCCCAATTATCAAAAAGCCTGGTGCAGACCCCAATAACTTTGATAATCTTCGCCCTATATCAAATCTCCCCTTTATTTCAAAGATTCTTGAAAAAGTTGTCGCCGCCCAGCTTCATTTACATCTTAATGACCATAATCTCTATGAACAATTTCAATCTGGTTTCCGCCCCAATCATAGCACAGAAACTGCTCTACTAAGAATTACCAATGACCTTCTGATGGCAGCTGATTCTGGTCTCCTATCCATCCTCATCCTTCTTGATCTTAGTGCGGCGTTTGATACCATTTCTCACAATATTCTCTTGAACCGGTTAGCTTCCATTGGTATTAGTCACACCCCCCCTTGCCTGGTTTACCTCCTATCTCTCAGACCGCACTCAGTTTATCCAACTTAAATCCCATTCTTCAAGTCTCTATCCTGTTTCTGCTGGTGTGCCCCAGGGTTCAGTATTGGGGCCTCTTTTATTCATTATTTATATGCTTCCTCTTGGTTATATATTCCGAAAATATAATATAAACTTTCACTGTTATGCCGATGACACCCAGCTCTACCTTTCTTCTAAACCCAATTCATCCCTCCCACCTCCCTCCCTCTCAGACTGTCTTATTGAGATTAGATCCTGGTTCTCCTCCAATTTCCTCAAACTTAACAGTAATAAAACTGAAGTTTTACTTGTTGGCACACCATCTATCTTAACCAAATCCCACAGCTTTTCCATTAACATTGAAAATTCTCCCACCCTTCCCTCCCCTCAGGTTAAGAGTTTGGGTGTCATACTTGATAATACTCTCTCATTCCAGTCTCACATTAATTACATAACCCGGTCTGCTTACTTCCACTTACGTAATATTAACTGACTACGCCCCTTCCTTACTTCCCATGCTGCTGCCATCCTTGTCCATAGTCTTATTACATCCTGTATTGATTACTGTAATTCCCTCCTATTTGGTCTCCCTAAAAAGTCCCTTCATAAACTTCAACTTCTTCAAAATTCTGCAGCTCGGATCATAACCTGTACTCCGTTAAGTGCTCATATTACCCCAGTTCTCCAGCAGCTTCACTGGTTGCCCGTAGAAGCCAGGATAAACTTTAAAATCTTACTTCTTACATACAAGTGTATCCATAAATCTGCTCCTTCATATCTGTGTGACCTGCTCCATATCACCACTGTTTCCCGCCCTCTCAGATCATCATCTGCTACTCATCTTACCGTTCCGTCCTCACACCTTATCACTATGGGGAGCAGAGCTTTCAGTCGCTCTGCTCCCCGGCTCTGGAACTCTCTTCCTCCTGCACTAAGAAATATTGACTCCCTCTCCGTATTTAAGACACGGCTCAAAACACACCTGTTTAAACTGGCTTATTCGCTTTAATGCTGATTTTTATCTGTTGTCACGCTCTGTTTTGTAATTTTAACTTATTTTATGTATTTTATGACTATTGTTCCTTTTATTAATTGTTTTTTTGTAAGGTGACCTTGGGTTTCTGAAAGGCGCCCTCAAATAAAATGTATTATTATTATTATTATTATTATTTAGCAAAAAGGAAAGTTTGAAGCCTCCTGAATCCAAACTGGAAGCTGGTTCCACAGAAACTGAAGGCTCTGCCTCCCATTCTACTTTTACATACTCTAGGAACAACAAGTAAGCCTGCAGTGTGAGAGCAAAATGCTCTAATAGGGTGATATGGTACTACAAGGTGTTGATGCATGCTCAACCATCCAAGTAAGTAAATCCCAAAAAGTTGATTCTGTTCATCTGGACGTAGCGTTTTGTGGGAGAAACGTTTCGTCATCATCCAGGTGACTTCTTCAGTCTCAGCTGACTGCAGGTTTCAATCTTATCAACAGTACATTTGCATAATGACTGAAACCAGCCCAGTGAAGGAACAATGGGCTGGGAGGTCAGTTCCTTCATCATTAATATACAAATTCTCATTACCATTGATCAACAACCACTGATCAAAGTTCATTGATCAATGGCCAAGAATACCACTCACAGAGAGTTGAGGAATGGCTGCAATCACAGCGTTGTAAGATTGTAAGATGATGACAGATGCATCCTCAGGCCCCCTCTTCGATTAGAGCCTGAGGGTGCATCTTTCGGCATCTTACAATCTTACAACGCTACGTCCAGATGAACAGAATCAACTTTTGAGGATAGTACTATAAGGTCATTAAGATAAGATGGGGCCTGATTATTTAAGACCTTGTATTTAACAGGGAGCCAATGAAGGGAAGCCAAAACAGGAGAAATCTGCTCTCTCTTTCTAGTCCCTGTCAGGACTCTTGCTGCAGCATTTTGGATTAACTGAAGACTTTTCAGGGAGTTTTTTTGGACTTCCTGATAATAATGAATTACAGTCGTCCAGCCTGGAAGTAATAAATGCATGAACTAGTTTTGCAGCGTCACTCTGAGACAGGATATTTCTAACTTCAGAGATGTTGCACAAATGGAAGAAAGCAGTCTGGCCTATTTGTTTAATATGTAGCACTCTATTTTATTAGATTAAGCACTAATTAGCTGCCATCTGTGCTGTGTACTTAAGCTCATCATGGATTCTCCTTACAAAGTAAGGTTGCTTTTAGCTCTCCACCCTCTCACCCAGTTATCGTCTTCCGGTTTCAGAACACTAACATGTAAAAACTAAGTAACTATATTCATCTTTAAAGCGGCAGCAACAAACATAAATGTTACATTGTTAGTTAAATTATTAATTGTTATTAATGAGAGTTGTCCATATAAAAACAATGCTAAAGTAAAAACTACAAGGGCTGGTTTGATATGCCCTGACTCAACCATTTGATAGAGAATTGGTCTTTATTTGTGGATGTGTTTTCTTTACACACTTACATCCTGACACATCCTGAAAGCAAAAGTTGAAACTGGTTATTCAAGAGATGGGATGGTTCCTCTGGCACATTGTGACTCATCGAGTTGCTGTGCTGATAAGATTATTAATGTTGTTTACAGTCTGAAATGTTTAACTGTTTTTAACACACGTGGCCTTTAAACAGTCAGATATTTCAACCAGGATATAATTAAGAATGATAACATTTTCTAAATGAGACTTGGAACAGACCACGTTTCACAGCTGCAAGTGTCTTGCCATCAGGAAGCACATTCACTAAAAAGTTTTGTCCTTAAATCAGTGGTTCCCAACTGGTTGTGGCAGTCGTGCATTATTAGTACACTATACAGCTGTACAAGAAGATATAAATGACCTGTCATTTTTGCATGTCGATACTTTTGTATGTACTCATTTACTCTCAAAACTGACTAAAAAACACTTGTGCCAGAGGGTAAAAACTAACATCCCTCTAAGAGAAAACTGGCTTACTTCTAAAGAGTGTTGGATCTAAACCAGAGGGAATAAGACTGATTTTGTGAAGTGTTTGATGACTCAATGGAAGCAAAGTATTTGCTAGTGGAGTGGCAACAATCTTGAAAACTGGGAACTAGCGTGACATTTGCCATTTTTGATCTGCCAATTTGTCAGTAAAATCAAAACAACTAATGACATGCCATGTGACTTAGAGACTGTGTAGTGCACGTGTGATAGGAGACGGGCCTTGAAATAATTTCAGATAATTTACCTAGTGAACAAATGTTGCTGTTTTTAGGGTTTTCTGTCCTCATCGGGCATATCGGAGCTCTGTGTTTTTTAACATCCTTGCAGAAGCATATAAATCAGCCCAGCCACCGCTTTCATCACCCTCTGGAACTTGTTCTGACATATGGCATAGAAATATTTTACTATATCTCCTAAAACTTCATTTGTATTATAATTTTTAATTATTTGTGCAGCAAAATGCCCAAGTAACGACTGGCTCTGATTGGCTGAGCCTACAATGCCTTCCGAATCATGTGACAACCCCTTGGCTTCCGTACTTGTGCTTCGCTGTTCCACTTGAACGACGTTGTTCTAGTTAGCAATTAGCCTGTAGCCTATCGTTCAGCATCGCCTCACTCAAAACGCGCGATGGGTGCTTCGACTTACGAAAACTTTGGACTTATGGACTTATGAACAATTTAATTTTGTAAGTCTGTATTCAGATTTCTCCAATTGATGTTTCTGAGTTAACTTAAATAATCTCTTCCTCTGGACCATCAGCACGTCTAGACTCTGACAAGACTGTCGAAAATGTCGTACCATTAATTAATGCTTAAATTAAATATAATCAACATGTCTCTGTTAATGGGCTGTTCATTTTAAGGTGGCAGTAGTTAAACCGTTACATAACAAGGTCTCATTTAACCCAACTATTCGGCTAATTGTAGACCAATCTCCAAAATTCCTTTTATTTAAAAAGTTCTTGAGAGTTGTCAAACAGCTAGCAGATCATCTGCAGAGGAATGGTTTATTTGAAGAGTTTCAGTCAGGTTTCAGAGCTCATCACAGCACAGAAACAGCTTTAGTGAAGGTTACAAATGATCTTCTTATGGCCTCTGACAGTGGACTCATCTCTGTGCTTGTCCTGCTAGACCTCAGTGCAGCGTTCGATACTGTCAACCATAATATCCTATTAGAGCGATTAGAACACACTGTAGGTATTTTCAGGACTCCAGTTTGTGCATGTAAATGGAGAGTCCTCTTCACACACTGAGGTTAATTATGGAGTTCCACAGGGTTCAGTGCTAGGACCAATTCTGTTTACATTATACATGCTTCCCCTAGGCAGCATCATTAGAAGACATAGCATACATTTTCACTGCTATGCAGATGACACCCAGCTCTATCTGTCCATGAAGCCAGATAACACACACCAATGAGTTAAACTGCAGGAATGTCTTAAAGACATAAAGACCTGGATGGCCGCTAACTTTCTGCTTCTTAATTCAGATCAAACTGAGGTTATTGTACTCGGCCCTGAAAAGCTTAGAAATATGATATCTAAGCAGATTCTTACTCTGGATGGCATTACCTTGGCCTCCAGTAACACTGTGAGGAACCTTGGAGTCATTTTTAACCAGGACATGTCCTTCAACGCACATATTAAACAAATATGTAAGACTGCTTTGTTGCATTTGTGCAACATCTAAAAACAGAAACTTCCTGTTTCAGAGTGAAAAACTAGTCCATGCATTTATTACTTCTGCACTGTACTATTATTATTCATTATTGTCCGGTTGTTCTAAAAGCAAGATTACTAACAGGAACTAGACAGAGAGAGTATATTATCCCATATTGGTTCTATTCACTGGTTCCCGGTTACATCCAAGATCAAATTTAAAATTGTTCTCCTCACCTAGATCGTCTTTCGTCCTTTATTTCCTCTGTATTGTTGTAGGTCTTTACCTTAGAATAGAAAGTATCCTGAGTAAATACATTGAATTAAATGGAGTTGTTTCTGCAGCTGTAGTTTTAAAAGACACTATGCTCTACTTTTTTATTGGTGCATCAGAACTATTAATATTAAACTGAATAAGATGAAATGAAACAAATGAATGGTACAAACAATCCAGGGGAGTCGATGGTAAAGATGACGTTCACGACATAATGAGAGAGTGAGGAGAGAACAGGGTAACAAAACCCCGGAAAGATGAATAAAACTGAGTAAATGTCAGAAACGTAGTGTAGGTAGTGACCTGTTTGAGGAGTAATCAACACCATTTCATATTTGCTTCTGCTTTGAATGTTCACAGGTAAACATCAGTGATGCAGTGCAGTAAATGTGATGCACAGGAGGGTGGAAATTTAAAATAATCTGAAGGCCTGTGGGCAAAAAATAGTTTCATTTTTCTCTGACACAAGATGATTTTGTTGTAATGTCTCCCTCTTCTGTGAACAGTAATTTTACTTCCTTGTGGGAGGTAAAAGTTCACGTTCCAGGACAGCTCAGAGCAGCTCCTATGTTGCTCAAGGACAAGACATTAACAACATAACAAGCTTTAAAGAAATCTGGATTCTGGTTCTGTAACTAAAAGAGTACAAGGATCTGTCAGAGGAAACCGGTAAATCATCAGCAGGCAGAAGCTGTGTGAGTTTCCTTCACATACCCGTACCTGCGTGTGCGGTGAACACCTGAAGTATTTGCGATAAGGAGGGGGCGTTTATTTTCTTAGCTGAGTCACACCTCTTCCCTTTGCACGCTGCCTTCACTCAAGTCAAACATAGAAAAAAAGACGACGCACGACTTACTTAATAATATTAAATAATTGGCATAAGGAGGATTGTGTGTGTCCAACGTTTAAATCCAGGAAGCATCAACTTCTCAGCTCCTGTACACAACACATAAAAAGCCGAGTCAGTCATCTGATGATTATTCCGTTTTAAAGTGAGAGACAGTTAGGTTACATGCTACATGACCTGTACGTGACAGCCGCTGTCTGTCTGCTGTGTCAGCAACTATCTGTAAGGAGGTTTCACTGTGGAGAGGATCTCCATGGTTTCTGTTTGTGAATCCCACATGGATCCTTTCTCAGACCCTGATGTTTCAGTCTCAGTGCTGATTGTCTTCTTTTCCTTTAGTTTCAAGCAGAACAGTCGAGTTTTTCCACACAATCCAGTAACATCAGAGGATTTCATCTCAGCTAAACGACAACTGATTTCTCTACCTGCCTACAAAGTTGTAATTGTACAATAACAATATAAGAACAACAATAAACTTGCATAAAAAAGTTTTTTATCACATAAAAAATCCACATAAGACTTCATATAGCAACTTTCTATTCACATATACAAGGACACTCATTATACTTCAATCCAAGAAATGATAAGAGCATGGTCTGAAATAAGTATCTGCCCTGACCTCTGCTCAGCAGAAACAAACAAACCACAGAGTCAGCCGACCTGAGCGGCATGAGGCAGTTTAGGTGCTAGAACCTCTAAATCAAGGAAGTCAAAAACATTTACATGAGCCACATGCAGCCCGCTTTGATGTTATGTGGATCGGGCCAGTGAAACTCCAATCATCAATTTATTTTCCTGGATGATTGAGAATGCATAAAGACATCAATACGATATCTTAAAAGAAATATCGAATATAATAAGAAATAAGATGATGATGATGATGATGATGATGATGATAATAATAATAATAATAATAATAATAATAATAATAATAATAATAATAATAAATTATAAATAAATAATAACAATACACAATAATAATAAATAATAATAATAAATTATAAATAAATAATAATTATTATTATAATAATTATCATTATAATTATAATATAATAAGAATAAGAATAAGAAATATATAATATAGAGATATCTTAAAAGAAGTACTATTTCAACAGTCTTGTTTTTTTACATGATAAAGATATCAGTCAGCACAACTCTTTGGCCTTCAGCTGTAAGAAGTAAGTGTGTAAAATACAGAAATCCATCACTTCCTTATTTTGGTGTATTGTGAATGGCCATGGGGGAGGTCTTTATCAGTAGGAAAAGCTGTACAACAAAACAGTTCATATTTTTCAAAGCCATCCATTGGGTTGGAGTCTTTACCAGACCGAGTCAGGCCCCCAGGCCTTTTGTTTGACACCCCTGCTCTAAATCATGGTCACTAGTGTATTATAAATAACAGCGGCGAAAGTTAGAAGGTTTAGACTAGAGTTAGTAGTAGACAGTCCCCTCGCTCTTATTTTAAACCCATCTAAAATCTTCCCTTCAGGCAGGATGGCTGATGTTGTAGTCCTGGAGCTCTTTCACTCTTTTTTTCTATTTCATTCGCTGTGCCTCGTGCTACCCGCACTAGACTAATTATGGTCACACTGAACTATTTGAGATGAGATAAGGTGTACTTTGTTTATCCTTAAAGTAGGGAAATTCTTGCACTAGAGCAGCCAAAACATTAAACAGCCTATAGCAGAAGAGCTTGAATAAGCAGATAGACATATAAAGGTTGATAAATTACACAACAGAGATCTTAATAAATTAAAAAGTGACATAAAAGAAAACTTAAAGTTCAGGTTAAATGGGGCGGCTAACCCCTGAACTATTCAGATCATAAAACACTGCTTTATTTTTTTTTTAAAGGTAATTTAAGTTTATGTGTTCAAGTTTGAAAGACTATAAGATTGTAAAACTTGGTTTTAAGAGTATCTCATAAAATAACCTAGTTTAACCTTCTTCGGCCTCGTGCCCAAAGGTAAATGGAGTGCGTTATTTGTACTGTACTGATCAACAGACTGGAGGAACCAGTCGTCAATGTGCTGAGTCAGCCACAGTGCTGTGGCAGCTGCCACTTCTCACGTCTTCTGCATTATCATTGTTGTGGTTGGTGTTATTATTAAAGTCTTTATTATCATTAATACTCTTATTTAACACTGTTACACAGTACGTCATGTGTAACGCTTGTATGGAAGTGTGGAACTATGAACTGTGGCTAAAGACAGGGAGAAAGGATGAGGAGGTAGCCGTTTAAAACCAACCACAGATTCAGCCGGGCGGATGGGCTGAATCAAGTGTGTGGGACAGGTCTCAGTAGCTCTGAGAAATCAGCGTTTCGAATGTTGATCAAAAGTAATACCAAGCTCTTAGCAGAAGATTTGATATTGGCGGTGAGCGTGCTGATGTAGTGACTTGGTAAAGAACATTAGATCCTCAGGTTTTCCTCAGAGGTAAGAGAGGAGGTTAAATACAGAAAATAGGTCTGAGTGTCATCAGCACAGCAAAGCTAAGAAATACTTTTGAAGCTCACAAGTAGGTGACATGTATTAAAAAAACAGAACTGGTCCAAGGGTTGAGCTGTGGGGGACTCCAGATACATGGGATGTAAATGAAAACATACAGTTGTTCATGTGAATTCAAATAAGTGTGAAAACCATTAAGAGAGCCAGTGACGCCGGCTCAGCTCTGTAATCTGCATCATCAGTGGTCTCAAAGGTGGGGTTAGCGTCTAGTAGGACTAAAATTCACTGTTGTCACTGGTAATTTTCAGTAATGCTGTTTCACTGCTGTGTTTCTTTGGTAATCGGATTGGAATTTATTATTTGTTTTCCTCAACGAGCTGAAGGAGCTGATGAGCAGCTGCTTCCTGGAGAATTTTGGAAGTGAATGGACCTGTGGTTATCTGAAACCCGGCAACTTGGGAGGGTTTTTTTAAGCACACGTAAGATGTTGGCTGTGATTGTTTGATAACTGTGAGAAGCTATTGGAAGATCCATCCATCCATCTTCATCCGCTTTATCCGAGGCCGGGTCGCGGGGGCAGCAGCCTAAGCAGATGACGCTATTGGAAGATGACGGGTAGAATCTGTTTAGGATAATATCGAGTTTGCAGAAAGATGGGCACATATGACAAACGATATCAACGAGATCTGTTGGGGAAATCGGATTAAACTCAAATAACATAACTGGATGAGACACTTGGGCAGGTTGAAAGGATCCACACTTGAATTTGAATTTTTTCCACAGTCATTGGAAGATGCAGGAGGAAAAGCAGACATAGCAGGATTAATGAGTCTGATAATGGTGTTAACCACGAGGCTCATTATTGTTCATCAAACCAGCAAAGTAAGACATTCTTGTCTTTATGGTTGGTTGTTGTGTGTGGTTAGTAACTTCTTAATGTGGAGGTAGCAAACACGGAAATTTGTGAAGACTCTTCTCTTCCCTCCACGTACGTTATCTGCTGTTTGTGTCACAGTTATGGGAAGTTTGTTTTAGGCTGCAGCTCCTCAGTATCTCCTTTCAGACACGAGTTCTTCTAATAAGCAATTAGCAATCTTCTAAAAACGAGTAAATGTTTTATTCTAATCACACTTTGTTTGTTGCGTTATATTCTAACGCCGTTCTTTTTTGTGCCCAGCACTTGTGTATTTTTCTTGTTGTTCGTCCCTGCAGAGCCAGGAATCCCTGCTTTATTAACCCATCTGCCCTTCTCTGCCTCTTATCCTCCCTTTCTGCAGGCGGTGACTGCAGGATATTTCTATCACACGGCCAGACTGAGCAAAGGAGGCTACAAGACTGTGAAGCACCAGCAGACTGTTTACGTGCACCCCAACAGCTCTCTGTTTGAGGAGCAGCCCCGCTGGCTCATCTACCATGAGCTGGTCTTCACCACCAAGGAGTTCATGAGACAGGTTGGCTTGCTCGCCATGTGATGCAGTTTTACTCTTTCACTTATAAGCTTTTACATATCTGCGACTCTCAGCTGGTCCCCCATGAGGTAAATAATGATCGGTTAATCAAGTGTATTTGATTAGTGGCTCCTGGCTGCAGCAGGGTTGTTCTTTTTCACACTGCTAATCAGTGTTGGTCAAGTTACTTGAAAAAAGTAATCAGTAACTAATTACTGATTACTTCCCCAAAAAAGTAATCCAGTTACTTTACTGATTACTTATTTTCAAAAGTAATTAATTACTTAGTTACTTTTTAAAAACACGATTTACAACCTGAATAGGTGATAAAGTGATAGATGTTTCAGCCCAATTCTACTTTTTCTACATAATCATCATACAAAATGTAATCAAATGGAAAAGTCTCTTTTTAAAACTGGTTTTATTAGTTTGAATCTTTTAACTTTATGCATCAAGAAAACATTTAATTATCTGCAACATTCTCTGACTTGAAGAAATTAGTTTATTATTTAAACCTATTTTCTGCACATTCCAGCACATAAAATAAAATATTTTTGTGTGTTTACACTCAGTCTTTCAAATAGATGCAAGTAAAACACAGCAGAAAATAAATAAAGTCAAAGACTAGCGGTCCTGTTGCTCTATTTTCACCTGTAAAGCAGGAGTGGGGTAGGCGGAGGTTTACCCTGGTGCAGGTGTGCAGCGGTCAGTGGAAGAATCCGCGAGTTTCTCTGTGAGTTTCCCATTACGTCGTAGCTACTCGGTGCTTGTTTGGAAGTTTAGGTTTTTTTCGCTGTAAAAAGAAGTTTTCTTCCCACGCACAACGGACACTAATGTTTTTGTCACTTTTTATGGAATCAAACTCAAAGTAAGGTCAGTACTTCCACGCTTTAAACGCTGCACGCTCATACTCTCTCTGCACTCGATATATGATCCATTGTTGATCTGCACACAGCTGTTGTCACGAACGTCGCACTCGCTTACGTCACTGTCATGAGACATTCTCGCAAAAAAATCACGGTTTTAGTAACGCAGTAACGCAGCGTTCCTACGGGAAAGTAACGGTAATCTAATTACCGTTTTTGCAATAGTAATCCCTTACTTTACTCGTTACTTGAAAAAAGTAATCGGATTACAGGTATGCCCATCTCTGTTGCTAATGCATTTTAAATGCTTAGTTTTGTCAAATGAATAGTAACACAGTGTAATGTGCTATGCTGTTGTCCATTTCAGGCTGTTTTTAAATAATTTTAGAACTTGCTAAGAGCCAGATGACTATACACAAAATCTCAGAACGAGCATGTCGTCGTCTTTTCCGTGGCGGTTTTATTCCCAACAGGCGTCTAACTCAAATGTTTGCAGCGCTTTCTGTTGTTTGTCACAGCATGAGCCTTTATCTTGTTTCAGATCTAAAGAAGCCGGCTGCACCCTTCTTTGAGTTTAGTACGAGTGGTTAATGAGGATGTGTCAGTGTTTCAGAACAATATTTAACTTCAGGCATGGCTGCGTATCAGTCCACTGATTAACCTCCACTCGCCTTCTGTCCTCTGTTGCACTCAGGTGATCGAGATAGAGAGCGGCTGGCTGCTTGAAGTGGCCCCTCACTACTACAAGAGCAAAGAGCTGGAGGACAGCAGCAGCAAGAAGATGCCCCGTAAGCAGGGCAAAACAAAAGAGGAGCTGGGCTGAAGTGAAGGGCGAGGCCGTCCACGGCACATACTATGAAAAAAAAAAAAGTGCTTCTCACTCAGGACTGCGTGACGGGACGAGGCGCACGAGTCCGAGTGAAAATGGAAAACACACCATATTTGTAAACTGTAACTTGTTTTTTGACAGCGATCGACTGTCAGTTGCAAATTTGAAGCGGCATTATTCAAATCACACCAGTATTTTCAAACAAGTTTCTATTTTCAAAACGGAAAGAGAGAAAGGTCGAGTGAGAAGTGGGCCACGCACCCACTCTGGTTTAATCATCAACCAGCCGGCAGAGCTGCGTCTCCAAACAGGAAAAACGAACACGCTTGGATCTGCGTTTCCCGCTCTGATGGCAGCAGCGCGGACTCAGCAGCTGGTTTGTGAAGCGGCACGAGACTGTTGTGCTTTGAGCGCGTGCTTCTGACCGCTCGCTTATTCGCTCTGTGTCAAACAGCTGGCACCCGATTAAAGCACGCTCACGTGTCAGGCTCCTTTCCTTTTCTTTTTTTGTTCTATTTTTCTATGGCAATAAAGTTTTACAAACAGCTCAATAATTACTCATCGCAGTAGTATTTGCAGCCTTTTCAACTTGTTTGCTCGTCTGGTTTTATTTTCAGGAAATTCACAATCGGAAGAAGAAGTTTTAATGTCAGAAAGGTCTCCGTCACGCCCACGCCTCTGGTTTGTAAGAGGCGCATTTTATTTGATTGTTTAAGCCAAAACAAGGCATATTACGCTGACTTTTATGTGCGTTCAGGGATGCTCATGTTTTTATTATATAAAGCGTATTTTCAGAAGATTGTTGAGCTGTTTGACAAACACAACTCTACGATGTGCAGTCGTGCTGCACTGTTACTCTTCAGACTCGGAGTAGTTTATTGATCCATAAGGGAAAATATTTTGGTTACAGTGCTCCAGTACAAACAGTAACAAAGACAGACAGTACACAAAGTAAGAAATGGCACAATATATACATATAAGTCACTTATTGATAAATAGCTGAATAAGAAAGAAAAGCATGATGTGCAAAAGGGTGAAACTATTGCAGTAAACAGTGTGTTAAGTAGATGAGTTGTACAGGAAGCCACAGGCAGGAATGACTTCCTGTGTCGGTCAGTGGTGCTTTTCGGTCATCTCAGTCTCACTGAACGAGCTCCTGTGACTGACCAGCACGTCACGGAGTGGGTGGGAGGAGTTATCCAACATTGTCTTTATCTTGGACAACATTCGCCTCTCCGAGACCACCTTAAGAGAGTCCAGCTCCATCCCCACAACATTACTGGCCTTGCGGATCAGTTTGAGTCTGTTAGCATCAGCAACCCTCAATCTACTCCCCCAGCATGCAACGGCGTAGAGGATCGCACTCGCCACAACAAACTCAGAAAATCCTGAGCATTTAATGTCAAAGACTTGAATCTGGTGTAGTTATTGTCTCGAGCTGTGCGGCGCTCAGGCACAGTGAGCCCCTGCAGGCCTGTGGAGCGAGGAAAAGCTATGTAGCTGATCTTGTTTGAGTTGTAAAACCATGAAGTGACAAGACTGCGGCAGAGGAATGACAAATATGATATGCTGTATGTTCACAAAGATGCATTGTCATCCTCTTTATGGAGCCAGAGTGGAATTTTCCTGACGGTGATTGTTGTCTTTCATGACTTGTATCACACTAAGAATCAGAAACGGCGAGACAAGACGTGCTTCTATCATGTGATGCTACAGGTACCTGATCTGATATGTGACACTAGTCTGCACTCGAGGGAGACATTAGTTTGATTCTCTGGGGAGCAATGTCACTTTCATGCATCTTCTTTCAGCGTGAGTGGCCACGTGGGGATCATTTAAGTAAATGACTAAAGTATCTATAAAGTCCACACAGAGAGAAACTAATGAAAACAATAGCAGCAGCACTGGGTCTCTGCAGCTGGTTGAACTGGTCTGACGAGAAAGAGGAGGGCGGGAGGCAGTGTGGCAAAGGGGGAGGGTTCAGAGGAGGAGGAGACAATGCTGAGTCCTCAATTGATAAAAAAAAAGATAAGAATAGAAGGAAGCAGGAAGATCGAAACAGTCACTGTTTTTAGTTCTGACGTTTAGTCATGAGCAGTGTTGACTGCACTGACACGACATGTCAGATCAACTCTGACGAACTGATCCGGCAGTCATCTACCTCACAGGTCAGTGTGCACCAATTCTTTTTTACTTACCAGCTTCCGTTTAAAAGTCATGAAATCATAAAAAGTCTGAAGTGGGAATTCTTGCAACTTTGCCAACGTGTCTGCGCTGCTTTTTTTTTAACAAATGTGAACAATGTGAATTCTGAGCCTCTTGTTGGTGTTAAAACTTAAAACAAAAATGTAAATTCACTCAGTACAATGGAAAATTTGCTACAGTGTTACAAAGAAATCCCAGTTTTGCTTCTCGGAATTCCAGCCTCCACTTGACGCACTCCCGGCTCATGTTTCCTCACAATTTCTGTGCAGGAAAACCTACTAAACAAATATAGCAACTTATTAATTGTCAAGACTAAAGCAGCACATGTTGAATAACAACAGCATTTCAATACAATCGAGATGTCGGCCAGCGATTAGGCGTTCTTGCTTCATCACCGTGAAGCAGCAGTGGTGACTGCAGGTAAATCCCTGTGGCTCACTTCCTACTCTGCTTGTTTTTGGGAGCCAATAAACTCATCTGAGGTTTAATTTTCCACAGCAGCTGTTGGGAAACTGGTAGGAGTCGAATTCCAGACGACTTTACCCCTGACATCGCTCCAGTATGAGTGATGGTGGGGAGGGAAACGGCAGGGCCGAAGAGAGCCGTGGAGCCAGGCAGCCCCAGGCCCCTAACGTCAAACCCAAACTCGGACAGAATGACAGGAACAGCAAGGAGGAGCACCGGAAAAAAGAGAAGCCATCAAGAGTGAGGAGATCGAGGAGTTCTGACTCTGAGAGGACGGGAAGAGGGAGGAGAAGAGAGTCAGACAGGAACCATGGAGGAAGGCGGCATCGTGGAAGGAGCGAGGAGGGCCGCGGGCGGCGCCGGAGAGACGGAGAGAGCGATCGGAGAAGGATGAAACCCCCTGAAAATGACGTGGAGGACACAGAGTGCGCTGTGTGCTTCTGCACTTACGATAATGTCTTCAAGACCCCAAAGCTGCTGGCGTGCGGCCACACCTTCTGTCTGGAGTGCCTGGCTCGCATCAACGTCACCTCAACTGAGCTCAAGACCCTGTCCTGCCCCGTGTGCCGAGAGGTGACCGAGCTCCCTCGCGGCCGGGACCTGCCCCGTCTGGGAAACAATCGGGACATCATCAGCAAACTCCCTTCAGACATGCAGCGGGCGCTGTCCATCCGCTTTAAGCGCAGCCAGGGTAAGCTGATGCTGAAGAACCCTCCTCCCAACAGCCCGAGCAGGCCTAATGTCGTCAGCCTGCCCACCAAGAGTCAAGACGCTCAGGCGGCACCAAGCAGGAACCTCCAGCTAAGTGCAATGGAGCAGGGGATCACCCCGACCACTGTGGTGGATGTAGGCAGACCTCCGAACAGGATGAGAGGTCGCCTGCGCAGGATGTTCCGTTCAGATCAGTGCTACTACGCAGTGGTCGCGACCATCATCGCCATCACTGTGGCGCTCATGCTGCTGGGAATTCTGGCTTTTGTGATCATACCCACTGTGTCGTTGAGCAACAACATTCCCACCCCACGTCCACCTCAATCAAACAACACTTCACAAAACAAACCATGAAGTAGAGATGCGTCCATGTCAAGGACAGGACAGTGAAGGGTGTGGGTGGGGAGATGAAGTGGACAAGGAGAGAGAATCACACAAAACTTCCAGTGACCCTTGTTCCTCTTTGCACATCTTGTGTTTATAATGAAGTACAAACTGAGCTCCTTCAAGCTTTGTCACGTGGAGAAATGAAGGAAAACCAGGAGAGCAACATTTTTTTAAAAACAAAAGAACTGTCAGGTGCACATGAAGGAAAAGGGACTGATGCGTCTGAAGGTGTTTGCGTTCACCGTGAGAGCGGCTGAACACAATCAAGGAACCTTGTGCACAGATCAAGTAAGCTGTAAATGTTGAAATGCACGACACTGTGATGAAAGGTTGGGGAGATCTCTGGATTGAACGCTGATCTCGCAAACCAGAGTTTATAGTTCTTAACTAATTTTGTTTCTAGTCCAAACCCATTGTACATACAGACGCCACAGATGATTTATATATTTGCAAGTATTTCTCAACATATCCATCAAATAAAGGCATATTTGAGATTGTCCTCTACTGATACACACCTGCTGCTTATTTCTTTTCAGAAGCCCTCATGCTTCATTTAGACACCCGATCCCCTTTAACCGTGTAAACACACCTGCTAACAGGGCGGATTGAGCAACTTCCTCTCAGCTGTGCATATCGGGATTTTTAGGATGACAAGCCTGTTTGACAAACACGGGCGTCACGCCCTTTGTGGCATTTTTCTGGCTGATTGGGGAGGATCAGTTGCAGCGTGTCGTCCATCACTTTGATGTATGCAACAAGCAATGAGTAAAAAAATTAAAATCAGCACATGGAAAACTTTATTTTGATGGCCTGTTTCGGGATCAGGCTTTTTAACTTCAGCAGTAAGAAGTGAGTGATGTCAGATGGGAAGTGTTTGTACAGGGCAGCAGGGAATTAAAAATTCCAGTGTTAAGAATTGCAGGTGAGTGTTTTGTACAAAACCACAGACATTTCTCTTGAGTCAAATTGGTTCAGTTCAGGGTCACAAGAGAGCCTGAGCTATCCCTGCTGCACGGCCTGGGCCAGGTTGCAATTCTATCACAGGACGAAATCTTTTTCTCTTTTTCTTTTTTTAACGTTGGGGTTAATGTTCAGGTTCTCCTGTATGGTAAGGACAAATAAAACAACTATCGGAGCAAAATGCATGAAACCTTCACCCTGAGTGGTCTGACCTGTAAAGGGATGAGATGGTCACGTCTACCTGATAAGACATTACAAATAAAAAACGTCTTATCGCTACGGATCATTTAAAAACAAAGGCGTCACCTCGGTGTCCTACATTTCTACTTTCAGTTACCTGCGTGTTTCTACTCCTCAGCATTTCAAACAGAAATACTTTTTACTCCAAAGTATATTCAAGCTAAGCTGGTTATGAAAACAGATCATTGGATGGAAAAGCATTCGGTGCAGTGTGACAGGTTTCATTCTGTGACTCGTATGTTTATTTGCAACGAATGATTTTAAAAGTAAAAGTTCAAAACTTCTTTCTGTAAAGTACAAATTGATTGATTGGTAATTTATTTCAACATGTGAACAATATACAAGTACATTTAGAAAAGAAAATAAGAAAAAAAAATACTGTACAAATTACATACAAAAAAATTATTAACTTACATGTTGAAAGGGAAGAAGTAAACACTTATTTAATCCCACCCCTTTGCCATAAATTATCAGTTAATATTTAGTCAGCTTCCTTACTGATATACCAGAAACAGTCACACTTTAGAGGGTACCACCCCGGCGATAAGCTGTAAACTATCGTCTCAGTCAGGGGTTTCTAGGGGAGACGCATAACTGACCCGGAGGATCAGTGTTGACCTTTAACCCACTGAGGATCAGTGTTGACCTTTAACCCACTGAGGATCAGTGTTGACCTTTAACCCACTGAGCGTCCACTCACCCAGAGCTCCTCCTGGGGGACACTGGGCAACGTCCCAGAGGGGTGTAGTTAAAATAGTAATAGTGTCTGGGTCATAACATCTGACACATGCTTAAAAACCCGTACCCTGTCTTGCCTGGAAACCATGTCTTAACAGTATCCAGCTATTTCCGATGGCAAAGACCACTTTAAACTGTCTGTATTTAACAAATATTTAAAATCATCACTTCATCAGAAATAAACTGTATTAAATCTGATAAACAAAGGGAAAAACACAACATATGCTGAGTCTAATAGAAATGTCACTCCAGCCTAAATCCGTAACATTTTTAATCATTTAAATGTTACTGAAAAGCTTACAGCAAGGACTGTGTGGGCTCTGCTTACTCCAAACTGTGTAACATTATACAACAATACTACAGAAACGGTATGAATTGCTTTTTAAAAAAGCAGGACAAAGTTTACACAGTACAGAAATCTTTATAAAGTCTTTTTTCAGGGCATTCTAGCTTAACCTGTAGCGCCCCCTTCAGGAAGTGCTCAATAAATGTTTGCGTTTATGTTTGCATTCATTGTCCAACTATTATGTAATTGTCCTGACCAAGGTCACTATAACGAACGTAACGACCAAAGGTTAGTCTGGAAAAACTTTACATCAGTTTAAAAACATTAAAAGAATCGAATTCATTTTGGAAACGAACTGAAATGAAATTGAAGTGCAAACTTTACTATTTCCAGATTAAATAGAAATGATAAACGAAAAGAGAAAAAAGAATATTCAGTAGGTGAAACTTGGTTATTGCTGTTTTGTGCGTTTCTTCAGAGTCACTTTTTATTTATTAACACAAGTTTTTATTCATATAGAATTGTGTGACGCGCCCCCCGTGACCGCGTCTCAGACCTTCAAGTGTCACACTACTACTTTTTTATTTTTAGGAGAAGAAATAGATCGTAGAAATCGATCACTCGGGGCAACTGTGCCCATTTTGATTTACTTCAAAACCTAAACTGCATTTGTCTCCCAGTCCCTCTGCGTCCACCTGCTAAATCTGTCTCGTTTTCATCCAGTGTTTCCACTCCGGGGTGTAAAGTAGCTGCTTGTTCTGCTCTGGCCTAAAGACACACCCACACAAACCCCCCACTGTCACAGTCGAGGCAAATATAGTCGCGTGGACCAGACTAGAAGAAACCCCCCACCCTCCTCTGACCCGCTCCTTACGCAAATAAACCTCTAAAGGTTATCTGAGTGTTTAGACTGAGGCTGGCGTTAAGGAGGAGAGACGTGGACGCTACCGATCACCATGGCTTCCACCCCCTCGGCCTCTGCCCTGTCCGCTGTTCTCCGGTGCCGGGGGAATATCTGGACGAGGAATCCGCCGGCCAAGCGGCCTGCCAGCTCGGCGTACGGCCTCGGACTGGCCGGCGGGGCGCTGCGCGACTCTCCGGGCGAGCGCAGCGGCTCACACCAGGCGTCAGCGGCGGAGGCTTCTCCACACGGAGAGTGTGTGGTGGTCCTGGTGGGAAGAAGGCTGATTGTTTCGTACAGGTCGGACAGAGTGGGGGGTAAAGTTTCCAGGGCAGTGAGTGGATTACCTTACCCAAAACTTTCGCAATCTCCAGGGCACGCGCACTCAGCTGCGCCTGCGCTGGTGCGCGTACTAGCGAGCGGACTGTCTGGAAAGAATAAATGCTCTAAAATAATTCAGATTAAATCCGAAAAATATCCTGCACACATCCGCAAAAGCGCTTTGGTTAAAGGTGAAATCTCTGCGAGCGTCCTGAAGCTGTCCGTGACGTCCCCTCCGTGTTTAATGGGACAAATCCCGTCCTTCGTGTTAAACGGCTGGTCTGTACTGAGGAGCACGTGCTTGTCTGTGACTTGTCTGGTGTCCAAAATTCTGTTTTTGAATTTGGGAGATGTGCGTAGCTCAGGCAGCAGCCCCGATGACACACCAGGACATCTGCTGTGCCAGCGGGATGAGGAAAACTCCAGCAGCCGGAGCCTCCAGGTGAGAGTCCTGTTTCACCGAGATTAGATCATTCATGTAAATGTTACTGTATGAAAATCCATCACGCTTTGTCTTATAGGCAAACAAACAGACCTCTTACAAGAACAACTCCAGCTCAGCACAAAAGATCACACAGGAAGGACCTGACTGAGTCCAAGGCCTCAGCGCCAGAAAGAAGCTTTGCGATCAACATCATTTATTAACTTTTCAGGACACACACCACATCTGGACTTCAACCTGCTGATAGAAACCAACCAGCTGTTTTTCATGGCACACTAACTAGTGACAAATGAATGGAAGAACCAGAATGAAGTGTTTGAAGTGAAGCGTTGGGCCTCCACAAACACCATCAGTGCTGTTTGGCAGCAACTCTCTAAATCTCTGATTTGGGCAAGACCATATTTACTGTAACAAAAATATTTCCCTTATCTGTTTTGTTGATGATAGTGGTCGAGGGCAAAGTCCCACATGGATTAGTGATCAATTCGATTGAGTCGCATACTGTGGCAAAGGCTACAGCGTGTGATTTGCATCATTTTCACCCTCTTAAGACCTTTCAGTGGTTGGGGATATGTCATCATGGAAGAGCCCACTCCCATCAGGACAAAAATATTTAATCATTAAGCTGATGTTTCTGCATAACTTTGTATTGATTTGAAGTGGATCACCACTGAGGGGCCTGCAGCGAGTTCCCTCTCTGTAGGGTTCAGTTTTTTCCCTTTAATTTGCCACTTGTCTGTAAGAGCAACAGGAAACAAGCATGTATTCCAAGTCTTCTGAATAGATATGCTCACTTTGCGTGCTGCAGATACTCGACTCTGTTTGTCAGGGCTCAGTGTTTCCAGTGGGAGAAACGTGTTGTCGCTCGTCCAGGTACCTCTTCAGTCCCCGCAGACAGAAGAAGTCGTCCGTCTGCAGGTTTCTCCAGCCAACTGAAAATGCTGCGCTCAGACGAGCAGAATCAAGTGTCTGCATTAAAACTCTGCCCCTGCATAATTTGCACAAAAGCTCATTTTACAGAGACCGTGACACAAACTTCCTCTTTAAATTGGAGTGAAAATAAAGCCTCAAGAAACACAACAATGCACACTGAGTAAAAACGATATAAATGTGTGGAAATAATTAAACGACGTCCACTGTGTTTATACACTGCACTGTGCCAGCGGAACATATACCAACACACCCTACCAGTCTAAAGTTTGAAAACACCTTCTCGTTTAATGTTTTTTTTCTTTATTTTCACGAGTATTTAAATTGTAGGCATCAAAACTATGACAGCACATTACTGCTTTGCACAAACTTGGGATTTTCTCGTTGAGCTGAATGCCAGTTCACCTGAAATGGTTCTCCAACAGTCCTGAAGGAGATCCCAGAGATGCGGAGCACTTGTTGGTTCTTTTGCATTCACTCTGCAGTCAGTCTCATCCCAACCATCTCCACTGGGTTCAGGTTTGTGGAGGCCAGACCATCTGGCACTCCATCACCCTCCTTCTTCGTCAAACAGCCCTCACACAGCCTGGAGGTGTTTGAATAAATCTCCAACAGTGTCACCAGCAAAGCACCCCCACACCATCACACCTCCTCCATGCTTCTCGGTGGGAACCATGCATGTAGAGACCGTTCACTTTTTCTGCGTCACACAAAGACACGGCGAGTGAAACCAAAGATCTTACATTTAGAGTCAACAGACCAAGGCACATGTTCCCACTGGTCTAATGTCCACTCCTTGTGTTTCTTGGCCCAAACAAATCTCTTCTACTTGTTGTTTTTCCTCAGTAGTAGTTTCTTAGCAGCTATTTGACCATAAAGGCCTGATTCACACAGTCTCCTCTTAACAGTTGATGTAGAGATGCGTCTACTGGAACTCTGTGGCATTTATCTGGGCTCTAATCTGAGGTGCTGTTAGCTTGATTTCTGAGGCAGATGACTTTATCCTTAGCGGCAGAGGTGATTCTTGGTCTTGGGGCGGTGCTCATGTGAACCAGTTTCAACGTAACGTTTGAACTCTGGCAAACGTACACCTGTGAGTGAAAACCATTTAAGGTGACTACATCGTGAAGCTCACAGAGAAAAGGCCAAGAGTTTGCAGCGCTGTCAACAAAGGAAAGGGCGGCTACTTTCAGGAATCTAACATATAAAACATATTTAGAATTATTCATCAATTTTTCTTTGCTACAAAATTCCATGTATTTGATGTTTTCAGTATCTACAATATAGAAAGTAAGAAAAAGAAAGAAAACCATTAAATGAGAGGGTGTGTCCAAACTTCTTACTGGTAGTGTATATGTTTGACTTTTTTAAACCTCTACCAGGCTACTGTGCACCATTTAGTAGCCACATGTTAGGCTACGTTCACACTGCAGGCGAAAGCGCATCAAATCCGATTTTTTTGACCCTATGCGACCCATATCCGATCATGCTGTGACAGTGTGAACGGCACAAATCCGATATTTTCAAATCCGATCTGGGTCACTTTCGTATGTGGTCCTGAATCCGATACATATCCGATGTTTTAGAAAGCTGCTGTTTGATGGTCAAGTCGCATTAAATCCGTCTTTTACGTCACTGACACAAGACAGACGCCAATTATCAGCGCCGGAGAAGACTTCGTGAACGCTTCCTGGCCATCCGGTGAAACTGTTGAGAAGACAACGTTGGAGAAACGTGAACATTTTATTTGTTCTGTATAATCTGCAGATTCTGACAGAAATCTGCAACTATCCTTTGAAGCAGCGCTCCTCTAAAACAGCAATAAGGATCATTATTAGGTTATTTACATTATTATGTAAATAACAAAATAACTTAAAGCAAAAATTGGGAAACGTGAAGTCCGAAGTCTTTATATTAACGGCCATCAGTCAAACAATACTGTTTGCTCTGGGTCTAAACAGAGCGTGTTGTGTGTGACGTCTTCTTTTGCGCATGCGGGCCGCTTTGAGCGTTCACACTAGAGCGCGTTTGCTGTCGCATTTTATTTGTAGTGTGAACGAGCAGACAAAAAAATCGGATTTGATCAAAAAATCGGAATTGAGCATTAAGACCTGCAGTGTGAACGTAGCCTTAGACATGCACATTTTGATACTGCTTCAAAATAACTGACCAGAGACTCTGTCAAAGGTCATTTGCTTCAGAAGGGACTTTACTGATCCATACATTTTTATTTTTTTATTGACATTTTTTGAAAAGGGACCCTGCGCAATATTAACATAAATATTGTCATTTGATACGTTGTACCAGAGTTACCTTAAAGCTAATTTGCCTCTCCGCTCCCCACAGCACTTTCATGCACCGATGAGCACCAAACACGAAAAGACGTCAGTATTTATAAGCCTGTGAGTCTCTTAGCAAATCTTTCAGTCTGCTGATAGAGATAGAGTTCTTCATGAGATCAGCAGGATATTCCTTTAAGTTCAGGGTTTCACAGAGAGAAAAGCAAAGAGAGGAAAAGTTAAGTACAGTCTTCAGTTGACTTTTATGGATTCTCCTGGGTGGAGCCTATCCCAGCTGTCATACACTGTAAAATCTAATTAGTTCCCAGAACTCAAAAAAATTAAGGAAACTCGTTGCCTCAAAAAAATTGAGTAAAGCTTACTTAAGGTGACTGTTAGGACAACAGCCATCATTGCAAGTCTGCAGTATTAAGAATAACTTGATATTTCTGACTGTACAATACTAATTGTTTACCTACTGACAAACATTTCAAGTTCAACTAAATGAAAAAACTATTTGTGGTAACCTGAATATGATTAAAAATAATTAACAACGCTTTTTGTAATGATGTTAAAATCAGCCCAACTTTTATTTTCAAACACAAAGTATAACAGCCAACATACTGGACACTGTTCTGCTGAACAACAAACAATTATATTACCATCACTGTTATAATCTTACAATGAAACAAAGTCTCAGATGTAATTATTCTGAAAATAAGTTTAGGCCTACCTCAAGTTTGTTTTGTATTTACATTACTTATATAATCAAAATAAAATATTTGTTGTTCTGTCACAAAATCTCTGATTTAAAGTCTCTGATTTAAAGATTAAAATTTTGCATTCCAACACAGGAGCTGGAATGTTGTAATGTTTTAAGGATGGCTTGTTTCCAGTCCAGGCATTACTGCCTGAATGACTGTCATGGATCGAGGTGATCCAAATGTAAGTGCAGAAGAAAGTCTTTAACTTCCCTTCAGTACAGTGGATGTGGGTTGGAGATGCAATGAGCTTGAACCTGCAGGCGACCATCTTCACTGACCACACCATCTGTGACGGAGGACTCATCTCTCCTGGTGTCCTGCAAGCAAACAATCATATTTTTTGGAACATGAACTTAATTGCTTTCTTAAAACATTTTTTTCTGCATTTGGTATAAAACAGACTCCAATTTACACAATCTCAGGCCCCCTCCCCATCAGAGAGGTGACATTCAATGTCCCACTTGTCGGTCTGGATAGCCGTGACCACCACCCAACACACAATAATGTCATGAAAGCATCATTTTAAAAAGGGCTATGCAAACATGGCCAATAACTTTCATTCTAATGATGTGCAAAATGATTTGGGCACAAAACAAATTTTGTTGTTAGAAAACTTGCAGACTATACAGTAGGGCTGGGCCATATCATACCGTTCACGGTAATACCGGTACAATGCTAGGCAACGATAAGAAAATGAAATATTGCGATAGAATATGGGTAAAACGCACATGCGCAATGCCGAAAAAGCGCGGCGGTAACGGAGAATGAGAATGGGGAAAGCAGATTGTTGAGTGAAACGGATGAACCAGAATTAGTTTGTAAAAATGGTGCAATTTAACTGGTTTGGTGTTTGTCCGTCAGATACACAACAAAGCACATTTTTTTTGTAGAACATGCAAGCGGGCGTCGTTATTGCCGTATTTGTCGGATTAAGATGCTCGTAAATCTGGGAGTAATCTGGGTCCTAAACTCCGTCCTTTAAGGTACCGAAGTCAAACGAACATCACTGAGAGTTAAAAACTGTCTAAATTCTTCCATCTTTAATAAAATGATCAGCGTTGCTGCTTTACCAGGTGTAACTATGATGTTTAACATCCAGGCATCCATGAAAACAGAATTCATTACTTTTAACGGAGTTAGAAGTTAGCGGAAGTTAGCTCGCTAGTTTTGCTAGTTACCTAAGCATGATATAGCATGTTCTGACTGAGAGATTTCTGGAAAAAAAATTAAATGTACAGCTCTGCTATCACTTCCAACATAAATGAAGACAGGAACCTACACGGCAGTGACGTTTGTAGGGTTACTGAAGTTGGGCTAGCTGGTGTTTAATGCTGTGCTACGTGATTGCTAGCGACACAGCTATGTTAGCATAACATAAACAAAAAGTTAACGTGAAGGTTCCTGATGGTTAGAGACCAATGCAATCGCATGGCAGGATGTTGTAAACCAAACTTCAGTCAGGAGAACAACTGAGATAATCCATCCACAATATGAGTTTAGTCATTAATATACTGCAACAACATGGGAATAGAGCAGCTGTGATAGAATACAGCATTAATGAATCAATGGTACAGAAGTGGAGGAAGCAAGAAGAATGAGTTGAATAAAGTTTGATTTATCTGACTGCTTTGTTTCGCTTAATGTGCCTTATAATCCCGTGCATCTTATGGTCCAAAAATACATATTTGACTTTTTTATTTGGCACACTGCAGTTTAATGTGGCAAAGCACCTCTTTTTAACTTCAGTGGACATTATACATGGTTATGCTCAGGATATGTCAGCCCATTTCTACTGGAAATGCCTTTTGGTTAAACTTTCAGCAAGGAATTTACTTTTACACTGTTAAATGTTTATATAGCTTTAATGCACATAAAAAAAACCAGCTGCTTGTTTAAGTAAAATAAATGGATGGGGTTTTTTGCGCTAGTAAAGTTGTGGAGTTGTATTTTGTCTCGCAGAAATTATATCGTCAGTTATATCGTTATCGCAAATTTTCAAATATGTATCGTGATAAATATTTTTGGCCATATCGCCCTGCCCTACTATACAGTGTAGACCCTCTAAACTAAGTTTGGGGGATGCGATCTTTCAAGAAATGCAGACAAACTGTTGTTTGTTTACTTACACAGCATGTCTTGTAGAATTAACTGGAGTCACCAGCAACAGCATAGTGCAGTCATATCTCAAGTCTAATAACAGAAGACAGGAAAAGATCAGTAAAGAAACAACTTCCCCAAACCAAAGCACACATAAAACAATAAGTAAAACAGGCTGATCTAAAGTATGATGAAAGTTAAGCCTGATTAATATAAATGTCACTGACAGTTGCTAATATATTGGAAAACCAAAATATTTACTGATGTCTTTCTGTCCAACAGCAGGAGTGCTGGTCCCGAGCCTCAAAGACAGTAAGAAGCAAGCAGAGGGAGAAAAAGCAGAACATTTTTCAGAAACTGATTTGATCCTTAATGGCTGTGCAATTATTGTAACATAGAGTTTGCTTATGTTGTTAAATAAAATCTAGATTTGACATTAATAGATGCCACAGATGTTCAAAAGCTGCCACAAAGCATGAAAAAATGGACGTCTCTGAAAACGATGGAGCATTTTTGCAAATATGTGATGTCTTGATAAATCGAACAGATATTTGAACTTTACACAGCTACATTGTTGCCTGAAAATATCTTAAAAGTTTATTTTGTGACCCAGAAAAATTAACAAGTTTTTTTAGCCGCGCTCCTCCGCCATTGCCGCGCTTACACAGGCTCCGACAACCGAGATCCTCCTTTTCCCCAGACTACCCTTTCTGGGTCACAAAATAACCTTTTAAGATATTTTCAGGCGAGAATGTAGCTGTGTAATGCTCAAATATTTTTGACCAGGACATGTCCTTCAACGCACATATTAAACAAATATGTAAGACTGCTTTCTTCCATTTGCGCAACATCTCTAAAATTAGAAATATCCTGTCTCAGAGTGATGCTGAAAAACTAGTTCATGCATTTATTACTTCCAGGCTGGACTACTGCAATTCATTATTATCAGGATGTCCAAAAAACTCACTGAAAAGCCTTCAGCTAATCCAAAATGCTGCAGCAAGAGTCCTGACAGGGACTAGAAAGAGAGAGCATATTTCTCCTGTTTTGGCTTCCCTTCATTGGCTTCCTGTTAAATCCAGAATTGAATTCAAAATCCTGCTCCTCACATACAAGGTCTTAAATAATCAGGCCCCATCTTATCTTAATGACCTTGTAGTACCATATCACCCTATTAGAGCACTTCGCTCTCACTCTGCAGGCCTACTTGTTGTTCCTAGAGTATTTAAAAGTAGAATGGGAGGGAGAGCCTTCAGTTTTCAGGCCCCTCTTCTGTGGAACCAGCTTCCAGTTTGGATTCAGGAGACAGACACTATCTCTACTTTTAAGATTAGGCTTCAAACTTTCCTTTTTGCTAAAGCATATAGTTAGGGCTGGACCAGGTGACCCTGAATCCTCCCTTAGTTATGCTGCAATAGATGTAGGCTGCCGGGGGATTCCCATGATGCATTGAGTTTTTCCTTTCCAGTCACCTTTCTCACTCACTATGTATTAACAGACCTCTCTGTATTGAATCATATCTGTTATTAACCTCTGTCTCTCTTCCACAGCATGTCTTTATCCTGTCTTCCTTCTCTCATCAACCAATCACAGCAGATGGCCCCGCCCCTCCCTGAGCCTGGTTCTGCCGGAGGTTTCTTCCTGTTAAAAGGGAGTTTTTCCTTCCCACTGTCGCCAAAGTGCTGCTCATAGGGGGTCATATGATTGTTGGGTTTTTCTCTGTATCTATGAAGCGCCTTGAGGCGACTTTTGTTGTGATTTGGCGCTATATAAATAAAATTGAATTGAATTGAATTGAAATATCTACTTAATTTATCAAAATATCACATATTTGCAAAAGTGCTTCCACGTTTTCGGAGAGCTCTGTTATCCACCAGCGCGATAGCTGACCGGGAGGTCAAGGCTCGATAGATTCCGCGAGCACAGCTAACTCCTGGCATATACAACATTTTTGCATAAAAAGTACTGGTAACTTGTTTAAATCGAGTTCTGATAACAAATTGATAAAAACTGAAACTTACATTTTACAGTGATAGGGCCAGAGGCGGGGTACACCCTCGACAGGGACCAACACACAGAGGCAGACAACCCTTCACGCTCACATTCACACCTATGGGCATTTCTCTACAAACTGCATGTCTTTGGACGGTGGGAGGAAGCCAGAGTACCCATCTCATCTGTTCAAAAGGACACTGATCCAGAAGTCTTTTGATTTGATCAGACTAAAGTTTCTAAACCTTAGCCGTACTGATGTGTTCTTTATGGAGAAGAAGCTTTCTCTAAAAATCCATCAAGTCATTATTTTTCAATTGTTTTCTAATTCTATTGTCATGAAATTTAACATGCTAACTGAGGTCTTAGATGGAGCTCTTGGGTTTTTTAGAGTTTCTCTGAGCATTACTCTGACACTGGGCTGAATTTGCTGGGATGCCTTTGCCATTGTGTTAACAGGCCTCCAAAAATTTTGTTTGTGTAGAGGCATTCACAATAATAATTATAGATACATTAAGGGTGTAGCACATTTTTCACATGCTGTATCTGCATTTAAAATAATGGCCCTGAGTAATATGTCATAGCTTATTACTCATCTGAGATTCTATGATTTTATTACTTATTATTATTATTTATTACTTTATTATATTTAAAACCTGTCATATTCGGAGGCAATAAGACGCAGGGTTCTCAAGCACGAACCGCTTTTTATTGAATTGTAACAGCAGTGTACGTGGCTACATCAATTTCTGGAAAACACATATACACACCAGTATTCTAGCGACCTCTAGTGGCTGCCCCCATAGTAGCCTTACTAGGACAACATAAACAGATTTCACAACAAAACCTAAAAAACTGAAACAAGGTGTACTTTCTGTATTTCTCCAACATTAAGTCTGCCAACATAAACTTCCAAAACAAAACATTAATAAAAATTTTGAATAATATCGTGGCAATACACTGTTTTTGTATTGTCCACTATGTCCTCATGTAATTATTGACTAGTCAGCATTAATGTGACATTTTAACTTCTCCATCCTGATAAATCTTTGCTTGTGGGGATTAATTGAAAATATTTCGTTTTTAGGCTGATTTAGAGTCAAAATAAGATGTTTAAAGGCAAAAGGCTCTATCTCACCTATATAGACTTAGATTCAGCAGAAAAACTATTCAGGTTATTAATTAATCTATAATGAGTATAATCAACAGCTATGGGTATAACAGTAAATTTCCAGGGCTTGGACACCGGATTTCACATGAAATAAGCTTTCTCTAGGTTTTATAGATCCAATTTCTTCAGTGTTATGTTCAACACTGAGAGTATGTGTCATAATTATAGGATGGTAGTGCAAATTTCACAATCTCTTTATGAGATTAATTCTTTATTCCTTTGGAGCTACCCTGTTTTTGTAAGTGGGCAAGCTTTGTGCAATTTGGATGCAACAATATAAGCTGCAGTAAAGCAGTAAATAGGCCGTACCCTGTGTGATTTTGTTATATGCTTGTCTACAAGTACAGCAAATAGAAGGAAAGGTTTTCTTCTCTCCGTTCCCCTCTTCCCGTGTGGCTCATGCAAATTACGCGCGCTCCTGTGCAGCTCAAGCAGAAAAAGATAAATTAGCTAAATTAAATGAAAAAGCAGTTTCCCGGGCCTCCCTGGCTGTTCGCTGTCCGTGTGGAAGCCTCGGTGAGGGGAAGCAGACAGTATGTGTGCACAAAGACTTCAAAGGCTGCCGCGGTTTCTAATTAGCTCCGCTGAGAGCGGCTCTCGCGTCAAACTGTTGCGTAATTTCTCAAGGTGACGGCTGGGGGCGGGACTTCCGTGTCTGCCCTGAAACCAGGAAGTTGTCGTGTTACTTCTTTTCTCCTCCTCTTTTTCTTGAAGCCAGCGAGAAACGGGAGAAAGTCGGCGGCGTGAAGTTGCTCCAGCCGCCGGGGAAGAAGCAGGAGACTGGCCTCATTTCTGCGGAACTTTTTCCGAAGAAATGGCCACAGCAGGAAGGAGCGGGCACAGTGTGAGGTGAGGGCAGCTCCGAACTCTCTTCCTCAGACTACTGTGTTTACTGTGACGAGCACAAGGCGCCTGACGAGCAGCGTGAGGGAGGGACGAAGGGACTGAGAGGGTGAAGTCGGTGATACCAGCTGTTTTTGTGTTTTAATAAACCGCAGTTTGTCTGCTGTGTCGAGTCAGCCACAGGTGATAAGAGAAAATCGATCAGAGGCATGTTGGTGAATCATCACTGTCAACTTCCTGTCTGATTTCCTGCCTTCACTTTATTGGTTATTTAAAGCAGAAACAGAACTTTCAGATGTAAGTTGGAGCGGCGTGGGGGCAGGGCGTTCGTGGTTGACCTGGCCCTGAATAGTCTAAAACTGCCGTTTTGCATTAACGGGGCGGGATCATTAATAATTCGTTAGTAATTATCAGGTAAACTGTGCTGGCTGTGTCGCTGACGAAGTTGTTTTTTATTCATTTTTATTGACTTAATAACAATGTGTTTAAAAACAGAAAATTCCTAATCAAACTTCAGCAGCTTATTTTAAAACGATAAGCTCCAAATGCTGCGTGTAATTGCAGGGGGTACTTAATGGCATGTGAATGACTGTACATAAAAGATGGATGTAGCCATTGTGACGTCACCAAACGCTGGTAATGAAGATTCCCATTTTCGCACCATTGCCTTGGTATTGAAACCAGATGTGAACGAATGAAACTGTCTGAGAAACTAAAGGCAGTTTGTGAATGACCGATCTTGTGCCAGTGAGCGAAAGCTGGGCAGCCCTGCTCTCAAACCGTAGTAACGGCCAGACCCTATACCTTTAAATTCATGTTTTATTCAGTAAGACGAGACCACAAAGTGATCTGCAAGCTCTTTCCTGAGTAAGAGAGCTGAGGGTCGTTGTCCCATTGATTTCTTTATAACTGTAAGTCCTCCTGCTGGCCATTAGAAATCTAGGTTTAAGGCCCTTTTCAGTCCGGGAAGCCGAGTCCATCTAAATACAGCCTATGTCTGCAATCTGCATAGTGAAAAGCCCCAGTTTCTGTTTAGCTGTATTAAAATTCCAGACCATTTGAATGAATTTGAATACCAAGAGGTCATGATAACTAAGATAAACATCCACGCACACAGTACTAATACAACAAACCAGTACTGCAGCTACATGAGTGCAGGACGCTCGATCCTCTGTAGCAAGTGATTTAGCACCTTAGCTCCTCTGTATCCTCTCAGTGTTGGGAATAATTCATTCAATGATTAATAAAGTCTTCAGTTCCTGTTCTGACGATAAAGAAAAACTCCTGTTAAACCTAAAAAGGGCTGTCAATTTTTTTTTTATCTTAAAACATTGGCTTTAAACCTTTGATGGGAGATTTGTTTGGGAAAGTTTTGTGAGAGTTGGAAACCTTGGTATTGACTTGATTTTATTTGATATTTTCCCTTTTTTCTTATTTCAGATAAAAGAGGACATTAAATGTTGAGGATTTTACAACTTTTCTCCAAGATGAATCTTGCTCTTCATCGGATTTTAACGACTTTCGCTTTCACCAATGCTGTATTGTGTCTTTATAACTTCACTATCTGCAGAGCGAGCCCGTGATGACACAAAGCATAGGCTGCCCCTCCCATATCCCATTCCTGTTGTCTCTAAAAAGGACACGTCTCTCTGTTCAGACCCTGTCTTCCTGAAATTTCCCACCCTCCCTCTCTCTCAGTTTCTGGGCCATGATCCGTAAGAGAAGCTGTCTTATTTTTTGTGGCGCGTTCCTGTTTATCACATGGAATGCCATACTGGTACTTCTGCTGTGGGGGAGACCCCCACAGGGCCGAGATCAGAAAGAAGGTCCCGAAGGGCCCCCCAGCAATGTGATGGAAGACGTGCTTCGATTTGCAAATGCGTTCGAAAGTGAACTTGAGATGCAGAAAAAAATCCTATTGCAAATCCAGAATCATCAGTTGCTCTGGGAGCCATCAGACAACAAGCCAAAGGTGACCGCTGCCCCTCGGCCTGTCATCCCTATCCTTGTCATCGCCTGCAACAGAGTCACCGTGAAGCGCTGCTTGGACAAACTCCTGCAGCACCGGCCCTCAGCAGCGCTCCACCCAATCATAGTGAGTCAGGACTGCGGACATGCCGAGACTGCTGAGGCGATTCGGTCTTATGGAAACAACGTTACTCATCTGAAGCAGCCGGATTTGTCTGACATCCAAGTGAGGCCTGAGCACAAGAAGTTTAAGGGTTACTATAAAATCTCCCGGCATTACCACTGGGCGCTCAACCAAGTGTTCAAGACGCTCGGTCATTCATCTGTGGTGATCGTGGAGGACGACCTGGAGGTGATTATTTTCATATTAAACACCAATGATTTGTGTCCTCTCCTTCATTTTCATTCTTTATTTACAACTTAAATTAATCTTCTTCTTTCAAAACTCGTTATTTCACTTGTTGCGATGGTCATGTAAAAGTTGAGCTGAATTATTCATCTCTTGCTCTAGGTGGCACCAGACTTCTTTGAGTATTTCCGAGCCTTGCTGCCTTTCCTGAAATCTGACCCCAGCCTGTGGTGTGTGTCTGCCTGGAATGACAATGGGAGGGAAGGCTATGTGGATCCCGGCAAGGCCGACCTGCTCTATCGGACAGACTTCTTTCCCGGCCTGGGGTGGATGCTCCTCAGGGAGGTGTGGGAGGAGCTGGAGCCAAAGTGGCCTGAGGCTTTCTGGGACGACTGGATGCGCCAGCCAGAGCAGCGCCGCAACCGTGCCTGTATACGCCCAGAGATCTCACGGACTTTAACTTTTGGTCGCCAGGGTGTGAGTCTGGGTCAGTTTTTTGACAAATACCTGCGTTACATTAAACTGAATACCGAGTTTGTGCCTTTCACCAAGTTGGACCTGAGTTACTTGAAGGAGGAGACGTACAAGGAAAACTTTGAGAAGGAAGTTTACAGTGCTCCTGTGGTAAAATATGAAGATGTGAAGCAGGGCCAGCTACAGGGACCCGGGCCCTTCCGCCTTCAGTACTCGAGTAAGGACAGTTTCAAATTGATGGCCAAAAATCTGGGAATAATGGATGACTTTAAGTCTGGAGTGCCGCGGTCAGGGTACAGAGGGGTGGTTAGTTTCATGTCCAGAGGACGGAGGATCTACTTAGCGCCCCCTCCAGGATGGACCCAGTATGACCTTTAGTGAAGCTGATGATGAAGAACGTCCATGAGCAGTAGCCTTTTTTTAATCTCTTCAATGTGATGGGGGAAACGTTCCAGACCAAAGAAGAAAACGATCTTTGCTGACGCTGTTTGTCCTTACTGATACAGAATGGATGTCCCTTTCTGGTGTGGGGGTTTGCCAATGCTACTCAGGTCTTTTTCATTCTTCCAAAACATTTATACACACGGTGTAGGATCCACCACAACTACGTGTTAGACAAATCTGCTGTAATTCGCCAGAGATCTATTTTTATACGATGCTAAGTGTGCACATGACATTCATTAATGCATTCAATGCAATTACTACTTTGCCACTTTTGTTTAAATTATTTGCAGCCTCGGGTAATCTGTGTGACCTGTTTCTGTCTGCTGGGAAGAGGGAAATGTAATCTGTGGTGTGGTTGCTTATAGTGTTGGTGCCAGGTAATAACTGCAGTATAATCTGTCGTTTGATTCTGATCATTAATGCCTTCTATGGAAATTATTCTTTGTGGTTACTTTTTGTCATATGATCCTGTTTGATACTCTAATGTGATTCTATTTGCAGGCTCGTTACCCTGCAAACTACTACACTTGTTTGTCTGATCATTTCTGGATTAAAATTACACAACTTTGCTTTTTGATTATGTTGATTTTCACTCGCACTTCATGTTGCATGTGTTTAATAAACAAACAGGAGAGAGGTTTTCTTTAGGTGTGGAATTGGGTCTGTGAACTCACCACACACACACTGGGATAACTGACTGAGTACACGATATCTTCAACGTATTATTGAGTCATTTTGTAAAAAAAAAAAGGCGGCACAAGCTGATAGATGACCTCTTTTTGGCTCCTGAGACACGAGGGGTGCTTCCCAAAGTCTGACCTGCGTGTGGTAATGTGCTCAGTGCTGTGTTGCCCTCAGTCGTCCTGGTTACCAAGATTCCTGCAGAGGCACTAAAGTACTGTTAACTGGATAATTAAATTGATCTTGCACTGCAATATCAGTGATATAGGTCATTACCAAAATATAAATAACTTATAGTCAGAGTGTATCTGTAGATTTCAGCCGATGTGGCACGGTGACTTTACTGGGTGGGCCTGGACCCCTGGGGGCTGAGCTTAACACCGACACTGGAAAAAAGAAACTCCCGTCCCATTTCCTAAATTGCACGTCCTGGATTTCTCTCCTCCCATTTCAGTCTTTCCCACCAGAGATGCGAAGAAGAGACACTTAAGCCTCAGCAGAAAGGTGACTGTCAAAAAGCTTTCTTAAGAAAGAGAAACTGCGAGAAAAGCTTGAAATGTCAAATTACACAAAAATCGGAAAATCAGTGGCAACAGGTCTGATGGAGCGATGAAACCAAACTTTAAAACTGGCCGTCAATATGTAAAGAAGAGATCAGGAGAACGCTACAGCAGTGAAACTCTCTTTGAAACCCCTCGTGGCTTGGGGCTGCATTTCAGCCAGTGGTGTTGGGGACCTTTTCAAACTGGATGGAGAAAAGTTGGCCTGAGAGTTAAAAAATAAAAACAAAACATAAAGGTGGTCAAACCAAATTCTGACTTTAAAGCTCAATAGAACTGTACAAAATCGGGTTTATTTGTATACACTGTATTTCTATTTATGTTCGCACATGTTCAATAAATTACTGCAATTATTTCCCATTTCACAACAACAAAATAGAGTTGAGGACTGGCTCTTTCACACAGTACATACCTAGAAGTTATTTTATATTCACAAGTCATTATTGTGTGCACGCAAGTCCTTGTCTTGCATGACCAACTTACTGTCTTGTACAGAAATGTTCTTAGCGCAGAGCAGTAATTATCTTTTTTATTTTGCCTTGTTATCTTGTATTAACAAAGTCATATCTTGTACAAACATCTTGTGCCGACGTGTAATCTAATTTATTTGCACAAGACAATTTGCTGTAATGAGCTTATTATATATCTTGTTTTTTTGCATGACAAAAAATATTTGAATTCAACTCCAGAGCCCTTAGATCACCTGGCTGTCGCAAACCTTCGGATAGCCTCCATAAAATTAACAGCATTCACTGCTGTAGTGCAACTACGGTGGCCACCCTGGCTCAAATCTTTAAGTGCGTATCGCTTCTATTCGCCTGTTTACCTCGTTTGTAATGACGATGTGAGGCCGAAACCGCTAGCTAGCTAGCCTAGCTAAAGTACTGAAGAGCCGGTAAAGGATGGAGGGAAAGAGGAGTGTGTCGGGGGGTACATTTTGATAGCCCCCCCTTTTACTTCTCATCTCCTGGCAGCGGTTTGTTCAGAAAAGCAGCCGTCACGCTTTCATTTAGGCGCTAGCCTGTTAGCATGCTAGGTGCAGGCAAGACTAGCTTTAGTGGGTTTCAGTGTGATTTAATATGGCAGATAGCAAATCCAACACCACTCCTGACCGCTGGAATAATTTTTTAATTTACCTCTACTTAATAACCTTCGGTCGTTGTTCATAGCACCGGGTTTTTAGGTCAACAAACCCCGCCTGCCGTTGAAGACCCCTTAGCTAACGCTGGTGCTAACCCAAAAGTGTTGCCTGGAATGGAGCCAGGCGACCTGCGAGAGAGCCCCGCCGGCTCCGGGGAATCGGACGTAGGGGAATGGAGGGAGTGTATTGAGGAGGTCAAAGCTGCGGAATGCGATGGAAAGACTCAAGAAATGGCGCTCAGAGACACCTGCGAGGAAGGAGAGAGTGACAAACAGAAAAGCCCCGGAGAGCAATTACACAGTCCGTATGAAGAGGAGTTGGACCCCAGAATCCAGGTACCTCAAAATTCTGTCTTTTTGTTTAATCTATTGCTGACCGTTAAACATCCTTCAGCTCTATTATTATATTAATCAGCCGCTTTTAAATTACTGTTACCTACACCTGGGTGTGTACATCCGGGATTACTTTCGATTTAGTGTGACAGAAAGGTAGCAATGTATTCAAATGAGCACATGTTCATTATTTATTTAAAAGATAATGTCTTCATAATACAGTAATCTGTGCAAATCCCTGTCAGATCTGAAGTGATTATCCTGTCGCCAGTGTAACACACCTCTGACGTGTGTCACCTAACACTCCCAACCTATTAATCATCGCCATTACAGTCAAATAGCACTGCTAATGCTTTCCCAATATAAATACGTGAGATACATATACTGTGTTTTTCCACAGGAGGAACTGGAGCATCTCAATGAAGCCAGTGCTGAAATCAACAAGCTAGAACTGCAGTTGGATGTAAGTGTAAATACATAATAGATAGAAAGCTATTCAGTTATTACAATCATTGTAAAATATAACTATCAAATAATCTCCTATTAAAGTCAATTATCTTTTTTTTTTTTAAATGGCTTCTCTTCTGTCCTCCTGTGTTTGTTAAATGTTTGGACTTTGGTCAGTTTTCCACTGTTTTCCAACCTTCCCAGAACAGTAACTGATAGGTTAATTGGTGGTGAATATAATCAGTTACAAGTCTGCGTGAAATGTATGACAGTTTAATAAGACTTGCCCTGCTTTTCTTGTCAGATTAAATAAAATTGCTTTGATCTTGACAAAACAAACTCATTATAGATGTGAAAAAACATTTATTGCCACCCTGGGAATTACTTCTCAATGCGTTTGTGTCTAAATATTTTATTAGTCTACCCCGAAGGTGCTAATGAATATGATAATTTTGTTTTTCAATATGTGTAAAGCACAGACTCTGGAAAAGCGTGAGCTCTTAAAATGGAAGATGTAGTGTTGCTGACACTCACTGAATCGGCTGCCCACTTCCTGTGTGAAATCGAATTAGTTGCTGCATTACAGGTAAATCTAATCCTGTCATTTTCATGCATTGATCGTCCAGGATGCCAGATCGGGATACCGGAAGATCCTCACAGAGTCTGCCCGAAAGCTGAACGCTCAGAGCTCTCAGCTCGGCAGCTGCATTGAAAAAGCGAGACCATATTATGAAGCTCGGCGCCTTGCCAAAGAGGTATACACAACAAGGTTTACATCTGTTTTCTGTGCCAAATGGAAGATGTGTTACAGACATGCATGTTTTTACTGCCGCATCTGGATTCAGGAGTGAGAATCAGGTGTTCTGCTCGAGGCGAGGGAAAAACAAACATCGGGTGCTGCAGCTGCAGTTTGTGAACGTGCAAAAGTTCTGAGTAGGGAAGGGAAATCTCAGTGCAAATGTTTTTTTGCTTTTTTAAATTATTTTTGGAGAAACGCACTGATCCCCAGTGTAAAATGCATCTAGGTCTAAACACAATTTGAATGCAAGGTGCTTGTTCTGTTCCTTTACGAGCTCTAGTTTTGGGCGATTTTGCAAACCAGTTAAATCTACAAATCTGAAGTGTAAATCTGCGTTAATTCAGAAAACCATCATTGGTGACATCAGCGAGCATATCTGCTGACACACCGGTGTGTTCACTGTGTGCCTGTATGACTGTGTATAATCACACAACGCTGACTTGGATGTGATGAAGCTCGCAATGTCATCTACGTGCTGTGTAGTTACGTTAGCTAGCTGGCTAACCACCCACATGTTGGTTGTTACTGTGGAAAATAAATGTCACTTATTAATAGGGATGGTATCGTTTAGGTTTTATCTGATACCAGTACCAAACCGGTACTTTTGAAACGGTACCGGTGCTTAAAGAATGGAGAACACAAAATTGGTCCAAAAACCTCTCATGTTCAGCTGTTTTTTTGTAAAAAGTTAACAATGTTAGCCTTTTCTGCAGCTATGGGGCATATATGGTATCACTCTTGGCTGGAAGCAGCTTAAACAATGGAAAAAACACAAACTTTGTCCAAAAACCTCTCATGTTTAACTGTTTTCCACTTTTTCTTTGGTCATTTTAGCCTTTTTGTCCAGGGTGAAGGGAGTATCTGCCATCAAACAAGAAGACAGCCGCATGTAGCTATGATGGTGTTTGCTAGTTCACCTTACATGCATTAATGTAATAACGTGGTTAGCCTACTCAACGTAAATTACACACGAACAACATTAAGCTACTCACGCAGAGAAGAACGGCTGCTGCTGCATCATCATCCTCATCATTTCTGCTACACTGGCAGGGCTAGGGGCCAGGACTCTCCTCTTCGGGTTTTTGGGGGATGTTGCTAACTCCGGGTCGATAACAGGCACCACACCCGCAGTAGATGTGCTCGGTGTGAGGTCTCGCAGCAAGCTATCAAATACGGCGCATTTCTCGGCTTTTAAAAAAAAACGCTATGCGTCGCCAGGTGTTTCATCAGATTTGAGGTGTTACCTCCTTTGACAGTATCACAGTATCAGCTTAAAGCACTTGTTGCAGCTGCTGAGTTTGCATCTTTTGCTGTGAAGTACAGCCAGACTTTGACCGTTTCGCCTTGGACATTTTTAATCTGTAGCTCTGCTCTAAAAGAACGTACGTACCTGGACCCACCTACTATCCTCGGAAACGTAAAATGATTGGCTAGAATCTAAAGTGTATCACAGGTCAGGAAACAATAAAGCACCGAAATGTGCGCTGCTTTTCGGTCTGGTTACTACCGTTTATGTCAGAACCGGGGTACCCATCCCTACTAATTAAATATTTGCCGTGTGCCATTAAATCATCTACTGCTGGCTAACCTCAATACTGTGTAATCTGATGTTAGCAGACACAGGACAGTGGCCTCTGTGATGATTACGAAACTTTGAGCTGTGCGTGTTTGTCATTGACATCTTGTTTTCTTTTCTAACTGGATGTGACAGATGGGTGGAACTGACTGTAAAACTGCATCCTCATTGGCGACTGGCCAGTGTCTAAAATTTAAATTTACATTACCTGGGCACAAGTGGACCCTGTTACACTCAGACCTGCAGAAACTTTAACATTGATAACAGTTTGAATTTGCCTGATGAAGTAATTTGAAAAATGATCACCCAAGTTATCAAATCAGCTCTGGAGGTTTAAATTTCACTGATCACTTGCTCCTTATATTGCACCTTACAGCATATATAACTTGTATACAGCTGTATATATATCTGTGTTTTATCTTTGATTGTGAAGTAATTTTAACGTAAAAATCTACATACTTCTAATGGAGAGATGCCAAACAGTTTTTCATTGTTCTTGTAACAGTAACAATAAAGATCTATCGTATCTTATCTCTTAGATGAACTAGCCAACCTGGTCCAGCCTGTCATTCGTCTGTGTTAGCAGGCACACTAGCATTATCTAACATTAGCCAGAAGAGAGCGAGAAAGGTTTCAGATTTGATCCCAAAAACCCAACAACCTTGGACAAGCAGGTCTTTCATTGACGTTAATGATTAGTGAATTCCATTTCTAAGATTTTTGTTTGAGGCTGGGAGCAGAAGAGAGGCGCTGAGACAAAGCACCTGGGAATTACAACAAGCGTCACATTCTTTTCATTTCTGCTGAAAATTTGACCCCAGTCCTTCACATAGAAATCACATGTTCGAGATATGCAGGGAACAACATCTCATGCATTAAAAGTTACCTAACGCATTCAGACTGAAAGGCAGTATTGTTTTCCTGTAATTGCATTTACCTAGAAGCGTTTTGAATGTAAAAACTATGATATGGAAACTCATTTCAGCAGAGAGATGACTGTAATTGGATTGAACAGAACAGGGATGTTGTGTCCTTGTCGTATTCCACTGCTGTAGTTTGTTAAAGGTGCGTCTGCTCTCCATAGGCACAGCAGGAGACTCAGAAGGCAGCTTTGAGCTATGAGAGAGCCGTTTCCATGCACACAGCTGCCAGGGAGATGGTCTATGTGGCCGAGCAGGGCCTGCTAGCTGATGGCAAGAACACCCTGGATCCCACCTGGCAGGAGATGCTCAACCACGCTACCGCCAAGGTAACAGAAGAGCAGGAGCAGTTTTAAGATGCGTGGCTAAACAGAATGCTTTCATTTCTATTTGTCACCTCAACAAGGTTGCTAGAGTTTTACCAAACATTGCAGAGTTCAGTAATGGGTCGTTTCTGAGTTTATCTGGGTAGAGTCAGAATTTTGCCTGATTATTCTTGTTAGGTTTTTGCTCTCCGGTGTTTTTTGCGTGCACACATGCACACCATTATTTTTCTCCGTGATCTCGCTGCTCTGCTGTCTGCATTGTTTGTGGAAAAATAAGTGTGCAGATAAGTGGTAGTGATTCTTGGCAGCCTTGGATATACTCACAAGCTCACTGTTGCTGGGTTACAATTGCCAGACTCAACAGAAAACATACAGACAGCTGGTGAACTTCAGTGGCCTCTCAGCTGTAACATGCAGCATGGATGACATGATTTTCTTGCCCTTGAGTGTCACAGAATGTATAAGAACTCTGTAAATGCTTGACTTGTTTCTTCCTTTCAGTAACAGCACAGTTTAGATCTAAGTGTGATCTGGCTTCTAGATATTATATTAATAGCTGGACTAGTTTGACATTGCTACAGTAGTTTCAGTCATCTGCAGATTTTAGAGAGAGGAAAATGAGTGCTCTGAAAATCTCGCCAACTTTAGTGAAAACTGTGAATGCCTTTAGCTGTTTAGAAACACGTTATGTTATCACTCTGTGTCTTGGTAGCCAATAGAAAGCTAGTATAATGGCTGTTACCCTGGCTGCTGTAGTCCTGCAAACATAACTTTACTCAAATTATTTGTATCACAATAAAAAGATGGATGAAGTCACGGCAGCATCAGCCACCAGTTTTGATTTTCACTCAGCAAAACCAAAGTACAAACTCCTTGGATTGGCTGTACTGCACAGAACAACATATAGCTCCTTAAGAAGACGCGGTAACGGCGCTACACAGTGAAAAGGGTCAGTTCAGTGATTCTAGTTAGCTGAAATGAGGCCTGGCAGACACAAATCAGCTACACCCTTGCGTACACCCTTTGATCCTGTAAAACTGTGCATGTTAACATGGGAGCTTATAGGCACCGACTCACTTTTAGAGTCAAGCTTAAGTGACCCCTGGAGGAACCGCCATTTAGGGCACTTTCATTCACTTACATCTTCATCCTCACAGGTTGTTTGCACCAAATGCTTTGGCTTATGTCGGAGAACTACACTAGTAGATCGGGCTGCCACAAACGATTATTTTGATAGTCGACTAGTCATTGATTATTTTTGCGATTAGTCGACTAATCAGATCATCATCCATTGGACGTACGGCTTATTGCACCAGCAGCATCTGCTCTTATATAACTATCATTAGCTTACAGCTTTAAGTGTTTAAGGTATGTGCTAACTAAAAATAAAGACAAGATGATAGTTTGTTAAATTTTAATGAAGTTTGCAGATTGTTTCGGTGAAGTTTAATAAACTCCTTGCTATCTCAAATATAACAGGACACCGGAGTAAATTCTCGAGCATCTCACACTTCTGATAATCAGCTGTCTGTTTGACGTTTATTCAGCTGTGTAAAAACTATAACTTTAATCTCAGCCAAACCGATTTACTCAGGAACAAATAAAATACTAAAAAAAGCCAAACAATAACATTTTTAAGTTATCTAAGTGACTTATATATCATGTTTAACCTGAGTAGCGAAAGACGGCGGTGGGTTTGAAAACGATTTGCCGGAAGTCCGGTGAGCCTAGCCCTCGGCTAGCTATCGAGCTAGTGGCTAACAGACGTCTCCGAAAACGTCGGAGCGCTTTTGAAAATATGTGGTGTCTTGATAAACTGAGCAGATATTTGAGGTTTACACAGCTACATTCTCGCCTGAAAATATGTTAAACGTTTATTTTGTGACCCAGAAAGAATAATAAGAGTAATATTAAAACTAACTAGCTGCCGCCATTGTTGGAAACGGAGCTGGGCTGCGCTATGAATTCTGGGACACAGCTACTTCTTCTTCTTCTGGGTTTAACGGCAGCTGGCATCCTTGTACATGCAGTGCTGCCATCTTCTGTTTCAGTCCATTATTACACTCTTAAATTCTACTACTTATTCCTGCGTCTTTTGTGATCTTACAAAGCTTCAAACCTATTAAATCAGTCGTCGACGATTTTGATAGTCGACGTAATCGTGACTAGTCGACTAATCGTGGCAGCCCTACTAGTAGACAGACCTGAAATGTGGCACCCCACTGTGTCAACAAATAATTGAAATCTGATTATATAGCTGAATATTTAAAAACATTGAACCTCAAATTTCGGATATAAAAAAACTGCATTTATGGGATCACGAGTAAAATAAGATAAAAATTTCATCTACCATCATCTTTGCTGTGGCAGAATTTTATTTTTTATTTTATTTTTTTAATGTCTGTGGCAATAAACACCTACCATAATGTGACAGAGTCAGAATAGCTGCTTAGTGGAGGCCCATTGCTGCTGATGTTCAAAGAGAGGTGAATGATTGATGTTACTCTAATTAGGGAATCTAAGTGGACAGTTATCAGCCGAGTACCTGTAGGTAACCGATGTCAAGGCCCAAAGTTTGTCTTGTTCTTAATTTTTCTTCTCCATTTCTCAAGTCTACCAAGTCGTTTAGGCCTTGAAGTTGGTCTTGATGGTTGGTAGCTCGTGTCTAAATGAATATCCTAAAAATCCATAACTTCCTGACGCTTTGGTGTAATATGTATTTGACTACTTGTTTGTGTGAGGGCCTTTTAAACAAATAATCAAGTGTTATTTCATTTGGCAGCACAGACACAGAAAGTACAAAGTCTTCAATTGTGTTTTATTGTGTTATTAAAATGTTTCCAGAAATTTAGAAAAGACAACAATACACAGTGTGCCTGAAACTCTGTGGACAGACATTTACAAACTAAACAAGAAGCCTTTTCAGTTCTTTACTTTACTTTAGTTCTTATTTTCTTAAAAAAGTAATTAATGAACAGTGAGCTAAATGGTTGGGAATGAAGATCAAGGCAAAGTTTATGATAAAACCAGTCATATTTGCATTAAGAGAAATGCCGCTTCCTGTTACTGTGTCAATACCGTGCGTCTCCTGTGTCTCTCGCAGGTGAACGAAGCCGAAGAAGAGCGTCTGCGCAGTGAGAGGGAGCACATGCGTGTCACGCACGCCTGTCAGGAGGCCGAGGCGCGTGTGCAGATGCTGCAGAAGTCCCTCAAGAGAGTCATCATCAAGTCCAAACCTTACTTTGAGCTCAAGGCCCAGTTCAACCACATACTGGAGGTAACACAAACACAAAGAGCCCAGTGAGACCTTCTGTTTAGGCAGCTTCTGTTTAGTGTTTCCCACACTTAGAAAGCTTTAGCTGCTGATTTGGCAAAAGTTCTATAATATATTCAGTATTTTATGGATTTACTGGAGGTTACTGGGAGGTTGTTTTCCTACTGGCATGAAATCAATGTTGAAATTGATGATGAAAGTTGCTTTGTGTGACTCCAGGAGCACAAGGCCAAAGTGCTGCAGCTGGAGCAGCAAGTAGCCAAAGTGAAGACCCGCTATTCCATCGCCCTGCGGAACTTGGAGCAAATCAGCGAGCAGATCCACGCTCAGAGAGGGCGGGACCCGGGCGAGGGGGGAGGACGCCCTTCTATCTGCGCCGGGCGGAGCCCCCCCGTCGGAGCAGAATCTGACATCAAGGTTCAGGCTGAAGGCGGAGCCTGTGGCGGCGCCATTGGAAGGGATGGAGTGGACGCATCCATCGACCTGCTGGAGAGATACAAGGAGAAGGAGCATGAGAAGGAGAGGGAGCGAGCCGGCTCGGATTCCCTTTCAGTCTTCAGCCTGCAGACCATTGCTTCCGACCTCGAGAAATACGACTCCATCGAGCACCTCGGCGATCTCAGCGATGTGGGGAGCATCACCGGGGATGAAGGCGAGAAAGAAAAAACCAGAGTGACCAATAAGAGAGACAAGCTGGTGGAAACGAGCGCCAAAGAGCGACAGCAACAGTTCTACAAGCAGCACCACCGAAGCTTCAGTTTGTGAGGCTGTCATAGAAACAGCTGCTGTAAACAATAAACAGAAATAAAAACAGGAATCCACATTAGGATAAACTTCCCTCATTAAAAAGGTACCAAACAAAAGTATGAGACAGGGAAAGTGAAAAAGAAGGAAAGCTGCAGCGATGGGTGTAAATAAGCACATGCACATTATTCTAAAGCTGAACACAGTAAACAGTGTAGCCTAGTTAGAACACTACAGGATCTACAGAGCTTACATCCCTGCAGGACAAGTGTTCAGTATATTTACTCCTCTGAAGGATTCTGGGTAGAATTTGTTCCTTGAGCATGAAGGAGCAGCTAAGAAAGATGAAAAGCCTTGTTTGAACAGACATATTTAAAAAGGCATCATTTTTTTTGCTTTCCCAGGCTAATCGTTGATCTAACTCGGTGAGACTGGTAAAAACATTCTCCCTCGTCCTCCTCTGTTGTTTCCTCTCCAGTCGAGTCGAGTCTCATCAGCGATCGCTTCAAGGTAGAAGGTCGCAGGGCCCCCGAGATCCCCACCTCCTCATCGAGTAGGGAAGAATGTAAAAAACGTTTCTTTGTCAGTGCAGAGTGAAAGCATGTTTGAATCCTTGTTCCGTGTGTTTATTTCCTGTAACATGCTGCAAGTTGTGCTGTTTTTTTTGGACGTTTTAGCACGAGAGAATGCGTTTTTTGAAAATCCCTGAAATGAGTCTTAAGGCAGCATGCACTCCATCGTTTCGGTTTTTGAGCGCCGCTTGCTGAAACAAACTGACACAATCAGCCTTATTTGTTTTATTTAACGTGGTGTTGTAACACTGGAGTGTCATGATCCAGATGATTTGGATATTGTTTACATTTGTGTATATTTTTTGCCCTTGTTGTAATTTGAGGTGTGCCTTGACACAAACAAATTTAGCTTGAGTAGTCATTTGTTGTAATCTCAGTTTGGAACCATTTAAATATGAAGTGAGTGCCCGCTTTATGATTTTAAAATGTTTTTAACAGCCTGACTGATTTTTGACAAGAATTGAAAGAGTTCTGATGATGATTTTTTTTGGTTCTTTTATGATTGTACTTTTGTCAAAGAAGCAAAAACAATGAAGTCAGAAAAGAAAGACTTGTAAATTTGTGTAATTATTACAAAGCTGGAAAATACTGACATGTACAGATGTTGAATCTTTGCTGTACAGATGTTCTGAATAGCGCAGACATATTTAAAGTCTCATTATTGTCAGTTTATCTGAAAAACCTCACTTTTCACCGCTGTCTTAACAGTTACTTTTCACCCTCCGAATCGCATTTGTGAGTTAGTCGGATTGGATTGTCACACCTGTAATCAATAAAAGCAGATCCTGCTGCCCGGCCTTCTGTTCTTTCATGCCGAATTCAGTGGGATGGGAATTTGGGAATTTCTTCCCTCGCCTTGCTTCAATTATTCAGCAGACACATAAATATGAAGCAGGATCGCGAGAAGATGGAAGAACGGGGAGAGGCTGATTTAATAGATGACCAGTGTTGTGGGGATGACTGATTGCTGCCTCGTTGACTTAAGCTCCAAAGAGCTTTAGAGGAAGGCTTAACAATGTAGACCGCGTTAATACCACAGCGCCATATCCGCACCTCCTCTTGTCTTCCTGCCGTCGATATAATTATCCACGTGGACTGAATCTGCAAGCTTATAAATCCAAAGCCGCTTCTTAAGATTGTGCTATGTTTTTGCTGTTGTGGGGCTTTAGACGTCGGCATGTTTCATCTTGGAGAGGAGGGAAAGAAAAAAGATCCGATAAATGCGTGAGGGGGGCTGTTACGCACGGCGCGTCTCCATCATGACGTCGTGAATTAGCTCAAGATCGTAGAGGTGGAGAGAGAAAAAAAAGGAGGGGAGTGTGGTGAATCGCTGTTTCGTCGTTTATGGTGGGGTTGCGTTTGTATATAGTGGATGTATGGGACTTTTTTTCTCTGTGGATTTTTTGTCATCTCTTCTCTTGGCCATGCGTAACTGCAGCACACGGAAACAATCCGAATGAGAGCGTCTCGTTTTTGGAAGATTCTGTTTAGGCACGGAGCAGCTTGCACATTTACTGTATAGCCATATTAACAGAGCCATAAAAATTGTTGCAAAGATGCATATTTCTACCAAATAATCTGACACCGGGCTTTTCCCCTGGCGGGTCCCACCCGGAGGACTTACTCTTATCTTCACTGAGCGCATCGAAACTAATAGTAAGTACACACATGCTACAGCTTTGCTTCAGGGCGCTACATGCTATTAGTGCTGTAGGTCGCGATGTTAGAGCACATTTATTCAGGAGACGCTCCATTTCCCGTGCACGGAATCGAGACAGCTGTCACATTTGAATGCAAGAGGCGTTCATTTTTCCGATGGGCCTGATTTGTTTTGATCCAGCCTGTTTGCATTTACATTTTAAAGCCTTTTAGAGACAGAATGCGAGCTCTGCTCCTGTTTATGCAACACGCAGCCGCTTTAGGCTGATGACATTATATTTGGACATCCTTTCATAGGAGGGCTTGTTAATATGGTCGGCCTTCCTCTACAGGCCATCACGGATTCCCTAGTCAACACCCGACGAGCAACTACCGGCAGCTTACGGTTGGTGGCACCCTTACTGTGACCCTCACGTCTCTGTAGTTCATGCTCAGCCATGCACAGAATGCAGCATCTGAGTGTGTGTGCATGTGGAACCGCCTGAAAATAGCCCACTGTGGGCTATTCTCAACATCACTGTGGTGCTGAAATGGGCCGGATCAGTCCTTATCCAGCGCAGCTTCCGGCAGCAGACTCGCACAAGGAAGTGTAGGCAGTGTGTATGCAGCAGTGACATTGGAAGTGGATGGGATTGAGGTGTGTGAGATGTTTCATGTAGTAGTTGTGTTTTGGAGGCGCTGTCCGTGGTGCTGAAGCCTTAATTGCTTTTCCAGCTCGAGGCCAGTCGACAGGCCCCTTCTCTCCCCCTCTGTCTGCTCAGTGCCAGGACAGCCTCAGCTGATGGAGTCGGCTGGCTGTGTGCCGTTAGGCTGCTCACTCACACAGTTTGCTTTTATCCGGCTGGGTGTGTGATCGCTGATATTAATGACTCCTGCTGAGCTGTCCTTCTTTCTCTCCCTGCTTCCCACACGGGACCGGAGCGCGCGCGCACACAAACACACACCTATAATATGCACGCTCTAGTGGTGGTGTCTACCTCCTGCATGCTTCTTGTCAGTGAACTCTAAAAATACACTGGTTAATGCTAATGAAGTTTCCAGCAGAGTTTGTCTGCCTTCCACAGGCAAGCCTCCCCGCCATCTGTCTCCCTCACTGTGGTGCTTTACTTTGTTATCCCCCTCCACCCATCCCATCCCATTCCCACACACACACACACACACACACACACACTTGATCTGTCTCTGTACTGTCATGTTAAGCGTGAGAGTGTTTGGATGAGTTTTGTTTGTTCATGTGAGGCAACCTCATAAATCGGAATTTATGATTCAAAACTGCAAATGAACAGCTATATATAGGGTGTTTATCATCGATACTGTATGTGTGTGTGTGTGTGTGTGTGTGTGTGTGTGTGTGTGTGTTCCCCTGCCTGCCAATACTCTTTGCTTTGGGACTCCTGGGTGTTTTCACTGTTTTCTGGTAAGAAAAACATATTTTTTGTCTGTTGTCATGAAGTCTGTGTACACATTAAATTCAGTTAACCTGACATTTTGTGATGTGCATTATGATCAGTAAATTTGTGTAAAGAGATTTCACACATTGAGCTCTGGTTACAGGTGTACAATTGCAGCATATGGGAACATCAAGTTGTATGAGGCCCTTTTGGGGTCCAAAGGGAGCTGCCAAGTTTGATGAATTGCCTCAAGTGAAAAAAATAAAATCAGGGCATGTGTGCAGACCTCTGTAGCCCACTCGTTATCTCTGCTTGAAGGCTGCAGGAACCGCTGCTGACATTATGGACCCAAATCTGTGATCAAACTGTCGACGGTCGCGGTGCTTTCAGCGGAGTAGTGAATTGCTCAGCTGAATCATTGTTCCTTAAAAGCCTGTCAACACACCAAATAGCAGCACTCATCTTGAAAAAAGAAAGCTTTTGCAGCCACACTAGCTATAGCCATACGAGCTATTCTGGATATTTTTCTACTATGGAAGAGAAGAAAAGTCTGAGTTTGCTTTGGTGTGAAATGGGAATCCACTTTGCAAAAAAATATCAGCGTCAGCCATCAAAGCCTGAGCTGAAATCTTGTCTACAGGGCTTTTGAAATGAACCTGAGCCGTCTGCACGGTGAATACAAACAGAAGCAGAGAGAGAGAAAAGTGGACTCATCGTGCAGCTTATCCGCCAGGTTGAAAAGGGAGCTTTTTTTTGCCAAAAGGTTGATGCAGTGAAGCGAAAATGACTGCATCTGAGAACAGAGTGTGCGCCATTAATACTGTAAGGATATTTCCTCAGTAACCCATTTCTGTTTTGTCTCTTCCGTCTTCTTCCAAAACTCTTGATTTCCCTGCCACACTTTCCCGTTTTAAAACCTCTCTCTCTCCTCCTTCTCTTTCAGATCCAGAAATGGCACGGCTATTGTTTCTGATTCTTCTCTGTGCTCTTCCGTCTCTCGTTGTGCCCATACATAATTCATCAGCTGGAGGTAATTTGTGTGCAGGAATCGGTGTGTGTGTGTGTCTGTTTACAATATGCAGTAATGGACAGAAGTAACTCCACAGAGATTGCTAAGTGACCCGAATGAAACGCTGCAATTTGTGCAGCGAGGAAGGCGTCAGTTAAACTGATAATATATCATGTTGCTGTAATATATCTGCATTATCTGGAGACATAGAGCTTTCTTTCTATGCGCTTATCGTCCTTCATTCTGCCTCCTCCTCCTCCTTTCCCCCTTTCCCCCAGGCTGTGCCATCATCCGGCCTCCCAGGGATGGTGGGATCCGCTACAGAGGCCTAACACAAGAACAGGTACAGAGAATCTGGTTACTGCACTATTGAAGCTCAGCAGTCAAATCAATCACATGAGACTGCTGCCAGTTTGAAGATTTCAAAACAAGCGACACAGAAGTAGATTTGTGTCTGCTAAAAAATAAATAAATGTAAAAAAATCTGATATAATTATTTACCAATAGGCACCTGAAAATATAAAACAGGCATTTAATACATTTGAAAATGTGGTGCAATTAACTTTTCTTATAGAGGCTTTTTTTTTTTCTTTTGCAATGACTTGTATTAATTTGGTTATAAAATAGGGGTTTGAGGGTGTTGGGGAAAGGAAACATTAATAATTAAATAAATTGATAAATATAAAATACTCTATAAATGTGTAAATATCATGATAGGTCACCAAAAGTAATATTTAAAAAAAGAAAAGACATAACTACTTTATAAAATGTGAAAAATGTGTATTTTGCGTTTAATTTTCATTATTTTATAACAATAATAAAATAATGTAACAATTTTTTATTGCTTTTGGAAAATAAACAGAAAAATAAATAATTATAAATTTACAAACAGAGAAACAAGAAAGTGAATTAAATTAGAAAAATCATTTTACATTCTGTAAATGATTTAATGTTGATTGTTGTGCTGTAAATCATGCACCGTCTACAGGTTTTACCTTTGGTGCATTTAATTCAAAATGTTCTTTTAAAATTTGTTTTGAATGCTTATTTTTTTGGGTATTTTCAATCCTCCGTATCTTCTTTGAAGATGACAAAATTCACCTGTGATGAAAACTTTATGAAGAGAGAGATTTTAGCTAACGGCTGAATGATTTTACACAACATGCTGACTAACTAGAGAACACGTGTGAGACCTGGCAGGCTGCAGCTGTTGTTTGAAGACACCACGAAAGCCTGTGTTTGCTGGAGGAAAAGGACGTTTCTAGCTCATAACCAGCAGAGAACATCTCAAACCTGTCGTCTGGCACTCCAGCTTTAAATGCTCAGTCACACATGCTGTAGCAAACGTACGAACAATGAGCTCTGAGGACGGGACAGTTTTGTCAAGACCTCTTGCGAGCTTTTGTAACTGATAATGGCAGCGAACTGAGGTGTGACAGTGCAACAGCAATCAATAAGGGACAAATGTCTGTGTTGTCAGTAAGAAGTGTCCAAGTCAGTCCCGTTAATCAGTGAGCCAGAAAAAAAACAACAAACTAAAACGTAGCAGGTTCTCATTTCCTTTAGCACGACTGACATGAAGTTATTTACAAATGAAAACTTCCAGTGTGAGTTTGACCATAGACTGTATATAAAAGATGAACTCGGCACTTTGAAACCTCAGCATTAGCACTTTGGGTTGGAGTGCTAAGTTATCGCCTAATGCTAGTAAGCCTGGTTAGCTGTATTCATAAACTGTATGAGTGCAATGCAAAGACATGCATACCTGCTTGTGACATGACATTTTGAAACCTCAGCATTAGCACTTTGGGCACTGTCATATTTTATTTTAATGAATTAAGTTTTTGAGGCAGAAATGGAAAATATTTGGATAACAGGTTGGAGTGCTAAGTTAATGCTAATGCTAATGCTAGTAAGCTTGGTTAGCTGTATTCATAAACTGTATGAGTGCAATGCAAAGACATGCATACCTGCTAATTTAATGGAAAGTGACAAACTAATACAATTCCAGAGTTTCACTCTGCAGCACTGAGGCACGAACTTCTTGAATGAGCTGTAGGTCCAGCAGACACCCGTCAGTGGGAGCACCCACTGCACACCGGTCCTAAAGGGGGAAACTATCCACAGAGGGTGACACTGGTTTTATCAGTAGGCTGTAAACATGTTTATTTTTGCAGTAAAGTTGGACATAATGTGGGCGTCTATGTGGAGTTTTGCACATGGCTATTAGTGGAATTGCAGATTTTGGCACCGGCTTCATTTTTCAACCCAAGAAGTTTCTGCTTAAGATATAAAAAATGCATCCAAAACTTCCACAGCTCCCATATGCTCAACAGTCCCACAGAGCATGTTTCACAACCTTGAACATGACATTGTAATAGTTCCTCATGAAATTTAATGTGAAAATTTAAAAAGCAAAAGATCCTTAATGATCTAGTTTAGCTCTGACATACGGCCCAACATGCTACCATGAAACTGGCTTCACATAAACATTCAACGTAACAGTTCCAAAAACTCGGCGATTGGGCTCTCAGAGATATTTTTTGCTGTAGCTGCACGCCTCGTTCCAGTTCAGCGACTTTCTGAAGCCTCTGTTTACTCGAGCTGTGTACAGGGTGCCGCAGCGCTGTGCAAACTACAGCTACAACCTGGCAGGCCAAAGTTTTATCAAGCGCTTAAAGTGATGTGCCAGCTGGATTAAAGCGTGCATGGGGATGGATTCGTCTCACAGGCCTTGATTTTGATGATGTTTGCTGGAGTACTGTTATCTTAAAGGGCCCAATGATATGAGTGTGTGGACAGGGCCAGTGTTGGAAAGTTAATTAGTACGTTTACTCAAGTACTTTACTAAAGTAGTGGTAATGCACTTAAGTATTTCCATGTTATACCACCACCTACTCATACTATATCACATTTTGGATGCAGATACATAACTTTGTAAAAATCCAATAATACTTGATTCTGTATATAAGGAAGATTTAAGTGTTAAACACATCAATGCATCAATAATTGTGATCCGGTAATTTATTATTCTTGACGTTAGATACTTGAAATAGTTTTTAATGCTCAAACTTTTTGATCCTTTACTAAACGCTGCTACATAAAGTGAAGTTTAAACAGTACAACAACACTTTTTGTGTATATCTGACTCAGAGCGCAGGGCGGCACACAAGCCTGAAAGTTGTTTTAAACATCTCGGAAACAGTGATGACTGTTTTCGCTTTGATGATGGAAACTTGGCAGTTTGATTGAAAGCATGCGTCACTTCAGTTTCTGAAGAGCAGTCCCTCGGTGGCTTTTAAACAGTCACTACAGTCACTGACGTGGGCAGTGGATGGGAACATGGCAGTGTGTTAAAACAGGATTTAAGGGCAAAGCGCACACACACGGATACACCGACCAGCTCTGACAACAGAGAGGGATCAGAACAGGAAGTGGATGTTGAGCGATTCAATCAAACTCTTTACTTTTGGACTCTGGACGGTGCCGAGGCGACCGAGTTGACACCAAATGAGAAACAATGAGTCGGCTCAGTTGCAGCAGAAGTAGCTGAGCATGTGCTTATACAGAGATTATATGAAAGGAGTGTTTGGCAGTACTGTGACACTGAGAGCGGCTCAGGAAAAAGTCTATTTCATACTCAGAAGTAAGTCACTTTTTACTTAATTCCTTCAGAAACATAAAAGACAATATAGACACTGGGAGTTCAAAGTCTTGTGAATATTTTAAAGGTTGAATGGAGTTTGTAGTGCAGTGTAAGTCAGAGGAGCTGAGCAGGTTAGAGTGAGCTGGGAGGAGTGTAAAAAATGGAGGGATTTTTAAAGCTGGATTTCTCAGCATGAGTCACGTTTATAGTGTCATTAATAGCAGCAATGACCTGCTGCCATTAAGACAAATCCACCTTATTAACTAAAGTAAGATTGCCTTGTTGCTTGATATAAAGAATGATCCTGTTGTGATTGGTTATATATCATTTAAAAACACTGGTGGCTACCCCTGCAGGAGGCTGCTACCCCTCAACCTCCAGCCAGTAGAAATTGTTAGGTGGCACAAATCCTCTGGAAGAACAAGTCTGAGAACACATAATTCCCAGGTCTCGGTCGATCTTAGTGGGGTGCACATGAGCCTTAGTGACTTTATTCAGCATATCAATTCAAAAAGCACATGGCTAAGCAAGAACCAGGAATAACACGTGTTAAATTCTAATAAACATAAACCACTGAGAGCGCAGGCATCTCCTACGACTGGTAATATTGCTTTATGACCATCGTGGTTTTTGATTGTTTGTAAGTCAAATAGCCTTTTTGCTGTTTTTGCTGGATGGTCATAAAATAAAAGTGTATCAGCTGTGTTTTGTTTTTTACCTTTTCCTCAGCACAAATGAATACTGACATCTTTCGAGTTAAAGGTTTTCAGAAAACTTGTCCTGTGACCTTGACCTTGAGGTCAAGTAGATACACCTGTGGTATCAATAAGAAAATTCTATGTTGCCTGATTCTCAAATTAACGTGTTCACAAAGTTCTCCGACTATTCTGACTTCCAGCTCTGATTTATTCGCAGTTCCATTCAGTCGATAGTCAGCCGAAGCTGTCATTTACATCAAATTAGCGGTCGGCCTCACTGACCACTCAAAGCACTTAACAGCATAACCAGACTACAGAATCTCAAGCAAAATCTTAAAATGCCCCAGACTTCATTTTCCCAAACAGATAAACATCACTTCACAAACACGTTGAGTCTGACATTAGTTGGACAAACTATGGATTTTTATGGCTGAAGATCAGTTGAATAGAAATTGAGAGTTTAGTGTTTCCACATGAAAACTGTTGTTTTTTTTATAGCTTTAACCCTTTAAGACCTACCATAGAACCAAGTCCGCCAGAGCTTATATTATATTTTTACATGCTGTGGAGCCATTTGTGGGAGCATTTCAAGTTGCTATACATCAATACAACCATTATAGCCCAGATTTTAATAATATGTCTGCATTAAGTGCATAGTGATTACATAAATTGCAAAAAAGTGCAATAAACTACAAAAAAATTGAAAATCATTTTTGTTTTTTTACATATATTTCTAGTTAGAGAAATTTAAGAGGCTTATCCCTCAAAACTGTAAATACAAAAAAGTTGCACAAAATAGTTTCCCACCACAGGAAATTTATTTTAAGTGTCTTAATAGTTTTAGTTTTGAAATACACCCATTTTTATATATTGCAGGAAAAATAAAAATAAATATTATAGTGCAAATTTGCAAAAAAGCAGCATATGCATCAAAATAAACTATTTCCAGCAGTGCAATATGAGTCCTAAGCATCCCAGAAACGACACAGAAAGTCATAAAGTCAAAGATAACTTTTAAAAACACCAATAAAGGCTCATGAGGCCCTGATGGTAAAAAACTACATTTCCGCGAAAATGGCGTCACTTCCGGTTTCGGGCAGGTAATGGCGGACATGCGATAGTTCGCTCTGCGTCTATTCCAACGTAGGAAGTGTTTTGAACAGCTGATCAGATCGGCAAAGCTGTTTCTGGAATATTATGTTTTTGTTGCTGCAAGTGCTTTTTATGCAGTTTTTGCAAAGCTATATGTGGAAGGAAACTGTGACCGAGGACAAGCTGATGGCATAAGATGTAAGTACAACTCCTCAGGTTTCATATGCAAAAAAAATGATTGCGCTAGCTCACGTGGTTGCAGAGCTACCGGGATTTAAAAATAGTTACGCAAAACAGAGCGTGCTGCTCAGACCGGTTTTAAAGGGTTAAAGGGAACTCTGTCCATTTGGAAAAAGAAAGCTCCATCAATATTATCTGGTTATTACAGCTTTAAGCTAATGGTACAGTTTTAGAGAACTTACTGTATCACAGTGTTTCTCGAGCTGTGGGGCCACCGCAGGTCAGCCGGTGACGATCAGAGAAAAAAACAGAATAAAAATAAGCTTGTGTTTGAGTGTTTGCCTGTGCGATCATCCCGAGCTTTATTTCTCTAAAAATTCAACTTGGATCCCATTTTATTTTTAATGTTTTTGAAAAAAAAAAAATAGTGTGTGGTATTATTAAAGTTTCTTTTTCTCTTCTTTAAGTGAGGGTATGCCAGAACAAGTTGGAGATCCACTGACTTATCAAGTCATTCAGAATTTAGAGGCTCTGTGGAAAATCTTGAAGTTTTGCTTAAAAAATATATGTTTCATAGGTCAGCCTTTGCTGCATCAATTTTATGAGTTTGTATATTAAACATTCATATTTTAGAAAAAGAAACAAGTCAAACTGCTTCAGACTTCCTATCGTGCCCTGGTATTGCTTCAGCTTGGTTGCTGAGTTGTCTGCTCCTGCCAAGGTGTGGATAAAAGCACTGAGGTTGGCTCAGAGGGACGCCACCACAGAGGACGCCACCACAGAGGACGCCACCACAGAGGACGCCTCCACAGAGGGACGCCACCACAGAGGGACGCCACCACAGAGGGACGCCACCACAGAGGGACGCCACCACAGAGGACGCCACCACAGAGGACGCCACTTCTCGCTAGATGTCATCCTGCAGTTCCTGCTTTTAGCTAGTACTTAGTCCTAGCTAGCTAACATCCCAGCTATCTGCGTGTTTGTCACGAGCCTCTGTTGATGCCCGATTCCTTCTGGACAGTGATTTATTTATTGATTTATTGATTTATTTGATTAACTGGGTCATGAGATCTGCTGTACAATTTGTGCAATACCTTATGTAAACACCATAAGGCGAGTGCCATTTCGTTCCATTATATTCAAAAGGAAGCAGACATTTCTATAGCTGATGTTCCCTAAATAGGGAAGCTAGCAAGAAAACAGTCTGGATAAATAAACAGCTTTACAGGCCAGAGGAAAAATATGTCAATTTGATTTTTGGTGTAAACTGTCCCTCTTAAAGGTTGGGGGCAAAAAAAATCCCAAAAATATTTTATTCTACTTGAGGATTCTAGAAATACAGCCACACTATTACATCACATGGAAAAGATTTACTTTAGACACACACGTCTTCCTGATTCAGATAAATATATTTATCATCTTTGCAAATACTGGGCAAACGTTTGATATTAGAAGCTTTTTGGATTAAGGTGGCCACATTTCAAATTGGTACTAACTGATATCTAACCAATGGCACATCTGTGAAGTTTGCAAATGTGACAACGTCCTGGATGTGAAATAATACGGTGTTCTGTTGCAGTAAATCCCCAAATGACATTTACTTTTACCCCCTCATTTTAGAATGAACAAGTAATGAATATACAAAACTTTCATAAAAGTGTCTCAGTCGTTACAATAATGTCATATTTGATCCATGAGATCTTCATCATTGTGTGATTTTTCTTTTTTAAAAACCTAACTCCCTTATATATTTGTTTAAGATAAACAAACTGAGAAATTAATGTAGCATAAAATGACCCAATTAAATCTCATTTAATCAAATTGATATTTAATTGAATCTTTTATGTCATTTGTCAGAGGCTCCATTAAACATTCTGCTTTGCAAAATTAGAATTTTCTTGCAGTTATTCCATCGTTCAGGCTTTACTGGGATAAAATGATTGCACATGCACTGTAAACTGTAAACTGCAAGCAGTGAAGCTTTTCTTCCTCAACATGAAAACGGTTCCTTAGTGTCAAACTGCTGTAAATAAAACTGTATGCAGCTATGACCAAAGCCATTCAAAATGAAACATAAACCTTTTTCCCTCGCATATGTTTCCGTCCCCTCACAGGCAGAGACGATGTAATTCAGAGAGTGGCAGCACATCAGCTCAGACAGTATCACACTAAAATGTTTTCCCTTGTCGAGCTTTACTGTCGTGGCCATATGGCGCCGTGACACAGAACGAAGAGGCTTCTTAAGTGAAGGAGAAAAACTTGCATGAGAGACCATCAATCACACTTTCCTTCCCCTGATCTCTGCCCCTGTTCTCGTCACAGATCCGCAGTGTGCAGATCCTGCCTGTGGATTATGAGATCGAGTACATCTGCAGAGGCAACCGAGTGATCGTGGGACCGAAGGTCAGGAAGTGCTTACCCAACGGCACGTGGACAGACATGATGCAGGCCAGCAGATGTTGTAAGTCCTCTTTGGTCTCATTCCTTCTTTCATTTTTCCTTTCCCCCCCTGCAGACGGATCTTGTGCACAAACATCAGCTCTTTCTTAAGTGTCACGTCTGCTTAATCAGCATCAAATTAAAACCACACGTACGCTGAAGTGAAATCCCAGTTGTTTTGACAGTGCTTCACCACCCTCCCTGTTTACTCTGTACACAAAGGAAAGTGTCACATACTGTGCAGCGTTCACTGTCGCCGTCGGTTTCCAAAGTAAAGTGAACTGATGCAGTCTGACTTAATGAAACGAAACCACACCTTTTAATTTGTGTGGCTGTCAGCATTTGTTAGCATCATTTGAAAACTCCACTTCCCCCTCAGGGTGAAGGTAGCTCAGCACTGACATGCCATCACTGTTTAAGTTAAACCAGAGCCTGTCCAGGAGAACCATTCCACTTCCTGTTAAAACAACGGGGCTGCATTTCATCAGGGGCGCTCATGAGATGAGTAGAAGTGTATGGAGCTAAATGGGTAAAATAGTTATTTAATTTTATTTAAGCTTTGACAACTAATCTAAAAAAATCCGTCTAAATGGAAAAAAGAAAAACACTCGTGTCCTTTAGTGTTTCTTACACTGAAGCTGATTTAGCCCCAAAACACTAGCAATCTGCTAATGCATGATGAATGGTACATCGAGGATTTACCACAGCACTTCCTCCTTTTTAAAGCAATTTTTCAAAGTGATAAGGAGACATTAGAAAGATGGTTACATTTCAACAGAAGCCTCGACGCGTGTAGAAGAAGCAGCCAGTTGTGGGGGTTGAAAATGATGCTGTCTGCTGCTCGCTTCATGCCTGAAATTAAAATGGCAGCTCCTGTAAAGTGGCTTAGGTGCTGCGATGTCTCTAATGCTCTCAGGAATATATTTCACCAACATCAGAACCAGTAACACAGAATCTAAAAATGCAACCGTATCTCTTGATCCTTTCTATCAAAAACAAAATGTTTGTGCCACAAAATGCATTAATGCTCCAAAAGGCCCCATTTATTCTCAACTTGTCTAAAAATCATGTTTTTTGAGCATTTAGGGGTCGTTTGGTCAAATTAAAACTTCACCCAAATGAGCCTAACTCCATCCACTGCATAGTGAGAGGGTGTGGAGGCGCTCAGTGATTTGCAGACCGCGTAAAATCCAGAGCAGCACCAGAAAGCAATTCATTTCCACCTGCCACAGAGTTATGAATTCAAATGGAGGAATTTTCCCTCCAGAATCTTCCGAAACAGGCTTGAATGTGGCGGAGGATCACGGTGGTCGGAAGCCATATTCATTGAAGCCGTTAGTTCACGGACATAGTGACGTGATGTCACCTCAGTGTTAGGTTGCTGCCAGTCTGAGCCAGAAGTGATCATATTTAGACGACAGAGTCGAGTTGTCAGCTGACACTGATCGAGTGTGCAGATACTTTTATCCTGTCTTCCTTCTCTCACCCCAACCAATCACAGCAGATGGCCCCGCCCCTCCCTGAGCCTGGTTCTGCTGGAGGTTTCTTCCTGTTAAAAGGGAGTTTTTCCTTCCCACTGTCGCCAAAGTGCTGCTCATAGGGGGTCATATGATTGTTGGGTTCTTCTCTGTATCTATGAAGCGCCTTGAGGCGACTTTTGTTGTGATTTGGCGCTTTATAAATAAAATTGAATTGAATTGAATTGAACTGAATACTGAGACACGTCTCTACAGAATAATGAAGTAATACAGTGTCACTCATCAAAAACCGGAGCACTGTTCACTCACACCGCAGCCACATTGTCACATGATTCCATTAAAATGCTCCAAATGGCACCAACAGCACAAACACAGTGGAGCAGTCCAATGATAGGACACCCATCACAGTAGCCACGCCCCCAACTTTAAGCCTTACCAGTATTCAGGTGGAGTTTGACCACCATGCATCGATTACGAAAGGAGGAAACTGTTGTGGCCTCAAGATGTTTATTCGTACGTTTGGTTCATTTAACACAAGAGTCTTTGGCAGGGGCGGGCAACTCCAGGCCTCGAGGACTGGCGTCCCTGCAGGTTTTAGATGTGTCCTTGAACCAACACAGCTGATTTAAAGGCTAAATTAGCTCCTCAACATGTCCTGAAGTTCTCCAGAGGCCTGGTAACGAACTAATCATGTGATTCAGGTGTGTTGACCCAAGGTGAGATCTAAAACCTGCAGGACACCGGCCCTCGAGGCCTGGAGTTGCCCACCCCTGGTCTATGGTGACCGGCTTTTGGAGCCAGAGGAACTCCAGTGTTTTGGTTTCTTTCTCTCTCCCTCCGTCTCGCTATCAACGGGTCATCCTTCCTTCTCCAACTATGCGCTGATACATGCAGGTGTGAAGAAAGAGCGCAGTGTGGCAATTTATTTCTACTCCCGACAAAATCGGCGAAACATTGCACCAAAATCAAGACGCACAGTGTAAACTGTAGTGAATGAAGCCTGTGGATTAGTAGCTTCTGTGTTATAAAAGGAGTGCGGTTTATCCATTCAAGAAGAGCAACCGGAGGAGGTGTGCCGCCTACCCCTGATTAGAGGGCATTTTTATCTATTTTTATATGAATTACACGATGTAGAGTAATCCCAAATGGTTGCTTCCATCTCGCTGGCTTTGCAGCGTTCAGGATGATTGAAAACAGTCGACGGTATGTTGAGCTATTATGTGTTTTATTACAGTACAGTTATATGATTTAGTTTAAAAGCTTTTCCCTGATGTTTAACACGATAGACTTGGGTATTTACACTTATAGAGCATCATTTGTGCTCATTCGGAGTTTTGTTTGTGTCTGCCTGGAAAATATAAGTGCAATATTTACTGTTTTAGCTCAGTTTCTCCTCCAACTCCGGAGAGAAATACTTGGTCGATGAAATACTGCTGTCTGTGTTGCTAACTCTGTCTGTTTGGCACTTGGTGCCGAGTACAGGGAGTGTACTGGGAGTTCATAAGAGCTTTTCTGCTGACAGTTTCCTGCTGTGGCTGAAAATGATGCTGAGTGAACCAAATCCAGACAAATCTTGTGTATGATATTCAGTTTTCAAGTGTCCTGTCTGCTTAATCAACAATCTTAATTTAAAGCCAAAACTACAATGAAATAAAACGTCTGATGTTATGACAGCAAAGATTCACGGGGAGCTGTCTGTGCAGTCTCAACATGCTTTTAGCCTTTTTTTGGTCTTCACCAACTCCTGTTGTGCACTTTGTTTGGCACTCGGTGGAGGTTGCTTTTATATATACCGCTGTTAAATTACAATAGCATTAGGTAACATTATTTTTCAAAAGAAATGCAACATATTTACTGCAGTTTAAAGTAACCTGTTACATTACAGTAATACCTACGGAGTTGGAATACTTTACGGCTTCGCTATTAATAGTGGGTAGTTCTTCCTCTGTGATTGCTCGTGGAGGATCTTCTGTGTAATACTGCAGAATCTCTACCTTCATCGTCAAGCTGCTTGTTAAATATTAAAGCTCTCAAAGACCTCAAACAGGCTGAAATGCTGCAGCGACATGTTAAGAGAGCTGTGCATGAATGTGTCTCCAAACCTCCACGAACTGTTTAGAAGAGCGAGCCACAAAGTGTGATAATGATCTAATAATAATAATGATATGAGAACATTTGAAGTTACTCCTGTTAAAGATGGTTCTGAAAGTGTACTCAGGTTTTCACATCACTGTAAATAAAACTGACTGTAAAGTGCAAATAAAATAAAATTTAGCTGCATTAACGTGCAGAGAAAGAGTAAAACTTCATCTGGGTTTATAAAAATATTTTCAGCAAGAAAAAGACGAGAGAAATGTGGTAAATATGGTGAAATAATAAATAAACCGATTACTTGAGAGGACAATCTAACATGTTACTTCTTACCATGGGTTTAGATTTACTCAGAAAGGCAACAACGGCTCTAACAGAAGTGTTTTTTTTCTTCCTTTTATCATTTTCTTTGTCCTTTTCCCCAAAATATTTACATAGAGTTCATACCACCACCGTATATTTTGTTGTTAATCTGTTAAACTCCACCACATGCAAACACAGCTGTGATCTCAGTCGGCAGCAGTGCCTCGGTCCTCTCCTCTGCACTGACGCTGTGCATGTGCAGCCAGGTTTACAAGCAAGGAGCAGAGCTCCAGTGTTAGGACGTTTGATCTCAGCTGTGAGACACTTTCCCCAACGCAAGTTTCAAAGTGCTGTTGCTAGTTTGCGAACTAGTTTTAAAATAATGTTTCATGTTGGCAGAAACCCTGCTGAAACACATCTGAGGTATTAAACTCGAAGGTCTTAGAAATACAAAAAAAAGCACATTAAGCAGGTTAGTTTCTCAAACAAAAGACACAAAAGGCGCCTGGTATCAGACTAGGGCTGCCACGATTAGTCGACTAGTCACGATTACGTCGACTATCAGAATCGTCGACGACTGATTTAATAGTCGACGCGTCGTTTGAAGCTTTGTAAGATCACAAAAGACGCAGGAATAAGTAGTAGGATTTAAGAGTGTAATAACGGACTGAAACAGAAGATGGCAGCACTGCATGTACAAGGATGCCAGCTGCCGTTAAACCCCGAAGAAGAAGAAGCTGTGTCCCAGAATTCATAGCGCAGCCCAGCTCATTTTCCAACAATGGCTGCAGCTAGTTAGTTTTAATATTACTCTTATTATTCTTTCTGGGTCACAAAATAAACGTTTAACATATTTTCAGGATAGAATGTAGCTGTGTAAACCTCAAATATCTGCTCAGTTTATCAAGACACCACATATTTTCAAAAGCGCTCCGACGTTTTCGGAGACGTCTGTTACCCACTAGCTCGATAGCTAGCCGGGGGCTAGGCTAACTAGAGCCGTGTGAGAACACCAGACTCCCGGCAAATCGTTTTCAAACCCACCTCCGTCTTTCGCTACTCAGGTTAAACATGATATATAAGTCACTTAGATAACTTACAAATTTTATTGTTTGGCTTTTTTAGTATTTTATTTGTTCCTGAGTAAATCGGTTTGGCTGAGATTAAAGTTATAGTTTTTACACAGCTGAATAAACGTCAAGCAGACAGCTGATTATCAGAAGTGTGAGATGCTCGAGAATTTACTCCGGTGTCCTGTTATATTTTAGATAGCAAGGAGTTTATTAAACTTCACCGAAACAATCTGCAAATTTCATTAAAATTTAATAAACTATCATCTTGTCTTTATTTTTAGTTAGCACATACCTTAAACACTTCAAGCTGTAAGCTAATGATAGTTATATAAGAGCAGATGCTGCTGGTGCAATAAGCTGTACGTTTTACGTCCAATAGATGCATGATCTGATTAGTCAACTAATCGGTGACTAGTCGACTATCAAAATAATCGTTTGTGGCAGCCCTATATCAGACACAATCATCAACCCCGACTCTGCATCTGTAACCAGCTAAACGCATAAAAGAGACTGAAGAGTTAATCATGCCTGTGTGTGCTGACTCAGCAGGGACGGGGAAGGTGAGAGAAATAATCCAAAGGTGATACAGAATACTCGAGTACCTTATTACGTTATACTGGAGTCTACGGTGAATTGTTGCCCTGTGTCTGGTTCTTGTGTTTTCCTTTACATAAATAAACACATTTAAACCATAAACTGGTGCACACAATAACAACAGCACTAACAGGTTACTGCAGTGTTACTTTTCTTTTTACATGTGGTTACTTTTCATGTCTTTGCAAACATGTTTTTAACTGGTTATTAAAGCAGGAGAGTCGTGCACCATCTGTTTCCTCAAGTATCTGAGTGAGAATATTTCCTATATTTATATATATGTACAGTCATGTAGTCAAAGGAGTTCTTGTCCTAGTTCCTTGTAAGCCATTCTACCCTTGGTGATGTTTCACTCACATTAGTCCCCAATGGTTTTACTGACCAGGACTGTGGAAAAGATGCCAAAGGAAGAGACTTCAGCATGGTGAAAAGCAAAAGAATGAACGTTATATTTTACATAAACCCTTTTTTCTGAAAGAAATAAAGATGTAACCCATTTGTAATCACTGATATTGTGATATTTTGACATCTTTACATATTTTAATTATACAACTCTATTACATGTAACCTTTCCCTCCCTCCATAAACCGACTGGCGCAGAGCAGATCGTGTTCAATGAATTTTCGGAGGTGTTTCATCTGAAAATAGCAGCTCGATTTGGCCGGGCACAATAGGAGAGCAGTGAGAGGGTCAAACCAGTAAAGCTGTAGCCAAACAGTTAAACGGTGAGCTGAAACCGCTCCATGAGTCCAGACACTGCTGTAATTTTCCCCTATTTTAAAATTGTCACATGATAACAAAATATTAGTATTCAAAATACTGATTACAGTTATTTGACATTTTCTAGTTTTAAAAGAACCATTTTTACATGAAGCTTTCAGGTCATTTAAAAATCCATCCATCCTGTTCTGTTTATCCAGTTCAGGGTTGTGCAGGGGGGTTGGAGCCTATCCCAGCTGTGCAGAGGTGGAGCACACCCTGGACAGGTCTCCAGTCTGTCACAGGCTTCCTCTGCCTACATCTCCAAAGACAAGCATGTCAAGTTAGTTTAAACTGATACTTCCTTTAAACTGTAACATAAATATGAGTTCAGTAAGGTGAGGTACCAATAAAAATGTGATCCTAAACGCTCGTTATAATACTAAGGCAGCAACTGTTATCCTCTGATTTTTGCCATCGACCCCATGCCTTCTTACTAACGTAGACTTGTGCAGATTTTATACTTCCTCATTCAACAAGGCGACGCTCTGATAAACTGTAAGTTAAATGTTAGCGTGAGGAGACCAACAGTCAGTCTTTCCTTCACTGACCTGGTTGCTTCTGAAGGCCATGAGATGCAGTTCATGTTCCAATGGTAGATTAAGCTGACTGACAAGGCAACAGAGCAAAATTCATACTGCTCACAAAAGACTGAGGTGAAACATTCATCCAGCTGTGAGCTCTCCTATTCCCAAAGCATTCCCTGCTCCTTTTTCTCATTACAAAGAATACTAAATGAAACCTTTTTGGTGAAGGAAAACTCTTCTGAGTGTAACTGAGCTGCAGGATGTTTTGAAGCTCTACTTTTACTGCTCAAGAAATGTTCGTTTTGTGGAATTCATGCAATGCAAAAGCCAATACAGTACTGTGCAAAAGTCTTGAGCCACCCATCATTTCTTTATATTTTGCTACAAGAGTGGGAAATTATTTCAGCAACTTATTGGGAGACATGCAGTTCTCCAGGCTTCATAAAGGCTCTTCAAAGCTCTTCTTTGGATGTTGGCTGATTTCTGTTCACTTCTCTGTCGAGTACTTCAATAGTGTTGACGTTTGGGCTCCGGGGAGGCCAATCCATGCCTGATAGTGAGCCATTGTGGTTTATTTTTCTCTCCAGGTGAACTCGTACTGCAATGATTGTGTGTTTGGGATTATTGTTACACTAAACAGTGAACCTGTTGCTAATCAGCCCCAAACCAAGACAGAGCTTCCACTGTGTTTTACAGATGCCTGTAGACCAGGGGTAGGCAACGCCAGGCCTCGAGTGCCGGTGTCCTGCAGGTTTTAGATCTCACCCTGGGTCAACACACCTGAATCAAATGATTAGTTCATTACCAGGCCTCTGGAGAACTTCAAGACATGTTGAGGAGGTAATTTAGCCTTTAAATCAGCTGTGTTGGATCAAGGACACATCTAAAACATCTAAGGTAGAGTTGCCTACCCCTGCTCTAGACATACTGATGACGATTTGAACCAAAAACTACAAGTTTGGATTAATGACCATAAAAGATCTGTTAACCCTTATTTTCAGTCCTGTTCTTGTGTAATTTGGCCCTTTTCTCTATTTCCCGTCCTTAACTGTGGCTTCTTGACAGCCAGTCTTTCATTTACCAAAGAGGAACTTGAAAGAGCTTCGGAGAACCGGAGAATTATTGCTCGACATCACTTGGGGAAAAAAAAAGTCTTGCTCCTTGGAAACATAATATGGAAAAATGAGCAGGCACTCAAGTCTTCTTCACAGTATTTTGTCACCAGTGACAGGTTGAAATAAAAGTGGTTACTTTGCAGTCTGGCCATTTGTGGTGAGTAAAGCCAACAAGCAGGTGAAAACCCAGAAAAAAACTGGACAGCGAGTGGGTGAAAAACACAAAGCTTCAAATGGGATGGAAACAACAGGCTGTGGTCAAATAGAGTCAAAAAACCCAAAAACACAACTCCAATGCTTTTCCCTAATCACATTTTTGTTGTTGTTTATGTTGTTGTTGTTTCACCTTGATGGGAAACATCACGAGGTGAAGGAGACTTGGGGAAAACCACCACAGTGCTCAGAGAATCTGCACCTGTGCTGGGTTGCTTGATAAGCTCATAACGGATGTTGCTGATATGAGTCTGTTGCATTAAAACTACAACATCTAAGAAGATGAACTACAAAAAGCTCACCTTCCATACCCAATGTTTGTTCACCACAGTCTGTATATAAAGGATGGTGTCAGTGACGTCCCACTCTGACGTCTCAAACTGGCATCTTTTTGGAAGCAGACGTCATAAATGAGGGGTGACTGTGAAACCCTCGGGCAACACACACACTGATGACTTGTGATTGACAAATTGCTTGTCAATGGCGCGCACTGGTTTATTCCTAATTCTCAGTCTAATAAGCACCATCATTTGCAACAGTAACATCATGCTGTATTCAGTAAGAAAGAAGGCAAAGGCCACTTTCCCACAGACTTCTACACCGGGAAGAGAAAAAACCCTGAATACAATCATTTACAAATCTAATTAACCCATAATTTATTAGCAATAGAACATATTGAATGTTTAAGCAGGGAAAATTCTTTTCTTTTTTTTAAATTTATTTAAAATTTATTTTATTTTATTAGTTTTCTTATTTATACAACATGTACAACAAATTCAATTTAATCACCGTGAGGGGGAAAGCAAAACCAAACCGAACAACAACAGAAGAGACAAACGGACCAAAACAAAACCAAACAAACCAAGAAATACAATGACATTATACAAAATCGGGCCTCCCGTTTTGTACATATTTCAACCATTTCAACCAATATTCTTCAAATGAGTCCGCCTGCCACTTTAACCTAAAAGTTATTCTTTCCGTAACAAAAATATTATATAACACATCAATCCATTCATCTATGGTAGGAATATCCTCTTTAATCCAAAGGCGAGTTATGGCCTTTTGGCAAGCTACCGACAGCACACTGAACAAATATTTATCCGGTTTGCATAGATTAAGACTCTCTAGGTTGCCTAGGTACAATAATGCAAAATGAAATTAAGCAGGGAAAATTCTAAGAAAATAAAATCAGTAATTTTGAATTTGATGGCAGCGACACATCACAAAAACACTGGGACGGGGTCGTGTTTCCTACTGTGTAGCATGCCCTCATCTTTTAACTAAAGTCCATCTGGGAACTGTGGAGACCAGCTGTGGGACCTTTGGGGGAGGAATGCTGTCCCATTTTTGTCTGATGAAGAATTTTAGCTGCTTAACAGTTCTGATGCATCATGAAACCAAAAACACAGCAGGCAGGCCAGTTCAGCACCCCGATTCTGCACAATTTAACAATGTTTTGCTGAAATACACAAAAACACGTTGCTCTAAAACCTGCATATACCTTTCAGCATCGATAGAGCCTTTCCAGATGTGCCAGCTCCACAGACACTAATCCACCTCCATACCATCAGAGACGGAGGCTTGAGTGCTTATAACAAGCTCCTCTACCCCCCCCTCTTCGTCTTTAGTCTGGAGGATGTGGCGTCCATGTTTCCCAAAAAGAATTTAAATTTTCAGTTCGTCTGACCACAGAACAGTTTTCCACTTTGCCTCAGTCCATTTTAAATGAGCTTTGGCTGAGGATTGCTCGGGCATCCAATACTGATGTCTGGCCTCGTCCCTTGCACTCGTGTCGCACATATCAAATTTGAATCGAGTTAATATTTTATAATATAGTTTGTCAGTTAAAAGGTTTGATATGTTTCTGTGTTCTGACGTTTGGTTTATGAGATCTGAAAATCCCTGCGTTCTGGTTTTCTGTACATTTTACCCACAAACTGACCTGCACAGCGTCCACATCACTGCAGACACGATTACTGATGTGAAAAAAAAGCTCACTAATCATCACAGTGAGTTGAAATGAAGTGGCTGTGATAGAAAACGCTCCCCACCCTCTGGTCCACTCGTTTTTTCCTCTTCCTGCTGAAGACGATCCATCTTAACAGTTCCTTTACGAAAGCTTTTAGCATCTTTGAAGTCAAATTAATTAACCATAATCCTAAAAGCTGGCAATGCAACAATGCTCAGAATGAGGACGTAAGCTTTGCAAACAGAGCTGCAATACAACCTCCACTTTACTTTGATCATTTTAATTTGGCTAATTATATTTTATTTATGGAGCATTTTTCTAAACCTATGTTACAAAGTGCTGCACGTGGTAAACGGGCCGTAACCAGCAGACTCGCCTACATTACTGGTATTTTCATTTCGGCTATTAATTAAACAGTTTGTTCAAAGCACATCAGCATATTTGCAAGTTATGGTGTAAGATGGAAGCAGACATAATTTAAACGATATGATCTGTGACGCTTCTCAGCCTTGTCTGTCACTTTGAATTCTGATTCTCATTTCATAAAGACGGCCCAGTGCATGTGCTAAAGGGAGAAATAAAAGAAGCATTAATGCAACTTTCCTTAGTATTTAGAGAATAAGATTTGCTCTTTTTATGGTCACCACATAGATACTTACAGATCACATGACTCCGCTAGGAACCTTCCTGATCATAATTGATTATTTAACCACAACCACGACCTCCTATCAGGTAAAACTGGACTTTAATGACCCCATTTTGGACACTAGGGGTGCAACGATACACAAAATTCACAGTTCGATATTTTTTTGATACAAAAAAAATGTTCATGCCTTTTTAATTTGTCATTTATTAAAATTATAAATATATATTTTCACTCAAAACTACAGTTTTTAAATTTAATGTTGCTGAAACAACAAAATAAAAAAATCTATCTGATGGAGAAATCACTCATCTTTGGAAAAGAGAGTTTATTACAGAGAAATGTCTCTTTCCAAAATAAAAGCTATACTATACGCTTCTTCTGGGCTATATTCTCAGCAGCATATTAAACATATCAGGTCCCCATAAGGAGAATCATGTGCTAACGGCTGTCTAAATGACTCGGCTAAAGTTTGTAGCATGCGTGCTTGTTGTTTTTTTCTGCTTCCACTTGTCTTTGCACTAGGATGATGTCGGAGTAAATGTGCAGTCATATTCGTTGTGTTCCCACTAGTGCTGTCAGCGTAAATCTCGTTGAAATGACGTTAACGCTACCGTGGATCGCCCCGTGCGTGAGGCTGGACTGCCAACACGTTAACGAGCAAACTGCGCTAACACACTAGTTCCCACCAATGTAATTGAGCATTGCGGCACATCTGACATACTGTTTTACTTTTGTCCATGACGCGCTTACCTTCAGGGTCATACGTCACATGAAAACCAAAATAGTTCCAAACGCCAGATCTGAATGAGGGTGGGGGAGGTTCAATTTGCCATGTTGCAACGAGCTTAGCTTCTGTCTTGCTAGCTTGCGCTGCGCTCAGTGGATCTGCGCTCGACAGTGCAGCCTAGGCGGAGTAGTCGAACGCAGATCCACTGAGCGCTCAACACAAACAGCATCGTCAGAAGGAAAGTTGATAAAATAAATTAAAAATGTTGTATTGTTCGATACATATGCGTACCGAACTGAAAGCACTGTATCGAACGGTTCAATATCGATACAAGTATCGTTGCACCCCTATTGGACACACGTGGCCAGTGTGTCAAAGCACAGGCAGTGAGATAAAAACGAGACACTGAGATGAGAATATGTTTATTCTGCAGGGGAGATGAAGCCTTTTCCTTCTGCTCCCTGCTTGGAAAATAAGTGAAGGCCTATAAAATAAATAAAAGTAAATATGAAATGATCTGTACTGTCTCCACTGAGGCCGTCTGTGTCTTCAGAGACATTTAGATGATGTTTAATGAATAAATTTGCACTATAAAATTTATTGTATCTCTCTACAAACCAAATTTGTATTGGCTCTTGCAAATTTTGAAATAAGGGAAGCAATCCAGTCAAATCCCAGTTTAAACCTCCCGTTTTTGTTCTTCCAGTTCACATTTAACACCAGTGGAAATCTTCCCAGGAGTACGCTCTCAGAAGCAGGATTTTTTTGTTTTCTCTGGCTTACGTAAGAGCACAAGCTGCAATGTGCAGATTGGAGTTTTATTTTGTACTCGCATGCTGGAAGGAAGATTCGACAAACTCGGCAGCTTAACAGAAAAACACCGAAGAGCCCGGCCGTTTCCAGATCAGACAAAAAAGAAAAAAGCTATTCCTGTTTTATTTTTCCTGGTAACCAACGCAAAACTTTCCATTTTCCAACTTTCTAACGACTCCGTCACTACTTTGTGCCCGATTTGTTTCTGAGACGTGTGTGGGAACACTGCCAGATGTACTAGAAACTAGTGCCTGAAAATATGCAAACAAGGGGAAGAAATAATCTCACAGGATGAATTCATTTAAACCTCAGACACATTTTCAGCTTTTTGCTCATTTATATTCCACTTTTACCTACTGCAGTGCTTGCTCAGATGAAGGAATCTATTCATGTGTGGACTGTAGGGAAGGTCGTTCGTTTTCTTTCTGCAGCAGCCGTAACTAGAAGAGATGAAAAACCTTGAAAAAGACTTTTTTAACCCGTTGCCTCTGTCACCGAGGCTGCCGTCTGATTGCGTTCCTTTCTTCTCGTTTAGATTGTCGCCGTGAACATCACAGGGCTACTACATGACGACAGACTCTGCAGTGGAGCCGCTTTTCATTACAATTAATGAAACGTGTGGCATCATGACTAGCCTTGTTTCCAGAGAGAGTGACGCTATCCCCAGACCACGTTGGGCATGATTAAAGCTAACTCGAGGCATGCCTGTGGCCAGCTGTGAGGAGGGATTTTTCTGGCTCAGAAAAGCGAGCTTGGGGAGTGAAGCATGATCGGTCTGCATGTAGTTAAAGCAGCGTTTTACCTTATTTAGCAGCAGTCACTTTCCTCTTATTTCTGGGAAGAAATAATATACATAACCATGAAAAACAAAAACAAGTATTTTACGCTTATGTGAATGAAACCCTGTTTAAAAATCTTACAAATGGTCAAACAGATTTATATCATTGGTGATTTAACTTTGGTGGAAGACCTAGACCTCCCTGATGTGCCCCCAGAATATTTTACATGCAAGAAAATCTCCAACAAAGTCTGCCTTAATTTCTTCGATACAAACCAAATGCATTTTACTTTTGTAACTCCTACTAACAGACTGTTTTACACAAATCTTCCTTTTTGAGGGGTTTCTGTCAGTAAGATCATGACTTCTGTAATTTTTGGGAGCAAAAAATGAGATTTGGATTAAAACGGTGGTTAAGTACTTTCCTCTGAGACATGTTTAATTCAGCTCACTCTGCTGTAATTAAAGGGTGCTTAACATTTTTTACAGAAGGCCCGACTGACGAGCATAAAGTAAGTGAAGGGTCAAAGATTGGATAATTAGACACGACACTTGGAGTGCTGAGCTATCCATGAATTTGGCTGATGTGGCAGATTATTTTACAATTGGCAGTTTGCCAGCCTGGAGCCTTCTATTGTTGGAACAGGCTGACTTCCTGTTTCCTGTTAACAGTTTGAAGTGCAGACTGACACGGCTAGTAAAGGATTCTGCAGTCCTGCAGAAACCCCAAGCACACCCATACTGCTTCTACTGGAACTCAGAGGATTAAGATGTAAATGTGAGCAGCTCAGTAAAAGCAGAGCTTTAGACAGTTTGCAGGTCTGGAGCGCTCACGTGTGTTTGTGTTAACAAAGTGCCAAAATCTTCCCAGCAAATTCCCCTCAAGATCAGACGGTGCAATCAGCAGAGAAACCAGAAAAAGTCCAAGAGCTTCACCTCAGACTCTACAGGCCTCAGTTAGCTCAAGACAGTACAACTGGAAAGAGACTAAACGAGTATGGTTTGTTTATGAAGGTTCCAGAAAAAACCCCAAAACTCTTCTGTAAAAAGAACCAGCGTGACTTAAGTTTGCCAAGTTACATCTAAACAAATCACGAGACTTCTGGAGCAGTGTCCTCTGGACAAACGAGACCAAAGTGGAGATGTTTGGCCATAATGTACAAACACATGCATATCAGCACAAATGCCTCACACCAGCTGTCAGCACGGTGTTGGTGGAGTGATGATTTGGGCTCCACAAACACCCGGGCACCTCACAGTTATTGGTTTAACCATGAATTCCTCTGTTTCAACGGTGAGGTCATCGACAATGAGCTCAAGATTATCTCGAGCACAGCAGCAAATCTACAGCAGAGTGTCTGCAGTGGTTCACTCATAGTCCCGACCTGAGCTGACTGAAATACTGGGGCGGGGCCTCAGGACAGCAGAGTTGTGTGAAAACTCTTTTTCTAATAAATCAATATCGGTGGTACTAACACTGGGGCATGCTTCAGTCAGTTGCTGCTTTGTTTAGTAAGATGAAGCAATAATTGTTTGATATGTTGTTATTAGTAAGAATTGAAAGGTTCACAGCTGTGTAAATTAGGCAGATGTTAAATGTGTGTACTCTCACCACAGCACGCAGCGCCACATGTTTGATTTAGCAGATTTTTGCAATGCCTGATACTCTTCCTGATGCAACCCTCAATGTTGGATTTGTTTCTCCTCACGGGGATGAACTGGGAACCTTCTGCTTGTTAGGCACATCTATAAACCACTGCACTGTAGAGCCACTCCTCAAGGCTGCTGCTTAATATTAGGCTTAAGTTAGCTAACATTTACAGACTGGTGAAACTACTGATGAAAAATATATAAATATCACAGGTTTTACTCCTTTCAAATTGACGCTGTAGGTGCAGCAACGAAAAACCTCAAACAAGTTTGAATCTCAGTGACCTCGACCTCAAGGTCAGAGGTCAAGTTTTCTGAAAATCCAGTCAGTGTGATAACCTAGCATAGGATATCCAAATTCATAGCACAGGTGCCACTGGCAGCATCTTTATAATTCTGCCTCTGCAATTATAATAATAATAATGATCCAATTACTTCTGAAAATGGGCGACTTTGTAGAAAGAGGCTGTGTCATCTAAACAGTAAATGAAAAGGTTTTATAAAACAACTTGACTTAAGGCTGAAAGTCGGATCTAGGGCTGCCACAAACGATTATTTTGATAGTCGACTAGTCACTGATTATTTTTGCGATTAGTCGACTAATCAGATCATCATCCATTGGACGTAAAACGTACAGCTTATTGCACCAGCAGCATCTGCTCTTATATAACTATCATTAGCTTACAGCTTGAAGTGTTTAAGGTATGTGCTAACTAAAAATAAAGACAAGTTGATAGTTTATTAAATTTTAATGACATTAATGGAGATTGTTTCGGTGGAGTTTAATAAACTCCTTGCTATCTAAAATATAACAGGACACCGGAGTAAATTCTGGAGCATCTCACACTTCTGATAATCAGCTGTCTGCTTGACGTTTATTCAGCTGTGTAAAAACTATAACTTTAATCTCAGCCAAACCGATTTACTCAGGAACAAATAAAATACTAAAAAAAGCCAAACAATAAAATTTTTAAGTTATCTAAGTGACTTATATATCATGTTTAACCTGAGTAGCGAAAGACGGCGGTGGGTTTGAAAACGATTTGCCGGAAGTCCGGTGAGCCTAGCCCTCGGCTAGCTATCGAGCTAGTGGGTAACAGACGCCTCTGAAAACGTCGGAGCGCTTTTGAAAATATGTGGTGTCTTGATAAACTGAGCAGATATTTGAGGTTTACACAGCTACATTCTCGCCTGAAAATATGTTAATCGTTTATTTTGTGACCCAGAAAGAATAATAAGAGTAATATTAAAACTAACTAGCTGCCGCCATTGTTGGAAACTGAGCTGGGCTGCGCTATGAATTCTGGGACACAGCTTCTTCTTCTTCGGGGTTTAACGGCAGCTGGCATCCTTGTACATGCAGTGCTGCCATCTTCTGTTTCAGTCCGTTATTACACTCTTAAATTCTACTACTTATTCCTGCGTCTTTTGGGATCTTACAAAGCTTCAAACGACGCGTCGACTATTAAATCAGTCGTCGATGATTTTGATAGTCGACGTAATCGTGGCAGCCCTAGTTGGCACGTTTGATTTAAATCCACTACAGTGGTGTACCGAGCAAAATCCTGATTGGAGACATACACAGGGAGATTTGTGAAATACAACAACGCCCTATCTTGACTTGTCAACATGTGTTGATTACCAGATATGTGAAAAGTCGAAGGAAAACTGGCTTTTTTTTTTACTCGTGCCTAATCAAAACTGTAAATACGAGAGTGACTAACAGCTTTATAGCTGTGAGTCAGTGACGCCGATGTTATTGAACCCGATCTAAAAATTCTCAACTGCAGCCACAGAAATGAAGCACAACAAGCCTCCATCTATTTTAATCATAGCAGTATCAGGGCGACTCTTTACTGAATGAAGGTCAACGTGCTCTTTTTGCTCCTTTAATCGACTCGAATGAAGCAGTTAATTTTTTTTATGTGAACGTTATCCTGAGTGGAGATGGCTTTCAAGCTTGGTAACACATTATATTCACCGTCAGTATTTACAGTAAATAAACAAAAACATAAATGAACTACATTTGAATCAACTATCATTTAAAAACAGTGCTCAAACAATGCGAACAGGTACCAAAGCTCGTTTCTGTTCATCTGTGCCATAGACGTTAAATTCTTGCAGCGATGTTTTAAAAACTGTTAGAAATCCCATTATTGTGATTTCATGCCCCAATAATTTAACGTGACTGTCTCTTGAATTTATTAATTTATGAAGACTTAAAATTAGCACAAAACCCCCCCAAAAAAACATTTAGAAGTGCCAAATTTCAACCCACCTCTATAATCTGAAAGAGGCAGAAATATTCATAGCATGAAGGAAAGCTTCGTTATATATGTATGAAAGTAATTGTCCAAAAAGATCACGTGATTCTGAGGTGGAAATTCACTGATTTCTTTGCTTCCCGTGGCGGATCCACCAGGTTTAAATAAACCATAATTATCCTCTGAGTGTCGTTCAACACGTCTGCTTTCGTGACTCACAGCATTACTACTGTTTTTCACTCTTCCTGCTTTTTTAAATCCTGTTTTCAGGCTTTTTACTGATAAACCTCAGCACTGAACAGCAACCCCAGTAAACAAGGAGAGGAACTGAGCAGTGAACAAAGCTCAGCGTAAATCAACTTAGAAGGCCGAGCTTTTCCTCAGGAGCTGGTAGACAGAGAAATGAAGCTGAGGGTTAAAACTGGACTTGGAGGCACCCGGTCGTGCAGACAATGAATTCATCTCCCTTTGAGCAACATTTGTGCAACTCCTTCTTTGTGTATTTATGGATTTACCTTTCCATAACTCCCTCTTCTTGTTTCCAGTGCTGCTGTGCCCGCGGGTGTGGACGTCTCTGGAGAACGGCCGGGTGACGGCGAAGCCTCCCGGGCCCCCCGTGGAAGGAACCGTGCTCCATTACAGCTGCCACGCCGGCTTCATCCTGGAGGGCAGAAACATCAGCCATTGCACTAAGCTGGGCAAGTGGGACGCGCCGAAACCCACCTGCCTGTGTGAGTGTCTCAGAATATATCAGGTTTTCCATTATACTGTGCCTTCTAGCAGAAGTAAGATAATGATGTCATATAGTGGGATGCTATTTTCCGTTACATGAGAGATTCAGCGGGCAAAGCAAGCCGACTGACAACAAAGAGCGTAATTAATGACACTGAAACTATGACTGGAGCCATGACTGGAGTTGCAAATGATGGTGATGAATCATAGTAACAACTGGAGGCTATAATTTACTCAGTGAAGAAAAATATTGAGCCTTTATTGATATTTTACACCTAAAACAGCAAATTGGTTAATAAATAGAAAATTCAAACAGCAGCTGCTTTGATGGCAAATTAATACATGGTTTCTGCACCAATAAAAGAACGCTGCTGTATTTTAAGACCTCGGGAGGAATAAAATTAGGTCTAAACAACTAATTATGTGAATAATATTCAGGCTTTAATAAAGAATGATAACTGGGTCATTCCCTGGAAAACCAAACGAGTGCCAAACATGGAGCGAACCACAGCTAGAGGATGAGGCTGGTAACTAAATGTAGGCGCAAAGGAGGCTTTTGATAGGCTGTCACCTGTCGCACATGACAAGTTTACACAAAATTGACTTTTTTTAAAGTTTTCTCCAGTAAATGAATCAAACATCCAGGACGCCGATGCTTCTTTCTGTTCCAGGCATTAAATTCATGCAATTTAATAAAATATAATCCATGACATTAATGCTCATAGCTGGTTACAGGAATCAATCAATCATGAAATATCAAATACTTACGGCCTTATTTAGGACTTTTTAATGAACTGGCAACTAGGGCTGCCACGATTAAGTCGACTATTAAAATCGTCGACGACTGATTTAATAGTTTGTAAGATCCCAAAAGACGCAGGAATAAGTAGTAGGATTTAAGAGTGTAATAACGGACTGAAACAGAAGATGGCAGCACTGCATGTACAAGGATGCCAGCTGCCGTTAAACCCGGAAGAAGAAGAAGCTGTGTCCCAGAATTCATAGCGCGGCCCAGCTCCGTTTCCAACAATGGCGGCAGCTAGATAGTTTTAATATTACTCTTATTATTCTTTCTGGGTCACAAAATAAACGTTTAACATATTTTCAGGCGAGAATGTAGCTGTGTAAACCTCAAATATCTGCTCAGTTTATCAAGACACCACATATTTTCAAAAGCGCTCCGACGTTTTCGGAGACGTCTGTTACCCACTAGCTCGATAGCTAGCCGGGGGCTAGGCTCACTAGAGCCGTGAGAACACCGGACTCCCGGCAAATCGTTTTCAAACCCACCGCCGTCTTTCGCTACTCAGGTTAAACATATATAAGTCACTTAGATAACTTAAAAATGTTATTGTTTGTTTTCTTTTTAGTATTTTATTTGTTCCTGAGTAAATCGGTTTGGCTGAGATTAAAGTTATAGTTTTTACACAGCTGAATAAACGTCAAGCAGACAGCTGATTATCAGAAGTGTGAGATGCTCGAGAATTTACTCCGGTGTCCTGTTATATTTTAGATAGCAAGGAGTTTATTAAACTTCACTGAAACAATCTGCAAATTTCATTAAAATTTATTAAACTATCATCTTGTCTTTATTTTTAGTTAGCACAGACCTTAAACACTTAAAGCTGTAAGCTAATGATAGTTATATAAGAGCAGATGCTGCTGGTGCAATAAACTGTACGTTTTACTTCCAGTTCATGCATGATCTGATTAGTCGACTAATTGCAAAAATAATCGGTGACTAGTCGACTATCAAAATAATCGTTTGTGGCAGCCCTACTGGCAACGAGTCGCTGGTTCCAGCTTCGCTAAAGAGCAGATTAAATTCTTTTTACACTAATTTGAAAAGCTTTATATTGAGACACTACAACACAGCACTGATCCATTTCTGGATTCTGACTCGATGCTTTCAGGATGTTCAATCTCAGCATGCACTTGAATATTTGTTTCTGTAAGATTCGAGCTGGATGTTCAAGCTCAGCTTGGTCATGTGACATTTTGTACTTTGAGTAGTGTTCATCATGCTTCAGTTTATCTCATTTTTTGCTAATCAGCAACTTTGTTATCTAGAATGAGCAACTTTTCATCCCCCTTTAGGACGTTTTTCTCCTTCTCAAAGGCACGTAGTGAAGAATCTGCAGCACTCCTCTGCAGCACAGCTCTTGCAGCCATTGCTCTCCCGCTGCTCTCCCTCTCTGTTCTCATGCACAGCCTCTATGTGGGAGCTGCTGCTGTGCAAAGTAAGAGACTGTCTGTAGCTTCTAATTTCCCCTGTCAGTGATCATTTTACATGTAAATACAGCTGAAATCACAGCGCAGTCTTTGTGCATCACTCGTGTAAGCTGTGATTTTGTCAGATTATGTCAGTTATAAAATCTGACACGAGCTCTTCCACCGAGGTTCTTTGTTCAAGGTAATTACAGGCTTTTTAAAAATGTCGAAATACTTAGAATGCTTATCATCTTTACTTGTCTGCCGGGCATCCTTCCTGCTCACCGCAGTAATAATCATGCCTCAGTAAACCTCATGTTGCAAACTTTGTCACTAGATTCAGCAACTCTTATACCCCCAAACCAAAGTTTTTCTTCCTAATAAGCAACAAACTGGGCACGCTCAGTGAGACGGAGGCAGACCCCCCGAGAAACATCATGTGTCTCTGAGTGACTGTCGAACAGCTGTTATGGATTTAGGTGTTTCTTTTACTACAGTTTGTCTGTTAGACGTTGTAAAATATTGAATTGAGACATTCAAATTTTACCTTTAAAAATATAAGCAATTAGCTCAATAATTGTGATAATACACAATAATCCAGCAACAAATAATAATGTAAACATGAATACTATTTAATGGCACCATGTCTATCTATGATGCATATTCTAAAATGGTATAATGCAAATTGCAGTTTCCAATCATCTCTGCGGAGATGATGAATTTTAAGGCTGATTTAAAAATCACATATTTTAATATAATTGTTTATATTTTTTTCATCTTTCAGACACGCAAAACATAAACAAATTATGTTCAATTATTTATTTACCCATTTATGCTTTGGGTGACTAAAAACACAACAGGGAATTTGCAGAGTGCCCTCTGGTGGACAAACTATGCAACATCAGCGGTCATGGAAGGGTGTTTCCCTCTGTCACAAGAAGTTTGAGCAATTTAAACGCTGATACTGTTAGACGGGTAGATAGCTAATAATACTGGCCTACCAATAACTTGCTGGGCTCTTCTTTTCGTCGTCATTTTGGGTGCTAAGTTCTGGTAGTTTACTGCAAAACATTCAAATTAAAGCCTGTAATGAAAAAAATCCCAATAAAAACAAAACGTACATGTATTTGTGTTCTTGGAAGTAAAACCTTGAGAAATCAGACCAGGAAAGATTTTCATAATTAAAAATATCACAGTGGCATAAGTAATAAACAGCTGGGGTCATAAATGGCTCTACTTGGTCACTTGAAGGTTAAATAGGATTTTCCAGATCCCAGAAACTTGATGTGACAGTTCATTCATCACTCAGCGCCTCCCACCTGATCAAAGTACACAGGGGTGGATTGAAATCTGGTACTTTTCGCTACTTTATTTTTTCCAGCATCTTTGATCCCTCATCCATACGTCCAGCAGATAGCTGCACAGTCCTTTTAGGGCTGAAAGCCACATTTAAACTGTCAAAACCCACAAACAAATCAAGTTTACAGCCACTCCAAAATGGGTTTGTTATCGTCAGCACAGCTTTTTCTCTAACCAGTGATGAGCGTCTCATATATCAGAGGCAAACTGCACCAGTTTTACTAACGTCTGTGATGTAGAAGAACAGAAACAAGCACCGGTACCCTGGATGTTGATTTATTTTCTGGTCATTTACTGAAGAAAAGTTTAAAAAGCATTCTGGGTAAACTTTCAAGCGTCATCTAATCACATGGCAAAGATAGCTGCGCTGGTTGGAGCATCTGAAAGGTTTCTTTTTGATACCAGGCTCAACTTGTAGCAGCGATTCTTTGATTCCTTTTGAATCTTTTAGCCAGGATTCCTTCTGAATGATTCCCTCTGAATTATGGCTGCGAGATTCATTAAATATACTAAAGGTATTATACCAAGAAATCTGCTGATTTTTAGTGAGCCAGGTGGAAACTTTTTTTAATATATAGATATATACTCTGGCCTGGGGGTGAGGACAAACATGCATGTATTATATTTTAATTTTCTCCCGAGTGTCTCTGCCACAGAATCGCTGCAGCCCAGTATTTTACCACTGCTCACTTGGGTTTCAGTCTGCCTCCCGAAAATAGGAGCATTAGGCTTTAAAGATGACAGATAATTGCAAACACCTGCTCTCCCATCAGTGGAGCACTGTTGCTAAGCAATAAATAACGCAGCCAATCACAGTGGAAATCCTCAGAGGGTCGTCTGTACCGTTGGCACGGGCAGGTAAAGCAAATGACGTCCTGTACATGAAACAACAGTCAGGAATAAAGAGCCTGAGTGGGTATTAGTGATGTCACTGACGCCCATCAGTGTTCTCAGTTACAGCAGATGGCGTGTCCGCTGTCGGAAAAGATTTGTTCAAATTAGTGCAAATAAATGAGGATTTTGGAAACAAACACACACACGCACACACACATAGATGAAACAAACAAGTGAAGGAAACAAGATGCCAACTGGTTATCAGAGGAGTTGGCATGGCAACGAGTAAAGTTGCTATGGGAATGGTAGTATTAAAAGAGATGAAAGAGGAATTATCAGCACAGTTGGAAAGTAGGGCCCTTATTGTACAATCCCTAAAAGTCTAGATTTAGAAATGCTGACCTACATGTGTGAAAGCTTCAAATAGACTCTGAAAGAACATTGAGACAGTTGTTTGTGTTGGGCCTGTATGAAATGAGGTTTTATAGGTTTTATATGCTATGTGTTGTTCATACTATTACATAACAGGGACTTCCAGCCAGGCATTGCTGCTCAGCACAAACCTCTTCCAGACCCTTTCACAGGATAACTACGGTGTTGTATTGCTGCCCCCTAGTGGAGCAAAGTAACATTGAACACTTTCAGTTAAAAACTTTTTTTTACCTTCTTATCTTTATTGTAACAAACAAATAAATAAATCTGAATATATTTGTAATAAATTCTTCTTTTGTCCTTTTTCTATTTCCCCGCCACAGATGACAGAAACTACACAGGTAAGAACTTATTGTTTCCTCATTTTGTGATTTTAAAATCTGTTAACCTCGGTCGGCTCAGCGATGACCTGCTGAAGGTTACAGGGTTAGATTAAGGTCACCGAGTCTCAATCCTTTTCTGCTGTAACCTTTATAACCTTCCCAATTTTATCAATCATTAACACTAACAAAGGAAGATTAATTTTACTTACTAAAAGTTGGCATTAACCAAAAATAAACACAACTTATTATCCATTAAAAATCATATTCATGCAGCCTAGTTTCACTTTGTTCTGCACTCGTTGCTCCTGCCCCGTCTGTGGCTCTGGGCAACAGTTCTGAGAGTCACCAGGATCCCGTCCGCTCCTTTTTTATGGAATTTTTGCCAAATGGAAAAGCTGTAGAAGAACGCTTTGCTCAAAATGCATGTGTAACATTTTAGCTTCTAGTATCTGAAAACGTGCTGGGCAGCTAGTGACCTCGTGGTTGTTAAGAGAGTAAATGATAAGGACAAATCTATTCAGTAGTGCAACAGACAACCGTCACCTCAAGATGCTTTGTACTGTAAAGACACTGCAGTGTTTGATCAGCCCCACCCTTGAGCAGCATTTAGAGACAGTGGTGAAGAAGAACTCCCTTTTAACAGGGAGATATTTTAAGCAGAACCAGCCTCGATGACGGGCCGTCTATCGATTTGTCAGGAAGTCAGGAGAGAGAAAAGAGAGAGAAACCCCAAAACAGACAAAACACAAACTGCAAAAGACCGTAAACAAAAGTCACATGACTGCATATTTTGCAGAGAAGGACTGTTCAGTGCACTGTGAGGAGTCTGAGTCAAGCAGCAGCAGCTAAGAAAACTGATCCTGCCCAACTGTAAGCTTCATCAGAAAATCAGAGCTGGAACATGTCCGTCTCCTGAATCCAGACTAACAGCTATGGGCTCTGCGTCCTATTCTACCTTTGGAAACTCTGTGAAACACAAATAAGCCAACAGCCTGAAAGTGAAGTCAGATAATAGTGTGAGTTTTTTAAGATACGACGGAGCCTGATCATTCAGGACTGTGTAGAGTTATTATTGAGATCATTTTGGATTTAACAGCGAACAAATGAAGCTCGTATGGGAGGAATCTCACTTTTAGAGTGTCACGGGCTGCCGTGGCAGACTGTGTGGAGAGAGTAGAGGACCCAAGTGCAGACAGAGGCTGTTTCCCAATTCAGGGTCTGCAGCCTTAAAGTACGCAACCTCAACGATCCTCAAGGGCCGCGTACTTAAAGACCGCTAAGGCCGGAAGTGCGAGGCTTGTGAAATGGGACGGTCTAGCCTCCGTTGCGCTGCTCAGGTTGCCTAGCAACCATGATACTAACAGCTGGAAACGTTTCATACAGCTTTGTTTGACAGACATGAAGGAGAAAATCTTTTGTTCATTTGTTTGTTTGTTTCTACATGAGCTTTGATCATTCTCTGATTAAGCTCAGCTATTGAACGGCGTATATTTTAAAGTAAAGGCTTTAAAACCAAGTTAGTACAAACGTCACTAATGTCACATAACTTTGCTGACATGTGGCCAACAGTAATGTTTTAATGATCTTTGTTATTAAACATTTGCACATAAATAAGTGACATCATATTCAGTACTTACTTAAAGTTTAGTCTTCGGGTGCCCCTCATCCGCCGTTTTTTTGGCAAAATTATCCACACCCACCGCCGCGCTATGCATTCTGGGATATGTTGGGCCACGAAGTCTACACCGCCACATCCTTAAAATTCAGGGAAATGAAGGACGCATTTGAGGGCCGCATTTCGAGCAGCCTTCGAATTGGGACAGCCTTCGTCACGGTGACGTAATCGGCCTTAAAATGCGGCCTTTAAGGCTGCAGACCCTGAATTGGGATACAGCCAGAGGCAAGTAGACAAAACTGAAGTTAACAAAAAGCGAGCCTTTGTTTAGGGCTGAAAACTCAAGAAAACACAACAAGGCTAAACTGAGGGAAAACCTGAACGTAAACTGGGAAACTATGACTCTCACTGAGACTTTATACTACGACTAGACAAGATAACAACTATGGCTTGACTGGGAAACTGTGACAAAGGGTAGGGAGGGTGAACACAGGAAGACCGATCTCCACAAATGAGGAGATCAGGGGAAGTGGAGACGTATGAGCAAACAGCTGACTAGAATGAACATAATGATGCCACAGTGGAAGTGTAAACTAAGCACATAGAACATGGAAACAAAACTGTCAAAATAAACAGGAAACATTAAGAGACGCAGACACAACAGGAATTTGACAACAAGAACCACAGAGACATGAAGCATCGAGACAGAACAGGGGAGAAGACACAAAAGGATCCACAAACAAAGGACAACAACAGAAACCTGTGCATTGTAGAAATGAATCAGATAAACTAAACTGAAACTAGAAAACCAATGAATAACAAAATACAATAAAACTCAAACACTGGGTCACATGACCCAGTACCGTGACATAGAGCACCCTGACACAACAGCTTATATCCCGATCAAAAGTAACAAACCAATCAGCAAACACGACACAGGTCAGCTGTGCAAACCCAGGCCATGAAGCTCCCGACACACAGCCTTTGTACTGATGTTAATGCTCTGCAGTTACTGAGTCAGCAGAGAGCTGGCAACACGCTGTGCCGCTGCTGTGTAACCAGCGTGGTCTCACACTGCTACGGATCCTAAATGCTTCCATCGTGCTATAATACTACTTACAGCTGATCATGGAACAAGAAGAAGAGAAGAGATTTGTTCGAATGATCATTTACAAGATGCTTACGTTCAGATCTGTTTCGAACAAACACATTCTTTCACAAATGTTTGTAAATAGTGAAGCAGATGACGTAACATTACAGGGAAATCATTCAGTTATTAAAATGAGTATATATACTATTTTATAATTAGCTTTGTAATGAAGCCCATTAAGCATTTGAAAACTCAACATGGCCATGAAGAAGCTGAAGTCTGAAATTACTTTTTTTAACAATACTGTTCATTTCAGTAGGGGTGGGCGATATAAACGATATACGATAGAAACGATATAAATTTGGCCAACGATAGAGATTTTGACTATACCGCTCTATCGCGATAGCGCATGTTGATGATGTCATCACGCTGCGCCTGTTTTGGTCGAAAGCATCGCAGCGGCTAAAACCATTATCATCTGCAAATTATGGCGGGCGACAGTCATAGCAAAGAGATGAAGCACTTTTGAAATATGGGGAAAGCCAAAAACTGCGCTTCCTCCACTTCCGTAACATTGATTCATTAATGTTGAATTCTCTCGCAGCTGCTCTATTCCCATGTTGTTGCAGTATATTAATGACTAACCTCGTATTGTGGATGAATAATCTCAGTTGTTCTCCTGACTGAAGTTTGGCCCGTGTATAGCATCCTGCTATGCGATTGCATTAGTCTCTAACCACCAGAATCCCTCACGTTAACTTTTATCGAGTGGAAAAAAGTTGGCGTTCATCTTCCAGCTTCACTGTGCTAATGTTATGCTAACATAGCTGTGTCGCTAGCAATCACGTAGCACAACATTATATACCAGGTAGCCCAACTTCAGTAACCCTGCAAACGTCACTGCTGTTTAGTTTTCTGTCTTCATTTATGTTGGAAGTGGTAGCAGAGCTGTACGTTTTAATTAGTTTCATCTCTCAGTCAGAACATGGTATGAAATGTTTAGGTGTAAACTAGCTAACTTCCTGTTAACTTCTAACTCCGTTAAATTTAATAACTTCTGTTTTCATGGATGTAAAACTTAATTGTTACACCCGATAAAGCAGCAACGCTGATGATTTAATTAAAGATGAAAGAATTTAGTTTTTAACTCTCTGTGTTCGTTTGACTTTGGGACCTGAAGCAGACGGGGTTTAGGACCCAGATTACTCCGTGAAGCTCCTCACTACGGCAGCCGTAATGCTCTGACAATCCATCAAGCAGTGCAGCTTACCAAAGTTGTACTAAAACATTTTTTAACAGATTTCTGCAGCCCAAATCAGTTCGAGGTCAGTAAGCACAACCAGAATTCATACATAAGGCACACTCTCGATTTTTGAGAAAATTAAAGGATTTTAAGTCCTTATAGTGTGGAAAATACGTTATACAGAAGAAAAGAATATATCGCGATATATATTGTTACCGCACATGCTTCAAACTATATCGCGATATGAATTTTAGGCCATATCGCCCAGCCCTACATTTCAGTCACATCTCCTGTATAAAACTGTGCACTTCCATTTGATCCTATTGATCCCAGACTCCTGCAGCCGTATGCTGAAGTGTCCTTGGGCAGGGCACTCAATCCCAAATACCCTCTGATGCATCCATCTGGGTGTGCATGAGTGTGTCTGTGGATGCAGCAGTTTAAAAAGTGCTTTTAGTGCTAAAAAAATTAAAAACTTACACATCATACAGTCCATTTAGTACACAAACAGATTCTTCCATTCTCACATTTAACCTACCCCAACATCTAACTATATCTACACACTTTATCACCTTCCTTTGTGTTTGCAGTGCATCCTTCCAGTGTGACATAATGTCTGCTAGCCTGAACCTAAATATCCTCCATTGTCTTTAAAAATAAAATTCTCAATAGAATAATCTTTTCCTTCTAATCCTTCTGTAAGATGAGCACAAACAGAATAGATGTAAAGTTGTGCAGATGTTTAGCGACATAAAAGTGGACACTGAAAAAATCAGTTTACATCAGATAAAATCAACTTTTTAAATACATGTCAAATCATCACAAATATGCAGTGTTTCAAAGAGTAGACCTCAAATCATAATATATTTCATAAACAGACTTCCATCTTTGATCTCCCGTCACTCCTCTAAGTTTGACACCAGGCTGCGGTGTGTCTTTTTCACCAGAAGGGGGCAGCAGAGATCTTTGAGAAACCCCCCACACTCGGGCGTGTCTCCATGTGGGGCAGCAGTGGCCTGAAGCACCAACAGGCACTTGTTCTAACTGAAGGTTTAAATCCCCACACCAGCTGGAAGATCTGACTTGAGGGCATGAACAGCTTTGAACAGCTTGTCCAACTCAATATTTTTCCTTTTTTACTGCTGTGATAAACAAGATCATAGTTGAAGCTGTAAACATAAGTTGAGGAAGATAGTTTTCATATCTCATATCAGAAAATGCACACATTGCAGAGCTCACGGGCTCTGCTCCAGTTTCCAACGAGCCAATTACACGAAGAAAGGTTCTGAGTAAATCCTTCATTTATGACTTTGAGGACGGTTTCATTTGCTCGTTAGTGAGGAAGTATTTCCTGCTCATCTAAACGAACCCCCCCGTGTCTTTGCTTAATTGTAATTCCAAAGTTTTAATGGAAATTATATTCTTATTAGTTTGTTGCTAATCACTTTCTCTATGCCCTCTCTGAAGATTCACTTTTTGAAAACAGGGATACAATATTAGAGGGATGTTCTGCTCACGCCGGCCCGCTGCTACACACAGTGTTACTTAAACACACAGTTTAAACTGTGCAAGTTCACAGCAGGTCGTTCTCTGAAAATAAACTAATGTGCTTAGTCAGCCTCCCCTGGTAAAATAAAGGGTCGACGCATCTACAAGAAGAGCCACTTGATCTGACCTCTGGCAAGAATCATGAATACATTAGTAACTGTTGCAGGATGGTGCATCCTCTTGCACAGTTATGTCACCACATTAGGAACTGGCCACGCTTTCAGACAGGTTGTTCAACCTTTTTTTGTCTGGTGTTCTCCCAATGACCTGTCAGATGGACCTCCTCTCCATAAACTGTCAGTGGTTCATTTCTGTGAGCATATTTGAAAGGTACAATGCTGTGCAAAGGTTTTAAGCCACCCCTCATTTCTTGACATATGACATCCAAAGAGCCAGTCTTTGTTTTTTTAGGTGCTCGTGAGCAGCATCCAAGCAGAGAAAGGTACCTAACTCGAAGGATAAACCGGTGGTGTGAACATAAAAGACAATTTTAGCAAAGAACACATTTTATCTTCATCTTTAGGCACTTTGTTACCAGCAGCCTACGACAAAAACACATCATTTGTTCCCATTTTTGTTGAATCTATGAAAAATACCAACAGTAACACAGTTTGACAGACATAAAATTGTATCTTTGCACCAACAAGGTGATTCCAGAAGAACTATCAGCTGAAGGCTTGGCATGTCACGGTATAATGTGTTGTGTGTTGTTAAAAAATTGAGGGAAACTGGACAAGTGGAGGACTTAAGCAGAAGTGGCAGGTCTAAAGAAAACCAAAACATCGACAGTGAATGAACAATATCTGAAAGTCGTGTCTTTAAGAAACAGGAAAAATCCATCAAAGATCTGACACAGGACCTGAGAGATGCATCTGGACCTTCGGGTGATCCACGTGCTGTTCACCGAAGCCTCGTCACAAACGCTCTCAGGCGTTCAAGAAGCCTTAAGGATGAGAAACTGGGAGAAAAGACTGGTCTGCTGGAGTCTGATGAATCCCAGTTTGAAATTTTTGGTTCAAGTCGTGATCAGTGTGTAAGGAGGACGTCAGGAGAGAGGCGCACCAGCGAGTGTCCATGGGGGAGGTTCTGTCGTGGCTCGGGCTGCATTTCAGCCAGGCTGTTGGAGATCTTTTCAAAAGTGATGAAACGATGAAGCAATGAAGTGGCCTGAACAGAACAAAAGGCAGAAACATCCAAAGAAGAGCTTTGAGCGTCCTTCAAGAAGCCTGGAGAACGTTTCCTGAAGACTACATAAAGAAATGACAAGAATGCTGCCTCACATGCTGCCCTTTTTTTGCTTTTTCATTTATGTTAGCACGCTTAGATTTAGGATTCAATAAATCACTGCACACAGTTCCTATTCTGCCAGAAACTAAGGGCGGCTCAATGCTTTTGTACAGCAGTTTTTTAATGCTAATATGAGACAAGTCGGTGCTTCCTGAGCAAATATGTTGGTTAAGTAGAAAATTCAAAAAACCACATCCACGGATGAATATTGGTGGTGAGAGTTAAAATTTGGAAAGGGTAATTTTAAAAGTAGCTTATATAACTAACAGTTTAACAGTTATGATAAGCAAACTAGTTATCTATAACTACAGGTTTGCTAATTCAGCCCTTCGTTTACGTTTCTGGACACTTTTTCATTATGCTACTTTTGCTACATTTGTTTCCATTACTGCTAACTAACGTTTACACTTTTCTTTCTATTTTAACTTTCAATCACTCTTTTTAATAAATACATTTCAACTGTTAACTCTTAGTTTATGTGTTAGGCCAGCGGTCCCCAACCCCCGGTACCGGTCCGTGAGTCGTTTGGTACCGGGCCGCGAGAGTTGAGGCTCAGGTGTGAAATGTATAGTTTTCAGGGTTTTTATCGGTTTTCAGCGTTATTTTGTTATCGTTTTTATCATTAACTTGGTTTTCCTGGGTCTTTTCACGTGTGTTATGAATAAATTTTCTTTTTTTCCGACCTTAAAGGCCGGTCCATGAAAATATTGTTGGGCATAAACCGGTCCGTGGCGCAAAAAAGGTTGGAGACCGCTGTGTTAGGCTGTTTTCATCCTAAACAATTTCACGTCTTCGTCCATAACTTTAGCAAACAGTTATAACTTTAATTTGTACGTTTAGCTAAAGAACACCATTAGTGCTTCTAAAGGTATTACAAGCTAAAGTAGCCTAAGTAGGTAGTTGTGTCAGTTTGTTGGTCTGTAGCATTCAAGTGTGTGTTAACACAATGCCACAGTCTTCCCAGGAATGGAGCGAGCGAGCTGCATGTCCGACTCTACAGGCTTCAGTTAGCATGTTAGAGTCTTACAGCTCGTAGCACTATAATTGGAAAAAAGGCTTCCCATTAAAACCAATGGGAGTGCTCCCTCCACCCAGTTAAAATGCTGTGGTTGGCTGCGCATAAAGGAACACCACCATGATGTGAGAGACTGATACATGTGCAGTGATTCTTTTAGTTTACAATTTAAAATTTGACCCTCAGTTAATAATTTTAGACTTTAACACTTAAAAGCAGCAGCAATACCAGCTCATTTAATACTTTTAGCCAGCTAGCTTATATGTTTATTCATGAACGACTGTATTTGTTCATTCAGGCTTTTTGCTAACAATGTCGTGCACACTGTTATGAAACATCCTTACGTTTCTCTAATACCTTCAACTCTGGTGAGCTTCTTAACAATTTTTTGCACAAACCTGTTCAGGTCCACTTAATTCTTCAATTAAACTCTAAAATATGTTTTGATTTTTTATATATTCGTTAAGACAATCTGTCTGCGTAATCCCCCGGGGTACTTATACCTCTAATTGGGAATCACTGCCATAGATTCTTTTACAGAGTCGGTGACAGAGACCGATAAGACTGCACGTACACATCCTCTTCATCATCCCACACAAACAGGATATACAACACTGAACTCTAAGCTTCATGCAGGCAATCATAGGTGGAAGAAGAAGTTGCCGGTGAAAAACTTTGCAAATGTCGCCGACTTAACAAACATAATTAACTAAGCAACAGAGAAGACTGTTTCCTCAAATAGAAATTTCCATCCACTGTCTCAACACTGACCTCCTTCTAGCTCTGCTCTGTGTCTCCACTCCATGTGGCATCACCGCCCACTTACTGCCTCCTCAGCGGGAGAAAGGTTAATACCCTGCTCCTGTCTGAGTCTGCTCAACCTTGTGTGTGTGTTTCTGTGTGTAGATGCAACAGGACTGCATCTAGTTTCTGTTACTGTTTCTCTGACAACAGTTTAACAACCATATGCGCCCGTAGAAGGCAGCAGAAACAGGGGCATAATAATCCATGGAGTCTTTTCTAATATCATCAGATTTTAAAAGAGCTAAGAGGCTACGACACAATGATGGCTGGCTTATTTCTATTTATCTTTTGAAAACCAACAATATGCTTCAGCGCCCTGATCATTCCTGACTTTTCGACGCTGTTGTGTTAGCACTTGGCTTCAAGCAAATTTGCTCCGACTGAAGACATAAATCTTTATAAACGGAAAAAGAAAAATTACCCTCTCCCTTCGAGCCTCGCATTTGTCTTTAACCATCAACAAGATTACCTGGTGAAGGGTTGTCGTTTTATACAGACAAAAAAAAAATCAGCCTTCACCTTTTTTCTTTTGGATGTGTGTGCCTTTTGATTTTTGCTGATTATTTTGTTTAAACTTGTAATTATTGCTGCACAAAAACAAGCAAAAAAGTGTAATTTGCTGGAAATGATGTTCAGTGTATAAAAATAGTGATTTTGTAGCAGGATGGTGCAAATGGGCTTCAGTTTATTGTAATTAAAGCAAACAAAGTGGGCTGAAGGATGGTTTATGTGAGCTCCACAAACCTGGTAACACAATCAGTTCACTGTGGGATTTGGTGCTTTGTGATACCTATATACACACACACACACACACACACACACACACACATATATATATATATATAATATGCACGGTAGGTACCACCGGCAGATAGAGGAGGTGGCTGATATCCAGAAATCCTACCAGTGGCTGGACAAAGCTGGACTGAAAGACAGCACAGAGGCAGTAATCATGGCAGCACAAGAACAAGGTCTGAGTACAAGATCCATAGAGGCTGGGGTCTATCACACCAGGCAAGACCCCAGGTGCAGGCTGTGTAAAGATGCCCCAGAGACAATCCAGCACATAACAGCAGGGTGCAAGATGCTAGCAGGCAAGGCATACATGGAACGCCATAACCAAGTGGCCGGCTTAGTGTACAGGAACATCTGTGCCGAGTATAACCTGGAAGTCCCGAGGTCAAAATGGGAAATGCCCCCAAGGGTGGTGGAGCATGACCGAGCTAAGATCCTGTGGGACTTCCAGATACAGACGGACAAAATGGTGGTGGCTAACCAACCGGACATAGTGGTGGTAGACAAACAGAAGAAGACGGCCGTAGTGATCGATGTAGCGGTTCCGAATGACAGCAATATCAGGAAGAAGGAACACGAGAAGCTGGAGAAATACCAAGGGCTCAGAGAAGAGCTCGAGAAGATGTGGAGGGTGAGGGTGAAGGTGGTCCCAGTGGTAATCGGAGCACTAGGTGCGGTGACTCCCAAGCTAGGCGAGTGGCTCGTGGGAGCATGGGAAGGATGGCATGAGAGCAAAGTAACAGAGAAGTTGGACTGTTATTCTGAGCAAACAGAGGTATTCTCTGAACCAAATCAGGGGCCAGTGCATGAAACTCTAAAGCCTTCAGCGGATCAATTCATCAAGCCTTGTTCACTGAGAGACAGCAAAGTAGGTTTATCACAGATATAGAATTTACTAAATAAAGAACACAAGAGCTGAATCAGCCAAAGTCAAAAGAAAGCTGTCTAGCTGTGGTCTCAGAGGATGAGGAGCGTCTCGAAACCATTTCCCAGGAGGAGAAACGAGGACAGAAAGTCCAGTTTACAGATGAACCCTGGTGAAGATCAGTGGCAGTAACTCGAGGCTGAATGTAAGGAGAGAACGAATGATGCCAGAAAGAGAAAAGTTTGTAGCTGGACACCTGCAGTGAACTGACTCCACCCGGGCTGAGGAGAAGCAGCTCTCTACTCTGCAGAGATGTGCTCCACCCTCTGGTTTGCATTTTTGTGGGGAAGGATTCGTGCTGCAGCAGGATAATTGGCACAATCACAGCTCAAAACTTTAAGGAGTGACGACTGCCGCAGACTTTCCTCCACATTCGTATTACGTCAACCCCGCTGAAAGTTTACGAGGACACTTAAAAGTCAAAAATTCCCAACCAAAGGGATAATAAGAGAGAGACACAGACATGACACTCAAAGAATTATGAATAGACATGAGTGAGGCTGTAAAGATGGTGTTAATCTCACCCTGCCTTCAAAGAGCCAATCAACAGTGGAGCTGTGAAACATATGATCATGTTGTTGCACTGACGCATGCACACAGAGGTTTCAGATATGTGTTGGCAGCCGCTGCTGTCTGCTCATTATTGCTTACTTTAGCCATGATGTAAATGAGCGTGGCATTTGTTCAGGCCCTTGATTGTTGATTGTGATGCACTCTGGATCGACTCATTAGCGAAGCTGTAATGTCACAACTTTGCACAGTAGAAACAAAAACTTTCTTTTCATGCGCGTCGGAAAACTTTTTAAGACTTTTTATCGGAACAAACACGATGACACATATTTGCAGCCTGATACCTATTGATTCACACAGGAATAAACATAACTGCCCAAAAACCTCGCTCACTTAGTTTATCATAATATGAGACGAATATTTACAGCCTCGTGTATAATCAGCCTTCTTCTTTTTCCGTCTTCTTCAGTTAGAGGTAACACCAAATCAGATAGAAGTTCCCGTTTGACCCTTTCGCAGTCAGCTCTTTTTCTTTTGGTAGAATAAATTTAGTCATGAAAAAAATGTACCTTCACGCCTCATTAATGTTACAGGTCAGTCTTTGATCCCACATAACTGCACCAGTGCAGAAGACAGCCGCAGGAAATCTTCAGGGATGAAAAACATCCGTTTAAATGATACGTTTAAAGAAACAAATTGCAAAAAGAGCAAAAGTTGTTTAATCAAGGTGATATGAGTATGAACGTCGCTGCTCCATTACACAGCCATAAGCTACTTTCATGAGTTTTAAAATTGGATTATTATATGCAGTGTTGGGGAGTAACGGAATACATGTACCGCCGTTACGTATTTAAAATACAAAATATGAGTAACTGTATTCCGTTACAGTTACCGTTTAAAAAGGTGGTATTTAGAATACAGTTACTTTGTTGAAATAAATGGATTACACGGCGGTACTTCCCTGTTTCATATTGTGGCGGGTCAGGACTGTTTGGGTTTTGTTTGACAGCTACGTTCTGTTGTTGCAGGTGGCAGCGTTACGGTTGCCATGGTTACAGGGTGACGCTCTCTCTCTGCGTGTTTCCTGGGTGAGAGAGCGCCTGTTGTTGTTGTGCTAAGCTAATAGGCAGAATGCTACAGGTATAGCTCTAAAGAATGTAGCATCATAGGCAGTGTAGTCCGTGCTGCAGGGAGAATGGACTGTCATACACGTTATGTGTCTGTGAGCGAGGGAGGGAGAAAAAGGAAAAGTACGAGCTGTCATCGAGCAAAAACGGGAGCTGGAAGCATGTAAATATAATAATAACCACTGCAGCCAAGAAGAGAGCCTGACGAGCCCAGCTGTAAGTAAGCTATTAAGACTCGACTGTACACCGTGTTCGTGTTTTCCTCCAAAAACAATAAGTTCTGTTGGAGCAGCCTTTCAACGCCTCTCTCTGTCTCTGCTAGCAAAGTTGACCCAGACAACAAAGTAAAGCTAGTTTTCAGCTACGAGCCGACACAGAACCCACCGTATTAGCCAGAGGTCCCTTTACTACGGTTCGGAGCCGCGGACCTTCAGTAACAGTAATAAATCACAGCAATAGTACATTCATGTAGTTGTAAACAGCATGATAATATATTAAGTAATCCAAAGTATTCAGAATACGTTACTCTCATTGAGTAACGTAATGGAATACGTTACAGAATACATTTTGGGGCATGTAATCTGTAATGGAATACATTTTAAAAGTAACCTTCCCAACACTGGTTATATATGATGAAATGATCTGGGTACAGTTAGAATCATTGCTGTCATACATATGCTGGAACATGCTTTGATCAGCCACCTATACTTTTGCCCAAAATTCACTTTTTAAACTTTCAATAATCAGAAAACAGATCAACATCTGCAATGTTAAATTGGAGCATTTTTGTTATTAAAGCTATAATACATCCCCTATAGCTCTCCCTCTTTGTATATCGATTCTCAAAGTTGCTTATTGAAAAAAATCACGCTGAACAAAATTCAGGTTGGCTGTAAAATAGATTTGGTTGCTTGGAGCTGAAATGGATTTTTCCACCTTGAAAATGTCTTGTGGGCTCAAAAACGCTTGAGAAAAAAATAATGCCAATGATCAAACGGAAAACTTCATCCCACCTGTCTGCACTTTGAGGAAAAATATTTATGGCCTATTTGTAAAATTTTGCATGACTTCATTAAATATACTAAAGTTACTGTTTAAAAAAAATCATGTGATGGTGAGGGGTCAGGTGGGAGTCGCTGATTAAACGATTATCAAATCATGCTGGGATAATGTGAGTTATCAGGCTTCAACAAGCTTAGACTGAACATTAAGCTTCTCGTATATATTAAAATATTTTCTAGAAAATTCAAAACTAACGCAAAAAAGAAGCATTTTCACTCCCAGCTTGAGATTTTTGGATGTCACTGCAGCTGCTGCGAGTTTAGGTTTGCCCCAAAAAGTTGAGCCGCACATTTAAAAAAAAATAATTCACCTCAAGTGTCACGCTCCTCACCTCATGCAAATGTGAGTTTGAGACCTGCGCATGGCAGTAATGGATTTCCAAAGCACACGAGTAGCAATATTTTGGCAGAGGAAACCTTCTGACAGTGAAGCAGAAGATATTCTAGATGTTTTTTTTACTGGTATATTTATAGAAAATGCACAGAAGTTATGTCCCAGTGGAATCGTTTTATAGTTAAGCAGTGGATTTATTATTCTTAACAGAATCCACTCCGCCCCGATACTCAGGCAAGATAGATTTCTCTAATAAGTGAGATGCTGCTGAGTGGAGAGAGCTGCTGCAGGACAAATTATGTAATGATGACACTGTATCTAAGTTAGTCCTTTTTACTGCCTGATGAACTACATTTTTCTAGCATACTGGCCAACATTCATGCTTCCATAAATCACGCTCTTTCAAATAATCCTGGCCGGCACTTCCGCCACAAAAGGCAAAAGTTGCACGCTGAAAAAAACCGTACCGTATATCTGAAACGTAGATCTTGGGAATCCTATTTTCCCCGATATCTATTTTTCAGCACATCGATTCGGATTTCCGCCAGCGTAACACGTGCTCCGCAGGTGGAGGCGAATGTAGTCTGTCTATTGTTAAAAAGGAAACAGTATTTTTCCACTAACACGTCTACCAGGAGGAAAACAGGCCATTATTCTGAAGGATACCCATTGTGCAAACTGCAGACACACACATTTACAGTACAAGGCGCCTCATTAAAGCAGCTCAGCAACATGTTACAGCACTCATTTCTCCAATGCAGCTTTTTCAGGCTGTGCCTCAGCTAATGTCTTCTCCCAGTGTGGCATTTGCCACCATGGGGGTTGTTAGCAGTGCACCGTCCGATGCTGTCGCATCTTGCCTGTGTTGGTTGCAGGCTTACGGAGGGAAACAGCATATAAAGTTCACAGCTGAATAATTGATGGTGTGTTGGATGGGTCACGGGTGGCAGCGAGGAAGAGGAGGTGGAAGTGGAAGGCAAATGCCAGTAGATGATCACTGCACTCATGTCAGCCTGTGAGGGCTTGTTAGCAGCTGGATCTGAATAGCTCTCTGCTACACGGAGATATCCAGATAATGAGATTTGGGTAATGAACCAGGGTTATATAATAGTCATATTCCATCGCCCAACTACAGAGAGATTTTAATTTGGCCCGGAGAAATAATGGTCTTCTTCTCAATCATTGCAATGAGTAATTTTCAAAAGCTAACGCTAACATTACATTGCAATTAGAGCACTTACACAAGAAAGGCAAAAACCAGACCATAAAATGGAATAAGAGTGAAGTCAGTAATCCAATAACGCTTGAAAATGGCTAAAAGTGTCGCCACCGCCGCGACGATTCTCTGAGATTTCAGTTTAGATAATAAGCTGTTAAGTTTCAGCTCTATCATTCCTCAAATGATTCAAAGACATCGAATGATCTCCCAAAACATCAAACATTCATCTGAAAGAGAGACGGGAATAAAAGCCAGCTGAGGCCCGATTCTACGTGTGTGTTTATCATCCAAAAGGTGTCTCTGTGTGTCAGAGATACCGACAGACTGTGCTGAATGTGAACAGAGGGTTCAAACAGCAGGTGTGCAGAGCGTCCAGCCTCCCTCTCATCAACACCAGCTACATCGCCGTCACCACGCTTCTCAGATCGAGATGAAGGCAAATAAGATCAGGCGTGATTGATGCCGCTCGCCACGTTTAGCGCTGATTTCTTAAAGCGGCTTCGGGAGCATTTTTAGACTTGATTGTGGAAGAGAAGGCAGAGCTGGCAGAGGTGGTTACAGATCAGAGTTACACGTTACTCGTGTGCTCGTCTGGCAAGCGTGGAGGGATCGATTTGCAGGTCAAACAGCATCGAGGCATAGGTTTTCTTAGGGTGAAATTATAACATTTTTCAGCTAATTCAACAGCTTTCGAAAGACTGTAATTCAGAGGAAAGGCCTGAAGAATGTCCTGCTTATACCTCGCATAATGATTTTTTCAGTCTCTCTCTATAGAATCTACTGATTATATTTTTCTCTTAATCTTCTGGTCTGTAAAATGTCAGAAGAGGTGAGCAGCTTTCCTAAAGCCATGACGTGTCTGGTTTTGTCAGACAATCAGCCTGAACCCACAAAAATATGCTTATTAAAGATAACAAAAAGAAGCAAGCCTTCACCTGAAACGGGCGTTTTACCTGTTTTGGTATTTTATATAGAAGTGCAGCTACAAACATGAAAGAATATGATCTTCATGAAGAGGTTTGTTGCATTAAACTGAATGATCCCAGATCTGTGATTTAAAAATCCGATATTCTGATATATCAGTCCATTTTTTTTCTTTCTAATACACAAATCACAAAGAATTTCCAACATTTGTTATGTGTAGTTTTGCATTTACTTGCGTAGCGGCTGCCGGTGTTGTGCCAAAAACTGATTTCCAATGTTTCCGTGTATTTTTTATGTGTACTATCTTTATGTATGTTCGTAAACAGACTTTAGTGAACAGCGTTTACAAAGGGGTTATATATAGAATTAAAAAAATATCTGTTTTTTCAAGTATCTTTACAGCTCTGTGTTATTGTACTTACATTATAACCAATCCGCTCCTTTATCCTCGCTTAAAATATTTTTACAGAACTATTGTAATATTTGCTGCCTTTTCTGCTGTCCTCTTGGCCAACTTACTCTTACAAAAGACATTTTTAATGTTAATGAGATTTTTTTTTAACGGCATAAATAAAGGTTATATAAAAGTCGCTGCCAAAAACTGATCGCGGCTTCTACCTTGTTACACGAATGTTGTTTGTGGCTCAAGATGACTTTATGTCATCCATGAGGGATGCATTTGACATATGTTTCACATATTATAGCCCAACAAGTTACTTATAGCCGTTTAAATACGAGCAATCAGTTTTTGGCAAATACCGGATGCTGCTCAGATCGGTTGTTGCCTTTGTGGCGTTCCAAACACGCGGCTGCCACAAGGAGCTCCCTCCTGGGTTCCCTCTGAGCAAACAATGCAATGTCAATACTCAAAAGGTGTTTCTCTCATCTCTTCTTTCCTTTTCAGTTTTTGTTTATCGGCTGTTATAAATACAGATACTCATAGATTGGCGCATAGCTAATATTGGCCAATAATATCAGCCTGCTGATACATTTTGCTGTGTCCCAAAACGTCAACTGCATCCTCCGGAGGCCGCATTTGAAGGCCGATTACGTCACAGCCAGGCGACGAAGGCTGTCCCAATTCGTCGACTCCTTCAAATGCGGCCGACAAATGCGTCCTTCATTTCCCCTAATTTGAAGGATGGGTCGGATGTGTCCTTCGTGGCCCACCATATCCCAGAATTCATAGCGCGGCCCTGCCACGATTAGTTGACTAGTCACGATTACGTCGACTATTAAAATCGTCAACGACTGATTTAATAGTCGACGCGACGTTTGAAGCTTTGTAAGATCACAAAACGCAGGAATAAGTAGTAGGATTTAAGAGTGTAATAACGGACTGAAACAGAAGATGGCAGCACTGCATGTACAAGGATGCCAGCTGCCGTTAAACCCAGAAGAAGAAGAAGCTGTGTCCCAGAATTCATAGCGTGGCCCAGCGCAGTTGTCAACAATGGCGGCCGCTACTAAGTTTTAAAATTACTCTTATTAATCTTTCTGGGCCACAAAATAAACTTTTAACATATTTTAAGGCGAGAAAGTAGCTGTGTAAATTACAAATATCTGCTTGGTTTATCAAGACATTGCATATTTGCAAAAGTGTGCCGACGTTTTCGGAGACGTCTGTTACCCACCAGCTCGATAGCAAGCCGGGGGGTTCAATGGTCACTCCAGCCGGCGAGAGCAGCGGATTCCCGGCTTCATCGTTTTCAGACCCCCGCTCTTTCGCTACTCAGGTTAAACATGATATAAGTCACTTGGATACCTTAAAAATGTAATTGTTTGCCCTTTTTCGGTGTTTTATTTGTTCTGGAGTAAATCGGTTTGGCTGAGATCAAAGTTATTAGATTATTAGATTAAATAAAACTTTATTAATCCATTGGGTGGGTTCCTCCGGGATTTTCACACAGCTGAATAAACGTTAAACGGTCGAGAATTTACGCCAGTGTCCTGTTATATTTTAAATAGCAAGGAGCAGACGGCCGAGTTTATTAAACTCCAGCGAGACAGCGGTGACGCAAATCTGAAGGCTGGACCGTCCCATTTCACAGCCTCGCACTTCCGGCCTTCTCGGTCTTTGAAGGACCCGGCCCACGTAGACCGCGAAGGCCGGGTCCTCCGAAGGACGCAGCCGACGTTTTGGGACACAGCTACAGTTTGGGCTCTACTTTTCTGTAATGGAGATTTACTTGCAGTCCTCCAAAATGCCAACAGCATACAACTCAGTGTCGCTTAAATTACATTTTACTGTTAAAAAAAATAACACTGGTGCTACTGTCCATTGCTACCTCGAATTCTGACCTCAAAACAACGCCTCCAGCATTGCCCTCCATCACGGCTCCTTCTCAGTGCAGAAACCATCCACCTTCTCTGACCCTCTCAAATACAGTGACAACTAAAATTGTCAGAATCAGATCAAGTTCCTTCCGGTCTCTTGTGTCTTTCTTAGTTCCAGCACTTCCCTTCTTCCTCTTGATTTCTTTGGGCCAGTTCCACAGTCGAGGCTGATGTTCAGAAACACCCGCTGCTTGAACTCGGGGAAAAGCTCATGTTTCACTCTAATCTAAGCTGCTGTTAGCTGTTGATTTCTGAGGCTGGGAACTCTAATGAAGTTCTGCTGTGCAGCAGAGGGAACTCTGTGGCTTCGTTTCCTGAGCTAGTTTCATCACAGTGTTTGATGATTTTTGTGACTGAACTTGAAAAAACCTTCAGTCCTTAATGTTTTCCAAATAATTGACCTTCATTTCTTAAAATAGGCTAATGATGGACTGCTGCATCTCATTAAGGGACCAGGACTGTTTTTCCCACACTACATCAGCACAATATTCAATCATTCAGGAGGAAAAAGTTCCACCTGTTCACCTTTGAAAAGGTTCAGCTGTGAAGTTGTACACATTGTAAATGACAAACTCGTGAAGCTGGTTAAGATACTGACAAATAGGTGCAAAGTGGTCATTAAGACAAATGGTGGCTGCTTATCTTGGTGCTGCCTCTGAGACACTGTTGTTAATCACATAAAGCCAGACACCCCCCCCCCCCCCCCCCCCCCGACCCTGTTAAGGATAAGTGGAAAAGAATGGATAGATGTGTGGACAAAACCCAAACGTGTTGTTTAATTGAAGAAATGCTCAGTTTTGCCCGACAGCGCAGCTATTCTCAAACTTAAGACTACCGTGACCCATTTTGAAATCTGAAAATCTTCCACCCAAGCTTTTAATCACAACTCTGATCATGACAAATCTAAGATGAAGTGTTTTCTCTGTTGTCCCTTGAAAATCCTTGAAATTGTCCTGGAATTACCACTGATGAGGATATTCTTAAGTCTAAACTCTGCAAACCATCTCGTCTCTCTGGCAACGACACCACATCCCCACGTCGTCACAGGCTGGACGACTGCACAGTCACACATATAAACACACTGAAATTCATTCGCTTGTTCAGGCTGACTCCCTGAAACAGCTCCACCTCTGCTGCCTGATGCTGTAACTGCAGCTCCATTCAATCCTTTAACTCGATTATGAGACATCCTGTTTTAAATGTAACTGTTCAGCTGGCAGATTTAAACCATTATTACTATCTTGTTATTGCTGTAAATGATTTCTAATGGCTCACCTACATTTCATTCAACATCTACAGCTGTGGCTCAGACTTTGGAAATGACCAGTGTCGGGAAAAGAACAATAGAGAGAGAGAGCATAGCTTCTAATGAGTTTTAACAAACTTGCGATGTGTTGTGTAGATGTCTTTGTCGTCCCTTTGAACTCAACTACAAATCAGTCAGTTAACCCTGCAGTCACGTTGCATTTGGTTATGATTTAGAAAGCTGCAACACTACCAGCTGCTGACACTGTGGAAACAGCTCTATGGTCAGTCCAGAGACTTTATAGAACAACAGTATATATTAGTAGTCTAACTATGAAGTCATACTATTGTGTTGTCATATTATCCTATAAGACAGGGGTGTCAAACTCAAATACACAGTGGGCCAAAATTCAAAACTGGAACAAAGTCGCGGGCTAACGTTAATATTTATTGAAACATATTTATTCCTCCAGATATAAGAATGAATCTTTTCTTATGGACTCAAACACATTTTGCTGAAAAACTGAATATGGAACAAGCAAAGCTTAATATTAAACAATATATATATTAGCTGTATAATACCAGTAGGCCAGCTCTAATAATAATTTGGTATGGCTTCACGGGCCAAATTTAATTAGGCTGCGGGCCAAATTTGGCTCGCGGGCCAGAGTTTGACACCTATGCTATAAGATGTAATGCTTTTAGAATGTGTAAATAATATATTCCCAGTGCTTTGTATCCTGCTGCAGTGAGGCTTTGGTCTTATGTTGTTGTTAGTGTTGTGCACTCTGAAGGGTCCGAGTACGGGATCCACGGTGGACGTTATTGTGACATTACCCAACCAAACTTTGATTGTAGAGACCGCACTATTTACCCATACATAATTTACTGTTAACATTCTTTTTAAAATCGTTTTTGAAGTAAAAACTGAAAATGATCGAGCTTGTGACTAGAAGTTGTCTTTTTTTAATATTGTGTGCGGGTAAACTGGAAAACTTTGGACTGATAAGATGGTGTCACCTTGGCATTCTCAGAACTGTGCTGGGAATCTTTTATTGACATTTTTATAGACTAATAAAAAAAAAAATCAATTAATTGGGAAAAAAAATAACAGGCAGATTATTGGATAAGACGTCGCTCAGTGCATCATTAAATCTAGACGTGGCAACACCGGGACGTTAATTATATGTAACCTTGACATTTATGACTCTACGAGAGCTCAGCTCAGTTGAGAAAAGCGGCTGAAATATAATTGAATGCCACTGTGAGTGGGATCAAACTGTGCGGACACGTGACCACGTTCAGCAGAGGCACTCACTGAAAACTAACCCAACAAGTTTGTTCTGTTTTTATTGTGTGAAAAACTGAAGCGGCTCACACTAACACGCGTTAGCTCGTTATATTGATCATATATTGGCTGCCCGGGCCTCCTGTAGGCTACCTGTTAAATACCAAAGCTTGTTTTTGGCCGTTTGTGCCGATGCGTTGATCAGATATTGATTATGGGCAAGAAATGCAAAGGCAAAGAATGCGCGTGTGTGCAGTGGAAGCAGTGCTGAAGTTAAAGTCACCGTGCAAATGTCAAAATCTTTGAGGAGGTTTAGCCTCTCTCTCTCACTCGCTCTCTCTCTCTCACTCGCTCTCAGAGCTCGTGCAGGCTCGCTCTCTCTCCCCTCCTCGCTCTCTCCCTCACACTCAGCCAGCCGGTGCTGCAGTGGCTCAGTCGCAGAGCGCTAGCGCGGCTGCTTTTCCGCGGTAACTCGTTTCATCCGTCGGGACACGACTGCGTCCACGGATCGTAGATGCAGCCCTCCGTTTGCGCCGCTTCGTCTCCAAACACGCACCCGTTCGACCCGCTTGACGTCTTCCGCGCGGACTCCGGCGTCTCGTTCGTGCGTCCCGATTGCGTAAAAGTCGTAAGTAGCTAAGAGACGCGCCGTCCAATAATCTTGATCGATCGCAGGCCGGAAGCACGCGTGAGTTTAGTTTGGGAAATTGTGTCGATGTGCGCGGAGATGGAAAGTTGACCGCCTTCTCACACGATCGCCGCGAGCTCTGCAAAGTAAACGACTCTGTCCCGAAAATATCCAGCATGCAATGCATAATTAATCAAGCATTATGCACAAACACACGCCGATTAATTATTTACTCGATCTGCTAAACACTTGCAGTTTAAAGTAAATAGGTGTCCGCCACAGTATCTGCAAAGCGCAACATAAAGTCCAAACACACTCCAGGGCAGCCGGACACGTGTTGAGTTCAGTGTACGTTTAGCTGTGGGATTGTTCGGAACAGCCCGAGCTTACAGCTGCAGCACCGGGGTCAAGCTGCTCCGGTTCAGCTCACCTTGAACCATGCCGGTAATGTGCACGAGTCCTCCGCGGGCAAACCGCCCAGCCCGCGGCCACGCGGCGCTCCTCCGGGCATCTCTCATAGTCCTTCTCCTCCTCTGGCCACGGCCGTCTGCAGGCAAGAAGAAGCTGTACATCGGAGCGCTGTTCCCCATGAGCGGAGGCTGGCCGGGCGGTCAGGCGTGCATGCCCTCCGCTCAAATGGCCCTGGACCTGGTGAACAACAGGAGCGACATCCTGCCCGACTACGAGTTGGAGCTCATCCACTACGACAGCATGGTGAGTGCATGTGGAGGAGAGTCAGAGGAGGTGCGCACTTAAAGTGATGTGTGTGGTGTCAGCCCCTGAGGGATGTCATGATCTGCCTCTCAGATTATCACGAGGGCTCTTGTCATTTTCTCAGTTCTTGTGAGAGTTTCGTTCAATTCTTTTCTGATTAAAAACAGAGAAAGAAATCCTGGCTTTTATTTCCAGCTTTCCTGAGAGTCATTGCAGATTTATGAAATCATACTGGCTGTCTTTTTTTATTTTTTAGGATTGCTGGTTTTCTCCAAAGTTAAAGATCATTAGGAACTGCTTTAATGGTAGCTCTTTCTTTGAGTATTGTAGATTTTGGGGTCATATTTTTTGAACATCATACTCTTTGTGATGGAAGCGTCTTTACTGATGTTTGCCAAATACAAAAAAAATCAGGGATCAGGTGAAAATGTCACTTTTTCTAAGGAAGCGCTTTGGTTCTTTCATGTTTTTATCTATGGGTCACCCCGCTGACAGCTGACCCCCCAGAGTCTTTGCACTCGGTGCCACATTCATTTTTGCTAAATGAGCAAACACACCTCCTGCTTGTTGCTCATCAATCATTCATCACGGTGGTATTTTAAAATGTCAGCGTTATCGACCAATATAAATCCAATAATCGCCCCTCCAGCTTGTTCAGATACTGCCCTTTTTAACCACCCACGCCACCCGAATCAACCTTAATCACAATCCGGGTTATTTCTTTGGGTCCTCACTGCTGCATATCCTGAAGTTTTTCACTGAAAGGAAGTGTTTTTCTCAACAGCGGGGTGAGTGCAGACACAGATTTGTTTAAAAAAAAGCAATCCTCTGTCTCTTCTCTTGAGGGTTGTTATCAATCATGCTGCAGGACAGATGCCTGGAGAGTTGGCTGGGGCACCAAACAGTTAACTGCACAGGGACTGGTTAGAAATTTGCTACGAGCTTTATTCTGATTGGTGTACAAGGCTCTGCATTGGAATCCTGTTAAACAGAATAGCAGGGAAAGAGAGCATGTGTGTGTGTGTGTGTGTGTGTGTGTGTGCGTGTGAGAGAGAAATAGAGCGAGAGTTGGCATGGCAACACAGTTACTCTTGAAGCACACCACAGAAACAAACAAGGATTCAGCTCTGTGGAAATATGTGTGCAAAATCATACGCTGGATGTATGCAGAGCTGATGGCACAGAGCATTTTGTTAGACACACACCTCGTTCTATGCACTCGAAGCAGATTAAAGACGTGCGTGTGTCCTCCGATTACAAGTGTAGTGAAGCGGGCATCTGCAGACGTAGCAGCCATAAACATAAAAATAAAGCAACGGAGAGATTTCAGAGGGATTGGAAAACATCTCTCCTCGTGCTTCAGGAGTCGCTGGCGCCTCCGGCTCGCGAAATAGATGCAGATCCTTTTTGAAGGGAAAAGCTCAAAGAGGCTGGTGTAACGTTGTCTGAATGATACTGGTTAATTCCTTGATTTTAAGTCCTGGTGGGATGGGAGGGGGGGGAGAGGGTAGAGGGAGGAGGAATTTATTGCTCCTACTCTGGGTACAGTGTGGTCAGAATGAGGTTTTTACTTCTTGATTGCAAACGTTTTTCACCTGGCTGGAATGGTAATGAGGATGACAGTCTGAAAACCAATTATAAAGGAGGAGATTAATTATGATATTTGCGTGCAGTTATGAGAACTCATTCCACATTCTTGTTTGGCCTGAGAAGAGATCGCCACATTTGAAGCACAACTTGGCGAGATTAAGACGAGGGTTTAAACGGCTCTTTGTTTGCATCTCGAGATGAAGGCTGCGGAGTGTAATTATGCATCAAAGACTCTTAACTGGAATTTATTATGATGAGAAACTTTTATTGCATCTCTAAATGATTAAATAAAAGAAATGCATCAAGGGAGACCTGTTATGCATATCTTCAGCTCCATATTTTTATTTGTGTGTTCTACCAGGGCAGCTTTGCAATTAAGAAACAAACAATATTAACGATGTGATCCTCCTTCACCTTAGTGCAGCCCCTCTTTCCTTACAGCCACCTCCCCTTTTCCTTCTGATTGGCTGTTCCTGCAAAACAAAAGGTGGGTGAAGCTGTCTGACGTTGTCATATTTTGGATATCTGCTTTCTTTGACATCATAACAAACAAAGAGTAGCAAAGACAATGCAACTCTGAGTAGCAGACCGTATAGGAAACATGGACATAGCCTCCTGGTTCTCAGTTATTGGTTAGCAAAGTTCTTTGTGAAGCCTCGATCTGAGTGTTTTGAGGTTGCTGTCAGAGTTTGGACGCGACGAATGAGCCGCGGATCAGACCGAGAGAAAGAATCTGAGAGACACTGCAGTTTAATAGGTTAGCAACTTGTCCCAGCGTGCGACTGAAATTTACGACGACGAGAGCCGTTTCCCCACAGACCTGTAAAACCAGAATAATAGGTAAACAGAGGAAAAGAGCTTCACTGACTTCTTTCGGAGCTGGACGCTACGTCCATGGTTGAGATGCAGCCCAGCAAACATGGCTCAAACCCCGATGTCATGGTCACCTGATCTGGACTGTAAGACAGACGGTGTTGATGCAGTTTCGAGCTAAACTACAGGTTTAGTGTTTATCAGATTATGACAATGAAAGAATGAAATTAAAATTTGGTTACTTAGTGGCAAAACAGACATTCATCTGACAGCTTCTGCACATAGAAAATGTAGTATACTGTTGGTATTGGCCTGTTTTTACAATATAAGCTGAAATTTGAAGGAATTCACATTCTTTCTCATTTATATTGTGCTAAACGTAGCACATCACCAACGCTGTAGCTCTGCTCCTTGTGCCCGAGTTATGCACCCTGTGATGGGAGTCCAGTTAGCTGAGTAGAATGAGAAATGACCTTTGTGGAATATACTTTTCTTTCTTGCAGCAAAGTCTAACAAAGACCTCCAGGCCATATTCAATGTGTATGTTTAGCTCATAAGAAAGTTTTTTCAACCACAACTAGACGTCGACAAAAGACCACCAGCCTACAGTTATTCAACATCGCAGTGTGAGCTGGGAGACTAATATGCTCAAGAACTCCCACTGTCTGCACTCCTGGCCTCATCGCGGGCGATTGTAAGGTAGTCCAGCACGAGTCGGGCTGTACGGAGATGTGGAACAAAAATGTAAATTTTACGATTTATAATAGTGCAACAACATATATATATATATATATATATATATATATATATATATATATATATATATATATATAATTCCATATTTATATATTTGCTTTGCAGTTAAATGCTTTTCCTGGATACTAAGGATGTCACAGCACAGGTCCACTTAACAGCATCCACCATTTTGATTCAGGCATGAAGCAAAGGACTTCTGGCAGCAGTCACCTTCAGCCGCCAGCACAACCAGCTGCTCCTTATACACACATGGAAACGTCTGTTGCGGTGCTTCTTATGTGTGGTTGTTGTTTAGAATCACACGGCACTGAGAGAGGACGTCCTGTCGTAAAACCTTTACAGACTAACGAGTGTTTATGAGCAGAACGACAACATTTTACTGGTAAATCTGCAACAGTGTGGATTCACTTCAGTTCAGACGCTTTAGCGATGGTAGATCTGCAGAAACTAAATTCAAATGTGGACATTTTTGTCCAGGAGCAGGTGTAAATGATTATTTTAGCTGTTTGGCTCTATGCACTCCTGTTTATTGAGGGCTATTCTGCAGCCAGAGTCTGGACAATGGGATTAATAGGAAGTGAAATGGTTCTTGTAGATCGGCTCTGGCTGAGCTTTTGGCTCACAGGGATTACTTGCACATTCACTGACCTCATTATTTAAAACTTTGTCCGTCTTTAATGTGAGCATCGAGCGGTGTAACAGTACACCCGCATGTGGCAGAACATCAGAAAAAGCAGAGTCGTTCCACCTCTGACATTTGACTTAGCAAACAGGTGACGATTCGGGCTGGGAGTACGGAGCGATGTCCTCAGCTTGTTCGACATCATAAAATATTTATGAAGCTCAACACTTAATCCCAGTCTGTCTTTTAAATGGATGAATATACCCCGTGGTAGCAGAACGGCTTGTTTCTCTGGCTATTCTGGCGACAGCATCAGACTATTTACAGCCTTCTGAGATGCGCGCACGCACGCACACACAGGATCGCGTGCTCTCCACACAGGCTGTTGCCATGGATATATCAAAGCCGAGACTGCAAACTTTGATCAATTATTAACAGCGATGAGTGAGACGGTGGAGATGCAGAGAAATGGCGGTGAAACAAGGTGCTTCCCTCACTTCCGTTTTTGATTTTAATTGGCAGCCGTGACACAATTTTCCATCCGCCGTGGCATAACTCGTATCCTTCAGTGGTCCTCGTGCGTGTCCGTTGGCACACGAGCCTGAAGTGCGGTGCCAGACGCAATTATGAGGAACTAAGGAGATGTAGCTCCGCATGCTTTGAGATTCAATATTCAGCCGGTCCCCCAAGCCTGATCGTACCCCTATTCACACTTTTTATATTATTCAATCTGGAGTGTAATTAGACGGCATATTATGACGACCGAGTGTATTTTCTCATTCTTCCGAGCTCAGGGAAACGTCAGTTTCTTTCAAAGCTTCTCGCCAGCTGGGTATGACTGATTGGAGAGACTACACGGGCATGTTAACATGACACCGATATTGGCTGCAGGAATTTCAGCACCAAGGACAGCAGCTGAAGTGCCTATCTTTTGTGGGGTATGTGAGTGTGTGTGTAGTTTTATGTACACACACAGTAGCATTAATCTGGGTGTGTGACAGAGAATGTGAATGTGACCATGAATGGCATTGGGGGCCTTCATTGCTGCAGAAATGAAAGCAGAGATGGTGACGACCCCAGGGGGCTGTAGCAGACAGACCTCCAAGAATAGCAGAGATTCCTCAGCCTTTATTGCAAACCTGCCAACACCCCTGTTTGCCTCTGTTTTTTTACAAGGAGTGCTTGCTGATTATGTTACCAAAGGCTTTGTTTGTAAGGTGAATGACTGAAACGTTCAACAACTGGAACAGATTTGTTCCTTGCAAGTACATCTAACTTCTGCCACTTACCTTTAAAGCCTGTTAATGTTACATGTGGAAACAGCACAAAATGAACAGAGACTGTGTATAGAAGATATATGTTGCCACTGTGGAAAGCTTAGTTATCAGGAAATGGTAGCAAACCTGGTTAGCATGTATAGAAACACTACTGGTACATGACACAAAGGCTACGTTCACACTGCAGGCGAAAGCGCATCAAATCCGTTTTTTTTTTTTTTAACCCTATATGACCCATATCCGATCATGGTGTGACAGTGTGAACGGCACAAATCCGATATTTTCAAATCCGATCTGGGTCACTTTCGTATGTGGTACTGAATCCGATACATATCCGATGTTTTAGAAAGCTGCTGTTTGAACGGTCAAGTCGCATTAAATCCGTCTTTTACATCACCGACACAAGACAGACGCCAATTATCAGCGCCGGAGAAGACATCGCGAACGCTTCCTGGCCATCCGGTGAAACTGTTGGGAAGACAACGTTGGAGAAACGTGAACATTTTATTTGTACTGTATAATCTGCAGATTCTGACAGAAATCTGCAACTATCCTTTGAAGCACCGCTCCTCTAAAACAGCAATAAGGATCATTATTAGGTTATTTACATTATTATGTAAATAACAAAATAACTTTAAGCAAAAATTGGGAAACGTGAAGTCCGAAGTCTTTATATTAAGGTCCATCAGTCAAACAATACTGTTTGCTCTGGGTCTAAACAGAGCGTGTTGTGTGTGACGTCTTCTTTTGCGCATGCGGGCCGCTTTGAGCGTTCACACTAGAGCGCGTTTGCTGTCGCATTTTATTTGTAGTGTGAACGAGCAGACAAAAAAATCGGATTTGATCAAAAAATCGGAATTGAGCATCAAGACCTGCAGTGTGAACGTAGCCAAAGAGAAGTATCTGACAGTTAAGGCTGAATAACATGCAAAAAAGAGAGAGAAAAAAAGCTACAGCTACCTGCGTCACCACGCACCTGTCGTCAAAGCCGTCATGCCGTAAGTAAACATTTAAACAACAAAGAAATCCCCCCCATGTTAATCTAATTAAGGGAGAAATTAGCTATAGTGTCCAATGTTTTTCTATATTTCTCTTGTAAAGTTTGACACCAAGTGGCCTTTGGAGGAACTGCAAGTCCACTAACAAATTGATTTTGTTGTATTAAAATCAGAAAACCAGTGGAGTTGCCTCATGCAGCAACTGCATGAATTGAATTTTGATGGTTCAGGTGTTAATGTTCGATTTATAAGTGACCACCTAATGAATCTGCAACGCTATAACAGCAGTTTCTCTCGTAGATCTATCTATCTCCCCTCACTCGTGATTAAAAACATCTCCAAGATTGGTCAACATGCTCAATTGGTGGCTTCAGCCATCTTTTATATACAGTGTGTGGTTTTAAAAGAAAAGGCTTCTGTATGATGGGTTTGGCACTGGTTTACCATGAATTGATGTTTGAACTTTTCCATATCATTTTCATCTCTGCACAGTGTTCCCATTATGCTGTCAGAGGTTTCATTTCTTACTTTCATAGAAAAATGGCGTGATTGAAAAGTACAGCTATGTAGTCTGGTGCTATTTCACAACTGTGTTCAAAAATACACCCTTTCATTACACACCTTTTACTGCCTGCTAACCGTTTCCTGCTATGTTATTCAAAGTGAAAAGAACATGGAATAAGTAACTGCTCAAAGCAAAATAACTGAATCACCTTCTTAGAAAACTTCAGTCGGAGCTGGTTTTTGTGTGTGTGCCTCCATCTGCTTTTATTATAATGATTAAGGGGTTTAATAGCAAAATTAACTCGAGCAGCCTGTTCAGGGATCTTACAAACACTCTGTAACGAAGTCATAGATTTAAAGGGCTTCTGTTTAGTATGTGTTGCTCAAGGGATTTTAAAATGTTTTTTTAATTTGTTTTCTATTATTTTTAATTGTCTTTCACAACATCAGTATTACTGTTTTTTTATTTCAACTCAAACATGCTTAATTGTATATATACGGAAAATAATTGCAGGTTTCCCATTGTTATTACCACTGTCATGAATGCCACAGTCACACTAAAAGAAACAGTGGCTGGAGACTGCGGCGCGATCACAATTACTGCAACTGCGTACTTGCAATTTGGTTGCCTGTGAAATAGTTACTCTGAAAAGGGGGACCAGGTCTGTAAGCACTCGTGGTCAGCTGCTGTCTTCAGAGCGACTGCGGTGCATCAAAACGGCGATAAAACAGCATTCGATGGAGTCAGTCTGCTACCAGGCTGATCAGGATGTGATGGAGACTGCGGTCGAGCTGGCAATTACGAGCAGCCTGTTTGTAATAATACGGAGATTAAATGATAAATCAGCAAATAGGTTGTGATGTGTTGGCATCACATTAAACAGAAGTTCACATTAACTACTTATAACTACAAGTTGTTGCTGTAGGACAACGGTTTAGCTATGAAATGACACAGCTGCTTAGCAAAACACATTTTCTATTACCAGAATACAAACTGCTGGCAACCAGTTGAGTATCGCAAAGAAATGTGCATTCATCACTACTCATCAGTGCAGACTGACTCCGATTGATTGCAACGCGTTGGCAATCTGTCTGCATTTCTAAATGATATAAATAGACAGCAGGTATTTCCAAAGTTTTGCAGATCTGTGATTGCAGTCACTGTGAAACGTGGCTTGATTTAGCTGTTGCCAGATGAGAAAAAATTTCAATGCAATAACTAGTCAGTTACAATTTTGTTTTTCTTTTTGTTTCTTGTTTTCTAGTTGTGAGGAGGTTGCGTTCCTGTTTTTCCTCAAGTGTAACCAAATCATTATATCCTGGCTAGCTAGCCTAGTGTGCTTTCTGAACATTTCTAAGCTCCAAAACCTGACAGCATGCCAAACTTACAGATGCACTATTTGGATCTGCTGTCAGTGACACCAGGCTGATCCATGTAGTTCACTTACACGTTGTTCTGTATTTTTTTTTTACTCAACCACAAACTGTGCTTAAGTGAGCTGACATGACGGGAAAGCAAAGCTTTCCCTCGCTCACTCGCTCTCACTCCCACAGTGTAACTCCGGAAGTTTTTATGTCTCATCAGTATATTAATATTATTTCACTTGCTCTATGCAAAGAGGTGCACACGCAGCGAGACTGAGAGCAGAGGAAGAAGAAACTGGCGTGTGAGTAAAACTCAGTAAAGTGCAGCAAAGACTTGTCATTAGGTCATTAATGTGTTTTTGTAAATGTTTATTTTTATGTGTCTTGGGTCTGTTGGGTTTTTTTGGGGGGGGGGGGGGGGGCGGGTTTAAGTCTTTGATTTTTTTGTCCAATTTATTTTATAAAGTTAATAAAAGTATTCCTCAGAATACTAGTAGCCTCAGTGAAGCTATATGCAGTCTACTTCCTGTAGCCTCAGTGAAGCTATATGCTGTCTACTTCCTGTAGCCTCAGTGAAGCTATATGCAGTCTACTTCCTGTAGCCTCAGTGAAGCTATATGCTGTCTACTTCCTGTAGCCTCAGTGAAGCTATATGCAGTCTACTTCCCGTAGCCACAGTGAAGCTATATGCAGTCTACTTCCCGTAGCCACAGTGAAGCTATATGCAGTCTACTTCCTGTAGCCTCAGTGAAGCTATATGCTGTCTACTTCCTGTAGCCTCAGTGAAGCTATATGCAGTCTACTTCCTGTAGCCTCAGTGAAGCTATATGCAGTTTACTTCCTGTAGCCACAGTGAAGCTATATGAAGTCTACTTCCCGTAGCCACAGTGAAGCTATATGCAGTCTACTTCCTGTAGCCTCAGTGAAGCTATATGCAGTCTACTTCCCGTAGCCTCAGTGAAGCTATATGCAGTCTACTTCCCGTAGCCTCAGTGAAGCTATATGCAGTCTACTTCCTGTAGCCACAGTGAAGCTATATGCAGTCTACTTCCTGTAGCCTCAGTGAAGCTATATGCAGTCTACTTCCCGTAGCCACAGTGAAGCTATATGCAGTCTACTTCCCGTAGCCACAGTGAAGCTATATGCAGTCTACTTCCCGTAGCCACAGTGAAGCTATATGCAGTCTACTTCCCGTAGCTTCAGTGAAGCTATATGCAGTCTACTTCCCGTAGCCTCAGTGAAGCTATATGCAGTCTACTTCCCGTAGCCTCAGTGAAGCTATATGCAGTCTACTTCCCGTAGCCTCAGTGAAGCTATATGCAGTCTACTTCCTGTAGCCTCAGTGAAGCTATATGCAGTCTACTTCCCGTAGCCACAGTGAAGCTATATGCAGTCTACTTCCCGTAGCCTCAGTGAAGCTATATGCAGTCTACTTCCCGTAGCCTCAGTGAAGCTATATGCAGTCTACTTCCTGTAGCCTCAGTGAAGCTATATGCAGTCTACTTCCTGTAGCCTCAGTGAAGCTATATGCAGTCTACTTCCTGTAGCCACAGTGAAGCTATATGCAGTCTACTTCCTGTAGCCTCAGTGAAGCTATATGCAGTCTACTTCCTGTAGCCTCAGTGAAGCTATATGCTGTCTACTTCCTGTAGCCTCAGTGAAGCTATATGCTGTCTACTTCCTGTAGCCACAGTGAAGCTATATGCAGTCTACTTCCTGTAGCCTCAGTGAAGCTATATGCAGTCTACTTCCTGTAGCCTCAGTGAAGCTATATGCAGTCTACTTCCTGTAGCCTCAGTGAAGCTATATGCAGTCTACTTCCTGTAGCCTCAGTGAAGCTATATGCTGTCTACTTCCTGTAGCCACAGTGAAGCTATATGCTGTCTACTTCCTGTAGCCACACTGAAGCTTCTCATGCACTGTGTAAGAATGGGAGCATCTGATCTGAGAGGCCTGTCTTTATCATTCTTTGATGTCATACTGGTTCTGATGGTCCATGACCTTTACTCATGCAAAGCCATGTTATGTTTAAAATATACAGATTCTTTTCTTCGGCTCTAACCTAAAGGAAATCTGTTTTTGTTCCCCAGCGACTGGGTTTTTGCGCTGGTTTGTCATGAATTGAAACAGCTCGAGTCTTTTCTCGTCTCGCTGCCCAGTGTTTCAATTTTGCTTCTGTTCAAGCAAAGATTTAATTTCCTGCACGCACAGAAACAGTGAATGATTGAAAGCTTCAACTATATGTCTGATGCCATTTTGCAATTGTGTTCCAGACTAGAGCCCTTCATTTTATACCAGTGCGGCCTGTTAGCCGCATCATATTAAGATGAAGGTGGAAAGTGCGAGGAATATCTAACTGCTGCTGAGTAAAACTGAATTTGTTTTTTGATAAACACCAGTGTCAGGTTTAATGATGGCGCCGTTTCGCAGAAAATAAAAGCCTATTTTATTGTAAATTTACTGGTTATCTGTAATAATTAGACTTTTATCTGAGAAGTAGTTTTTGACTAATGTGTGCTGATGTTTGTTCATTTTCTTTACACACATTCAGCTGCAATCATTAGAAGTATTTTAAAGTAAAGCTCTGCATGCAAGCCTGTTAGTGTAACTACATATATACAGTATATAGAGAGAGTTTGCAAAACCCTGACTAAGCAAGTTGTCTCAGTGTGAATTCTTAAAGAACATCCACGAGGTCAGAAACTGCACTTTTAAATGAAATTCTAATGTCTTCATATATTAGGCAGCAACTTATTTGCGAAATTGATGGAAACAAGCCGTTATTAAACGTGTAATGTGCTGTGGTAAGGACAGATTGATGAAATAAGTCAAAGATAATTAGCGTGGGCGGTGAATTACTGCTCAGAATGAAGTTAAAACACTGTAACACAAGAAAACGAACAAGCTTCTCCTCAGCATGCAGCCAGCCCACAGCCACAGTGACAGAGAACACAAACAACCTTCGGGAAAGACGCTGTTTAACAAGCTGAAGGCGTCAATCTGCATCTTCTTCATATGAAGATGAGGCAACAGTTATTTTTATGAGGAGCTGAGAACCATGTGGTTTGTATCCAGCTGATTTCACCCAGTGAGCTGAAGTGATCTGTGAAATGAGCAGGTGTGGTGATTGATGGGAAAGAAAACCTGCAGCCTGTCTGCGTTGCAGTGCACAAGCTTGGCTGTTTCTATTCAGTTCAGTTTTAGTTATGCACTCAAAGTGAGGTCAGTGCCTCACATGGCCGTGAGAAACCCAACGATTCCCGTTGAGCAAGCACTTACCCTAAATAACACAAATGTTGTGAAGCTGTTTACCACGTCAATATTAATTGTGTTAACCCAGCAACTAATGATGGACTGAGGGAGCAATTTCAGTTCATTTCAATGACAATTTCACTCAGTCATTCGCCTGAAAACTTTAATCACTGAAATGATTTGGCTTTGGTCAATATTGTCATGACAAGTAACAGAATTTCTGCAAAGATAAATGGCAAAATCCAGCTTAATTCAGAGGTCTTACAAATCCACTCACACAGGATCCACAGTGGGAGTTTGCACTGCTTTCTACTCCCAGCCCGTCCATGTTTTGGATTGTGTTTTTCATGGAGGGCTAAAAGTAAATAAATAAACACATCAGTTTGTTTGTCAATAATTAAAAATATCAATTTGATTTAAAAACACTATTATTAATTACTAGGGGTGGGGGAAAAAATCGATACTGTGTAGCATGGTGATATTTTGTTTGCTAATAATGTATCGATACAGGAACAGCAGAAATCGATATTTTGTTACAAAAAAGGTTTTTGTGCTCTGACTTCAGAGCATGTTGATCCTTTTTCTGAGCAAGAATCCTGACATTCCTTCACTGTCCAAATGTGTTTCACTTGTTTTATGGCAGCAATAAACATGACAGTTTACTTATTTTAATTTAAGACATGTTTTATTTTAATTAAGTTTAAAACTTTATTTAATGTAAAATTATATTTTGTTTTAATTTACTTTCAAATTCTTCAGTTGCTGAAGGGGCTGCATAGTTTTCATAAACTGCATAGTTCAGAATAGCTATAATTGTACCAGATGGTTGATTCAGTTAAGTTGGACTAGACTGTAATACAAACCGTTCAGTTTGTCAACAATCAAACTGAAATGAGAGAAAGACTGAGTGTGAGACTTTGATATTAGATAAAATGAATATTGATAAAGTTTACCTTTATGTACAGAATCTGAATATCGCAAAATATTCTAAAAAATTGCAATAATATCGTATCGTGCGTTAAGTATTGTGATAATATCGTATCGAGGGATGTATGGTGATTCCCACCTCTATTAATTATTCTGTGCTTCTGTCAACACCACCCATCAGAGTCAAGGGGCGGGGCCTAATCAAACACTGACCTAATCAAAAACATTGATTTGTTCCAGGCTCGAGTCTGGCAGTGGGTATTTCTCAGAGTTTGTATTGCACACTTGTTAGTTCCTATTGGACCAGTACACTCAGGAGTCCAGACTTCTGAGGAAAGGAGGATGCAGCGTACTCAATGACATGAGCTCAGTTTCATTGTTTACTTTACTGCTTTTTATGATTAATGTTTACGATGAAAGTAGCAAATAAGAGACCTAATTACCTGTGTTCTTTACAGACACACACACGTTTTAAAAGCCCTCTGGCAAGATGCTCAGCTATAAAAGGGCCATTAATGTGAAATTATTTTAAAAGGTCATAAACGCTGGACTCATTTGGATGAGGTAAAGAAGTGTACACCGGCAGATTAAATTCAATATTACTGATTATTCAAGCGACGGTTCAGCAGTCGCTATGCATCTATACAAAGCTCACTGCTCATCAAAGACAGAAACACACAGAGCTAATAATTCAGGTAGACTTCTATAACTTATAATAGGCAGCTGGTGTTTAGGATACAGTTGGATAAATATTAAAAATGAATAATTTGATAATCTCTGGAACAGGCCTGACATTAGGAGGATCATCAATATGCAAGTCCAGATGTTTCTGCTCTTGGTGAAAATGCTCCCAGTTTCCTCTCTGTATTAAAATATTTTTAATGTTAGTTTTATTGGAAAATAAGGTGTCATAAACAAGTTTAACACATCTGAACATCATGAAATGAAGACGAGCAAATGATTCTGTTGAAAATGGAACACAACACTCCAGTGGTGCATCATGGTTCACTAAATCGATCCAGTTATGAAGCTTACCTTTAATCTGAAAATGAACAAACCATCACCGGTTAGATATCACCTCTGTGATTTATATCCCGTGTTTACCCCCGAGTGAGAGGTGAGGGCTTTTGAAAACAGTGTTCTGGGAGCAGGCTATTCTCAGCACGCATCATGAGCTCCGATTGCCCGATCAGCTGATCGCTGAGATGAGCTGGCTGTTAGCCTAATGGGACCTGACATGTCACAAAATGTTGGAGCACTTTTGCAAATATGCTCTATCTCAGCAAATCAATGAGATAGTTGAGATTTATACCGCTATGTTCTCGCCTAAAAACTCCTAAAAGTGTATTTATTGATACAGAAACAGTAGGATTTCAACGTTTTACTTGCAGTTTGGTGCTTTGCTCTCGCCACTGCTGCTTGTGATGTAGTTTGAAATGCATTCTTGGACACCTGGCTGCCACAAGTCCACACCACCCCCAACCATGAGTCTGTTATCTGGGTGACCAATCAGATGTTAAGGTGTGTTGATAAGCTGCAGTGACGGTTTAAATTATTTCATGGCACAATAAAGCACAGGAACCATGAAATACTGCAGTGTTTCCCAACCTTTTGGAGCCACGGCACACATTTCACTTTAGAAAAATCACACGGCACACCACCAAACACAAATGTCACAAAAAGCATAATTTCTCCCCGCGCACTGGTTTAGTTTTGTCCCAGTTATATACCTTTTTTGTCTTTCGTCCGACCACTGCTCACTCTGGGCCAGGTCAGATTAACTACTTTTCAAATATTTATCTATTACTATTACACGCTGCGTTGTCTCACTTGCAGCATGACCATGTAATTTCTTCGTCGTCTTCTTCTGTTTTACTGGCAGTTGGCAACCCATTTAATTAGAGGAGGTAGTTGTACTGCCCTCTAGTGGAAGAGAATGTAATTGCTCTGCCCGTTATTCACGCTGGTTGCTTAGCGTACCAATCAGGTGAAACGTGATTATCTCCATGGCACACTTGATCATTTCTCATGGCACACCTATGTGCGCCAAAAATCAGTCTCCTCGTAGACTCGTCATGGTTAAGTGTCGGACTTTGCAACAGAAAAAAAGTAGCCAATTTTCAGTATTTATAGCTATTTTAATTGTATTATTTTCTAACATGCCCATTATGTTTTTAATAATAATAATAATAATACATTTTATTTGAAAGCGCCTTTCAAAACACTCAAGGTCGCTGTACACAGTAGAATAGAAGCAACATAAAAGCAAGAAGTTTACAGAATCATAAAAGCATAAGACATAAACAAATAAAATAGGAGAGTGGAAAGGTTATGTGGGATAAGCTATTTTGTACAAGTGGGTTTTGAGTTTGGACTTAAAGAGTGAGAAGGAAGAGATGTTTCTTAAATCAGGAAGTAGGGAATTCCAGAGTCGTGGAGCAGCTGAAAGCCCGGCTCCCCATGGTGGCAAGACGGGGGGACGGGACAGAGAGTGAAAGGGAAGAAGAAGATCTGAGACAACGAGATGGGGCGGTGATCTTAACCAGGTCAGAGAGATATGGAGGAGAGAGATGATGAATAGTCTTAAATGTGTACAAGAGTATTTTGAAATTGATGCGATATTTGACCGGGAGCCAATGAAGCTGCTGCAGGACAGGAGTGATGTGGTGGACAGAAGGGGTCCTGGAGATGATACGGGCAGCAGAGTTCTGGACGCGTTGGAGCTTGTTGGTGGATTTTTGAGTAAGACCAAAAAGAAGTGAATTACAATAATCAATCCGGGAAGTAACAAGGCTGTGGACAAGAATGGCAGCGGCATGTGGGGTGAGAAAAGGACGGAGACGATTAATGTTGTGCAATTGAAAATATGCAGACCGAGTAACATTATTAATGTGTGAATTTAAAGATGGAGTACTGTCGAGGATGACACCCAAACTTTTCACAGAGGAAGAAACGAAGACCGGTGAGTTATCGATAGCAATAGAGAAACTGTTGGTTCTGGATAATGTTGATTTAGTGCCGACCAAGAGGAGCTCGGATTTATTACTATTGAGTTTGAGAAAATTAGAAAAGAACCATGAATTTAGTTCAGCTAAGCAGAGGGTGAGGGAGGATGGGGGAAGAACAGAATCAGGTTTAGTGGACAGATAAAGCTGGGTGTCATCGGCATAACAATGAAAATGGATATTGTATTTACGGAAAATGTGTCCAAGCGGAAGAAGGTAGATAATGAAAAGAAGGGGGCCCAGGACAGATCCCTGGGGCACACCAGTGGTCAGATTAAAGGGCTGAGAAGTCAAGGATTTGAGTTGAATGAACTGGGTGCGATCAGACAGGTATGATTTAAACCAGGCTAGTGGAGTTTTTGTAGGGGTGTAGTTGCTCTGATTGACAGGTGGTTGCCTTCTTGGTTTTATCTCAGCTAATTCGAGTCACTAAACTGGACCTCTAAATTTCTTTCATGTTGTCAGAACGTTTTTAATCCAAGTAACTGACGAATATTATGACCTTATTTACAGTTATTTGTACTAACAACTCATCCAAGAAATAAATTCTTCAGTTTGGTGAGCAAAACTCTTGTATTATGTTCTGTCTGTCCCATGGAGCCTTTTGGACTCTCTATAGTAACCAAAAGTTTGAGCACTCTGCCTTCAAATATGGTGACTTCTGGCTCCAGAAAGTAAGATAATGTTAGTCTAAGGAGCTTGGAAGGAAAAGGTTCTACTACGATGACCTGGATGACTGAGAACCTTCACAGATATAAAATAATGGTATCATAAAGCTAAAACCAAGGCATCGAAATGGGAGTTGATAGATCTAATGGTGATTCCATGGTGACTATGTTTATATAGTGCCTTTGATCAATCCTACAGGACACAAGCAGAAACGTGCGGAGCTCCTAGTCGAGGAGTCGTGACAGAGGAAGTGATCTCGGCTGTGGGCAGTGACCGTCATGATGCCATTTTTAAATGTCTTTGTGTGGTCCCCCCTTTGATTAGGATCAATCCAGGAAATCATATAGCAACATTTATATCAGAAGTCTGGCTGTCAGAGCTGCTTAATGGGGCTCTGATTGAATTATTTAATTGCATGTAAACGTAACCACTGTAATTCCACCCAATCTAAAGTTAATGGAAAACACATCAATCAACAAGAAGCCCGGCCATTTCACGTTCCTGAGTCTCGACTGGTGATTACCACTTCAGAAAAATCACAGGGCTGCCTCAACGAGACAATTCAGCCATCGAGACAAACACCCCAATTAGGATCTTTATTGGTTGTTGCCATCACCATCTGCAATTCGATTGCTTGTGACACTCATCTGGAGTGTATTTTTTTTAGCCATGCATGTGTGTGTTTGTAGTTGAAAGCCATATCTCTTCTTCCATGCCGAATCATTAGATGTGTCAGGCCCGTTTAACTGTGACTCTGATGAGCAGTGTGGTGCAGACGTCTGTAATGTGGCTGACAGAGTGGTGATGGATCATTCAGCCACACTTTCGCCACCTAGACACTCTGTAAATGACTTTATTGGAGGTTTGTAATGGCTCGTGATGGCTGCCGTTGTGATCGTCGTGCTCGCTTTTCTTTGTTCCTGCCTGTTTTTCTTGTTTTTTTAATGTCCTGATCTGTCAGCGGCGTGTCGCGTGTTGATGAGACACGGCGATGCGGGCTGTATGGATGCTGTGAAACTCTGCAGATAATGCATTTTTCTTTCTTACTGCAGCTCATCTTTTCCCTTCAAATTTGCATCTGCTTGTTTACTGCTCTGTGCTACTTTGGTGCCATTTTCTTCTACTTCGTCGTGACCCTTTCTTGTGCTGCTCTTTCCATTTCCCTGACTTGTCCTTTTCTTTCTCCTACTTGTCTTTTCAGCGCACATTTGCATTGGCCTTTTTGTGACTCCACTGCCTCGATGTCATTTCCCTTTACTTTATCGGCTCTCTTCTGTTCTCTTACTCTATTTAGAGACGCCTCCATCTCCCAGTCTCCACTGCTTATTTGTTTCTTTTTTTTCCTCTCGCTCTTTTTTTCCATCTGTCTCCTTCAGTCTTATCGCCTCGGTTTTTTTCTGCATCACCTTCTGTCTCGACTTAATTAATTTCTGTGTCGATCCATTTAAAGCTCACTCTGTCGTCTTTGTCCTTCCAGTGCGACCCGGGAGAAGCTACAAAGTTGCTGTATGACCTTCTGTACACCGAGCCTATCAAGATCGTCCTGATGCCCGGCTGCAGTGGCGTCTCCACGTTAGTGGCTGAAGCAGCTCGCATGTGGAACCTCATAGTGGTGAGTGTCTTCCTTCACGCTGTTCCTGTTTTACTCCAGATGTTTCAGACAAACATGAGGCTTAACCTGAAAATCTCTTCACATAATAACAGCCAAAGTAGAATTTACCCATATTTACTTTTGTGATGTGCACATAACGTCCAAATATGTGTCCATTATTATTTACATCCCTTTACTCCATAAGAGTCTGAATATTATTAAAATATATAATATTTGATATATTGTTAAAATCTTGTTAACAAGCGGTCACACAGGCCTAGCACCAGGATAATAATAATAATGGATTGGATTTATATAGCGCTTTTCAATACCATTATTCATTCACTCTCACATTCACACACTGGTGGAGGCAGCTACGGTTGTAGCCACAGGTGCCCTGGGGCAGACTGACAGAAGAAGCAAGGCTGCCATATCGCGCCATATGGCCAACACCAGTAGGCGGTAGGGTAAAGTGTCTTGCCCAAGGACACAACGACCAGGACAGAGAGCCCGGGGATCGAACCAGCGACCTTCCAGTTACAGATGCGCTTCCCAACCCCCTGAGCCACGGTCGCCCCCACGATAATAAGGCACTGAGTGGCTGGTTGGTTGTAGACAGTCACCAGGTATATGCTGCTGTGCTGGGGTCACTGGCAGGTTGCCACGGTTGCCCACAGTTTGCAAGGAAGATGCTGACTTGTCTGCAAAAACTTGCCAAGCATTCACTGAGCAGCAGTGAAACTTTGAAGTGGATGCAAACCTGAAACTGAAACCGTTCACCTTTAAAGTAAAGTTGCATTTTTGTTTGCAAGTGTTTATTGCAGAGGTCTCGGTTTCCAACTTGCATGAAACTTTATCATGTTTCGCAACTGCTCAGCAATTAGTTCGGGAGAGCTTGTAGACAAATCAGCTTGTTCTACCAATGATGGGCGACCTTAGCAACCTGCTAGCAACCTAGGCAGGTTTTCAATGTAGCACTCTTTTGTTTTTTGCATCTAATTTCACCTAGCAACAATAGGCAACCACTAACAACTATAACTGTCAAGGTTAAAATATAGACAGTGTTTGGTTGCCACTCTTCTTATTTGACTTTAAAGAGTGTTGCGCGGTGGTTGCAGAGCGGGCTCTAAACCTGAGTGGCTGAGGCCTGACATCTGTCTCTAACTGTCTGCCGACTTCTGTCCATAAAACAAAACCTTTTCTTTATTTCCTGGATATTGTTCTGTGTTTTTGTTAGTTTGCTGCCTACAAAAGGGAATTTTTCTCCACTATTTTCCCCTCAGGAGTGCTGGTGTCATCCAACTAGTGCTTCCATTTTGGAAGCTTGTTATGTGTTTTACAGTCATGAAACTGAGTTGTTATTGGACTTTTAAAACTGCAGTCGTTTATGAATGTAGCCAATCATTTTCCCTTTCCAGTGGCAGTAAGTGTGGGTAGTTTGGTTGGATTTCAGCCAAGCTATTCCCTAGTTTTACGCAGCAGGCGCCTACGCTATAATTAGTAGCGGGAGAAACACAAAACTGTTTTGAATAATAGTAAAAAGTTTTAGAGTGATTAAAGTGCTTCACCGTGTTTTTTCAGTGTCAGCAAAGTGGGTGAAAATAGTATAAGTAGTTAAACTAAGGCCATTTGGAGCAATCTGTAAGGAGTGAGAACACCAGCGTCATAAAGCATGTTCTAATGCGATATCCCAGATTATAAGACTTTTTTGAGTCATGTTTTAGTTTTGTGTTGTAGCCACAAGTACACAATGTTATAACTTTCAAACTTGACTGAGATTGAAAATTTTCCTCAGTTGGTGATTGTTGTCTGTAAGTCTGAGGCTGTGTTCTACAGAGCCCCGCAGGAGACATGGGAGAAAAAAAAATTAAGACGAACTTTTGCGAGATCTCGCAAAAGTTTTAGCCGCATTCTTCGGAGGCCGCCAGCTCGAAGCCGACCGGGAGGTCGAGGCACGATGTGCCGGGAAAGCGGTGTTCCTCCCGGCTGTAGTAGGTCTCGACCTCCCGTTAGCTTCGAGCTAGTGGATGTCAGATCTCCGAAAATGTCGGAGCACTTTTGCAAATATGTGATGTCTTGTAAACCAAGCAGGTATCTGACGTTTACACAACTACATTCACGCCTCAAAATAAAGTGTATTTTGTGACCCAGAAAGAGTAATATTACAACTAAGTAGCTGCCGCCATTGTTGGAATTCAACTTTTGCGAGATCTCGCAAAAGTCAGTCTTAATTTTTTTTTCTCCCATGTCCCCTGCGGGGCTCTGTAGTGTTCTACATACGCTGCTCACAAAGGTTTCAGGGTTTTCACCTTACAGTATGACGTGCCTCAGGGCTGTACAAAGAAAACTGAATCAAAAACATCAAAGAAACACAGTATAACATCAAGTCAGTTAAACTGTGAGATATCGATCTGGTCAGTTAAGCAGCAGAGGGCATTGTTAATCGCTTTCAGCTGCTTTGGTTTTAATGAAATTAACAACAGGTGCACTAGAGGGGCAACAATAAGACAACCGCCAGAACAGAGTCAGTGTTACTGTGATACCTGGACCCTACAGAAGCTGCATGGGTAGTCCACCTCCTCCAGGATGAAATTTGAGTGTGAATATAAACAATAGGGGTTTTTTTACAGTAATTACATAAACAAACACAATTGTGTCTGAGAGTGAAATTGAGTCACTTAAAATCCAGTGAACTGTTCAAGTTTGTCAGAAAACTGCTTACTGTGTCATCGCCACAAGGTTTGTTGTGTCTCCCAGCGCAGTTAGAAAAGCATGAAGGAGATTTAAAGAGAAAGGCAGTTACTCGAGGAGAGCTTTACAGGGCTATAGAAGGTGCTTAACCCATCAGTAAGACCTCACCTTTATGTAAGGAGGAACAGAATGAGCACTGCCAGAGCTATAAATCGACCTCCAGCAGAACACACTGGTGTGAATGTCTCTGACCAAACAGAAAGAGACATCATGAGGGTGGCCTGAGGGCTGGACGTCCTCTGTCTTCACCATTGATTGAAATCCATCATTGGTGTTTTTCACAGATTAGAGCAAGATTAGAACTTGCTCTAATCTTTTTCACAGATTAGAGCAAGTTCAGCCTGAGCACATGCGACAGACGTGAAAGGATCTGGAGAAGCTGTGGAGAACGCTATGCTGCCTGTGACAGTGTTCAGCATGACCTGTTTGGTGGTGGGTCAGTGGGAGCCGAGGGTGGCATATCCATGTAAGATGTAGAATGTGCATTGGGTCCTGTGTAGGGCTGCCACGATTAGTCGACTAGTCACGATTACGTCGACTATCAAAAAAATCAAAATCGTCGATGACTAATTTAATAGTCGACGCTTCGTTTGAAGCTTTGTAAGATCCCAAAAGACGCAGGAATAAGTAGCAGGATTTAAGAGTGTAATAACGGACTGAAACAGAAGATGGCAGCACTGCATGTACAAGGATGCCAGCTGCCGTTAAACCCCGAAGAAGAAGAAGCTGTGTTCCAGACAGTGTTGCCAACTTAGCGACTTTGTCGCTATATTTAGCGAGTTTTCATACCCCCTAGCGACTTTTTTTCTATAAAAAGTCGCTAAAAAAAGACGTGAAAGACATTACAAAAAACAATAATTGCTAAAAGAAATTTAATTTGTAGTTCTAAATAAATTCTAACTGCATTTAGGACGTTTTTTGCTCACTTTATGTCTCGTCCACGATGTTATTTCTCTCTCCAGCAGCGTAGGTTACAATTACATTAGCATGACCAATTATGCAAATTAGGTGATGACGTCATTTAGCGACTTCTAGCGACTTTTAGGACAACCAATAGCGATTTTCCTTACTGAGGAGTTGGCAACACTGGTTCCAGAATTCATAGCGCAGCCCAGCTCAGTTTCCAACAATGGCGGCAGCTAGTTAGTTTTAATATTACTCTTATTATTCTTTCTGGGTCACAAAATAAACGTTTAACATATTTTCAGGCGAGAATGTAGCTGTGTAAACCTCAAATATCTGCTCAGTTTATCAAGACACCACATATTTTCAAAAGCGCTCCGACGTTTTTGGAGACGTCTGTTAGCCACTAGCTCGATAGCTAGCCGGGGGCTAAGCTAACTAGAGCCGTGAGAACACCGGACTCCCGGTAAAACGTTTTCAAACCCACCGCCCGTCTTTCGCTACTCAGGTTAAACATGATATATAAGTCACTTAGATAAGTTAAAAATGTTATAGTTTGGCTTTTTTTAGTATTTTATTTGTTCCTGAGTGAATCGGTTTGGCTGAGATTAAAGTTTTTACACAGCTGAATAAACGTCAAGCAGACAGCTGATTATCAGAAGTGTGAGATGCTCGAGAATTTACTCCGGTGTCCTGTTATATTTTAGATAGCAAGGAGTTTATTAAACTTCACTGAAACAATCTGCAAATGTCATTAACATTTAATAAACTATCATCTTGTCTTTATTTTTAGTTAGCACATACCTTAAACACTTAAAGCTGTAAGCTAATGATAGTTATATAAGAGCAGATGCTGCTGGTGCAATAAGATGTACGTTTTACGTCCAATGGATGATGATCTGATTAGTCGACTAATTGCAAAAATAATCAGTGACTAGTCGACTATCAAAATAATCGTTTGTGGCAGCCCTAGTTCTGGGTAGGTTGATCATTTTCATTTTTATGCTTCAGAAACAGATGGCAACGTTTCGCTCCTCACGCATTACCCAGTCCAGTATAGATATCCATGATTTTGATTTTCTTTTTAATATCTGATGTGTTTTCAACGCGTTCCCTTAATGTTTCTTTAAACCAATCGAGTGTCCTCTGAGAGTCGTCTCTCTGATAACAAGCTGCTAAATCTGAGGCTTGTTTATCTGCTGTTTGGGACTCTGTGGCGATACGTCCTGTGAGCCTTTACCTCTGTTCTCTGCAATAACATGTTTATGCACGAAACATTTCTGAACTGGTCATTTAAGTTTCCTGAATCTCTTTCCTGCTAGAGTGAACGTTGATTTAAAGGATTTCTTTAGCACTTTGCAAAAAGGAACTCTGAAGAGCTGATTTGGCGTACTTTTAATGGTGTACCTTTTTTCAAAATGTATCGATATATGCCAAAAATATTTATTAACATGCCAACTTGCTTTGCACTGTGTCAGCATCTCTGGCAAATAATGAATCGGCTTATATTTGAAAGAGGTTTGTAGATGGTTAACTAAAGCAACTGCTGTAAACAGTAGCTGTGTCCACTGCCAGCCTGCAGAAGTTTGGAAAAAGGTTTTAGCAACAGCAAGGTGTGAAGATGTAAAGGAGCTGCTCAGCATCGAAGAGCTTCATCTGTCAAATATGCTGTTGGATGTTTTGGCCTTCACACCTATACCTTACATTTCCCTGATCACATAACTACAGCAAAATAACGATCCCACACGTTCAGCTAGAATGGTAAAATCTAGAAAATTCTTAAACAGCCAAATCAGTCGTGTTATTCTGTAAGCCAACACTAAATTTAGCGCTGTGAAGCCCAGTTTCAAAGTTTCAGCATTTCTTTTTTGGAGCTATGAATGATTATATTTAGACTCACCCTCCATAGGACTGTTCTAAAGGATTGCATTGGATCATACCAGGACTTCTGTAATATACTTACATATCTATATTATTGCTAATATATCTTTTAATATATCTATATCATAAGATAAGGTAAGATAAAACTTAATTAATCCCTCGGGTGGGTTCCTCTGGGAAATTTGGTTTCCAAAAAAGCACAGCACCGACAGAAGTTACAGAATATTATATATATATACACACACACACATATATAAATACAGAGACATATATAGATAAAATATACAAAGGGGATAAATAGAATAAATAGGCATAAAAATAAAAATACAAGTGAATTGCACATTTCAAGTATGGAGTCTATTGCACCGCTGATTATTAACAAAAAGTATTGCACAAAAGGTAATTGCACAGTGAAGTGAAGAGGCACTACAGCTTAGTTGTTCCCCCCTCCTTTGTCCTCCTGTTTCCCCTCCCTCTCCCCTCCAGAGAGGAGTTAAACAGTCTGATGGCGTGTGGGACAAAGGAGTTTTTAAGTCTGTTGGTTCTTGTCTTTGGGAGAAGCAACCTGTCACTGAACAGACTCTTCTGGTTGTTTATGGCCGTGTGCAGAGGATGCCCAGCATTGTCCATAATGTCCAGCAGTTTCTTTAGTGTCCTTTTCTCTGACACCAGAGTGTCCAGCTTCATGCCGACCACAGAGCCAGCCTTCCTGATCAGTTTTTCCAGCCTGGATGAGTCCTTCTTTGCTGTGCTGCTCCCCCAGCACACCACAGCATAGAAAAGTACTCCAGCAACCACCGACTGGTAAAACATCCTCAGGAGCTTCCTGCAGATGTTAAAAGACCTCAGCCTCCTGAGGAACTACAGTCGGCTTTGGGCTTTTTTGTACAGGTGCTCTGTGTTGCATGATCAGTCCAGTTTGTAATATTGGCTAAATTATTCAATTCAATTCAATTTTATTTATATAGCGCCAAATCACAACAAATGTCGCCTCAAGGCGCTTCATAGATACAGAGAAAAGCCCAACAATCATATGAACCCCTATGAGCAAGCACTTTGGCGACAGTGGGAAGGAAAAACTCCCTTTTAACAGGAAGAAACCTCCGGCAGAACCAGGCTCAGGGAGGGGCGGGGCCATCTGCTGTGATTGGTTGGGGTGAGAGAAGGAAGACAGGATAAAGACATGCTGTGGAAGAGAGACAGAGATTAATAATGGGTAAAGCACTTCTGGATGGATGCAAACTGCATTTCGTTGCCCTGTACCTGTGCATGTGCAATGACAATAAAGTTGAATTCTATTCTATTCTATTCTAAGTAATCAGCTCACACCAAGCAGGAACATCTCGGGCTAAAAGATTAAGTCAATGTAGAGTTACTTACTGTAAATGAGCACTTGAGGCTGGCTCCATAAACGAGTCAGTTCCCAAACTCTCATGTTAAAATGGCCAAATGTGTCGCATTTTTAGAGCCTGGTACAGAAAAGTTTGAATTCTTAGACCTAAACTTTGTGACAACTGCACAGAGACTGAATTTATTTTATAGCTCACCCATTGTATTAAAACTTGAAGGCAGGGGAATAGCAGCTTTGACAGGTGGGCCAACACAAGCAGCTGCAGCTGATAGCTCTCTGCTCTGCCTCACCTCCACTAATTGAAAGCACTGAACTGGACCTTTTGACTGTTTTTGTGCTGTTGGTGCCTTTTGAAGCATTTTAATGGAATTATCCGACTAATGTTGAGACTTGCTTTATGGTGCAGCCTGTACAAGAAAGGCGTGTTTCGCTCGTCATTCAAATATTTTATGTTACTGGGCACTAATTAGCAGATATGTGTGTGTTTGTGTTGCATCCGTGCAGGTTCTTGCTACGAAACTATAAACATGGTATTAGCCAAAATGCTAAAATCTGGCTTTAAAATGTGTGAGTCTGTGGAGACTGGTTTGCTTTTGGGACCAGCCTCAAGTGGTCATGTGACCAACTGCATTTTTGCCATTTTTTGTGTTGGCTTCCTTTTTCAATCCTGGAAAAAATCCTGTTCCAGTTGTTTTATTAGCAAAATTAACAGCGCGGACCGCCGAAGCAAACAAAAGAGGCTCTGTTACAGCAGTTTGTCTGTAGAGAACGAGAGCCAGATGCCAAACGAACAGGCTAAAAAGACAATGCTGTCCCATGTTGCTTTGTCTCTGTGGTGAACTTTGGTTGTGCGTAGCATGGAGAGGGCTCTGAGCTGATAAAAT